>NW_020837960.1:14498160-15062793 GCF_003676395.1 Aethalodelphis obliquidens | reverse complement strand
TGTGTGTGTGTGTGTGTGTGTGTGTGTGTGTGTGTGTGTGTGTGTGTACGCAACTTTATCCATATGCTTATGTGTGGGCAGCTGAAAAATGCACCCCCCGGCCCCGCCCCGAGATATCCATGGCAAATTCCTGGAACCTGTGAATGCTACCTTAATTGGGAAAAGGGCCGTGGCAGATGTAATTAAGTTAAGGATCTTGAGATGAGGTGATGATTACCCAGATAGGCCCTAAATCCAATGACAAGTGTCTTTATAAGAGAAAGACAGAGGGAAATTTGAGACCTATAGACGTGACCACAGGCAGATATTAGAGTGATGGGGCACACCCAAAACAGGAAGAGGCAAGGAAGGATGCTCCTGTACAACCTTCCAAGATAGCGCAGCCCTATCGACACCTTGATTTCAGATTTCTGCCCTCCAGAACTGTGAAGGAATGAATTTCTGTTGTTTGAAGTCACCAAATTTATAGTAATTTGTTACTGTACAATCAAGAAACTAGTACACCATCCATTTATATGCATAGGCTAAATATAATGATAAGAAATTATATTTCTTGAGTGCCTTCCGCCTCCTGTGATTTTTTTTCTCAGACACTGCTCCAAAGTTTGAAGCAATGTTGTTAGCTTATTTTCCTGTCTTAACTATTAATGCTGTGGTTGCCTCGCTGGTACTGTAGCTCTAGGGCCGCTACTAACTAACCTTGAAGAGAGCAAGGTAAGATGACATTGAGTGAAGTTTGGAGAGTTTAGAAAACTAGGTCTTGGAGACCCAAGGTCAGTGTTTTGTCTTTAATCATTTACTTAGAGGAAGACAGAAAGGTGAGGTCAGAATTTCTATTAAATATGGAAAATAATAATTAGGAAAATGGGCAAAGGAGGTTGGCTCATTATCTGGCAAATCGAGTTTTAGCTCACCTGAAACTTGGTGCCACTAGATCTGAAAGTCATGCCAGTGGGTAGTTTAATGCATTCTTTGCAGAGATGTGACAACTGCCACCAGGAAGAATGTGCATCACCTTACAATTAAATTCCTGTAAGATAGTATTGAGGAAATAATTAACGTGATCTCTTGACATCTGAAAGTGAATAAAGTGACCAAGGGTTATTTGCAGGTGATTTGTAGTGAATAATTGCAGACCTAAGGTGGAAAATGAAGTAGATTAAATCTTAAAGACTTGAGATACAGACTCCAGTTCTGGAGCTAATGTGGTACAAGATCTGTATCTCACTAGAGAGGAGAGAAAGGAGAATAGCTTTCTGATAAAAGAGACTCGTCCACAGTGATGATTTCTCCAGGAGCCTCTTTTCTTTGTTAGAAAATCAAAGAGGAAAAGGGTATTGCAAGGTCACGGAATTAGTCTTTCTCTGAACAAAAGCAACAAAAATGCAATTATAGAAAACTAGATTTATACCTGGAAATAAATCTGTTGAAAGGGATTGTGGTTTCTATTTGAATAAAAACAATCCTGATTAAAAAAGCTGTGGAAGCCGGGTTTGATTTCAGGTCAGAGTCCATTGGTCACTCAGAGCTCTGGCCGAGCTCTGTTTCACAAGAAGGGCAAATCAATTAAGGTGAGCCACAGATAGAAGCCAAGATGTTCCTTTTCATTCCCATTTTGTCACAACTTTATAAATTCTCAATTTTACCTGTAATATCCATCATAAAAGTTCTTTTTTCATGGCTATTACTGGGTCAGAGACATCACGCAGCTGTTCCTGTAGCTCTGATCTTCCTCTCTTTTTATTTCTATAAGTTCTTATCATCATTGTAGTGCTTTGGGTGACAGGTGAAAGAGACATGGCATAGAGGGGAACTGTTCCTTTTCCCAAATTGTTAATGTCCAGATGTAATTTTCTGGAGAAATAGATAAAAAAGAATGTGTAATTTTTGAAAACCAGCTACTTAACTATAGACATAAGGCATCGTTCTATTTGCCATATAATGTAAGAATATTTTTTAAAAGTTCTAAGATAGAAAATTAAAATGAAAGCAGGGAGTGAATCTCTTGGAGATCCTGACCCCTATCACACCTATGTTATCTGGAACCCACCAATTGGGTTTTTTTTTTTTTTTAATTTTAGTGGAGTATAGTTGATTTACAATGTTGTGTTAGTTTCAGGTGTACAGCAAAGTGAATCAATTATACATATACATGTATCTCTTCTTTTTTAGATTCTTTTCCCATATAGGCCTTTACAGAGTACTGAGTAGAGTTCTCTGTGCTGTACAGTAGGTCCTGATTAATTATATATTTTATATATAGTAGTGTGTATATGTCAGTCTCAATCTCACAAGTTATCCCTCCCCCCTTCTTACCCCCTGGTTACCATAAGCTTGTTTTCTACATCACTCTATTTCTGTTTTGTAGATGAGTTCATTTGTACCCTGTTTTTAGTTTCCACATGTAAGCGATATCATTGTCTTTCTCTGTCTGACTTGCTTGACTTACTGTGATAATCTCTAGGTCCATGCATGTTGCTGCAAATGGCATTATTTTATTCTTTTTTATGGCTGAGTCATATTCCATTGTATATATGTGCCACATCTTCTTTATCCATTCATCTGTCGATGGACACTTAGGTTGCTTCCATGTCCTGGCTATTGTAAATAGTGCTGCAGTGAACAGCAATTGGGTTTTTTTTCACGCTAGGTGTATGTTATCTATTTTTGTGTAATGAGCGACTCCAGGATTAGCAGCTTAAAATAATACACGTTATAACTATATCAGCATTTCTGTGAGTCAGAAACTAGGAAGTGCCTTAGCTGCGTGGTTCCATCTGCAGGTCTATCGTGAGATTGCAGTGAAGCTCTTGGCTGTGGCTGTGGTCATCTCAAGGCCTGACTGTGGGAGGATCTGCTTCTAAGTTCATCACGTAGTTGCTGGCTATGGGCAGATTGGCAGCGGCCGTAGCCAGGCTGGCCTTGGTGAGCGGAAATCCACGTTGCTGAGCCCACCTGTAAACCTCCATCCCTGCCACGATGACCACTGTGTTCATGAGGCTGTTGGGTGATGACAGGGTGGCTGGGGAAGGAGACCAACTACTCTCTCTGACTGACCCTCCAAACCCCCTGAATTTTAAAATCCTCCCCTGAGATCATTCACTTGGCACATGGATATCTTGATACTCTGTGTCCATTCAAAAATGTCTGCCACATAGCTCTTTCCTAGACCTCCCAGTCACCCGTTGTCTAATCTTGTTCCTTCCAAGTCCCTGACGATCCTGCCAAACCATTAGCCACAGCTCCTGAATTGGCATAAGCATGTCCCTTTGGGCATCTCTCACATCGTTATTCTCACATTATTTCCTCATGTTTGACTATTTGTCTCTGCTCTTGGAAATTCCCACACTGTCCAGTGACAGCCATGGCGTGTCAGACAACATCACCCTTAGAGGCATAAAACAGATGTAATGTCTTTATCAGAAAGGGCTTTATCGTTTTCATACAACAATCAGTCTTAAGGTAGGCAGTCCAGGCTGGGTCCTTCAATGACCAAGGCTCCGTCTAGCCTCCACTGCCATGCCTAGGGCATGATTTTCCTACTCTTGATTGTAAGATGATAGCAAGATTCTACTAACCTTTTGCCCAAATACAGCTTTGTGCTTCCATTCTAGCAGAAAGGAGGAAAGGGCAAGAGTAGAAGGTGTATGCCAGCTGGTTCTTATCCTTTTTATGAGGAAAACAAGAGCTTCCCTCCTCTGCTCTTATCTCATTGGCCAGAACTGAGTTCCATAGCCGTTCCAAGCTGGAAGAGAGTCTTGGGAGGTGAAGATTTTTCACTGGTCATATTGCCTCCCAAACAAAATTGGGATCTCTATGTAAGGAGGAAAGGATGAATGGGTATTGGAATTTTCTACTACTTATGATTTTTTTCTTTCCCAGAGTTAGTATGTGTTGAAGTTGGTAGATAGAAATGAGAGTAAGTTGAGGATCTGAGAGAAAGGAAAGGAAAAGGAGGAAGGGACTGCCAGGAAGAGGAATTGGATGCTAGAGGAATGGAGTCCCTTCATTTATAGTAAATTTAGTCAATTTCCACTGCACATAAGGTCTCCTTCTGTTTCTAAAAGAGGAGACCCAGGAGACAAGAATTCCTTAAACTTTGTGCCACTTCTCCTGCCTTCCCTCTCTGAAAGGAGAGCCTCTTGTTTGCCCTTTATTGCTTGATGAGTCTTAGGAGGATTTGCTTTGGTCCATGATACCTGTTTGGTGGTCCTGTGTCATCTCTGTCAACAACCAAAGTGGCTTCTTTGGGTTTGGACTTCTCTTCCCCATTCCTCTGGAGACATTGGCTCAGAATCTGATGCCTAAAGCAGAAGGACGTCTCGAAGGTGATTGTTTTAGGCTGAGTAGTTAGGAAGGGCAGAGTTTATTAGGTCACTGAGGTGGATACTTTTAGGTAGATGGGACTTGGGAAGACACCAGGTCACACCTGTAGAATGTTCTCTGCTCAGCCTAAGCAAGGGTGTTTGGCTGTGGACATTGTCCTTTAAGTCATTTTGGTGACACAGACTACCCAGGCCCCATGCAAATGCTTTCTAGATTCCTGGTGAACAGCCCTTGAACAAGGTGCTCCTGAGCAAAAAGCTTTGCGTTCTGCTTGCACGAGCATATTTAATGAACGAGCCACCAGCAGCACTGAATATTAGTGAAATGGCAGATTTTCCTGCCAATGAATTATCCTTATGCCATCTTCTGATATAGCACCGGAATAGAACATATTATTTGAGGGAGTGGTTAACACATTTTGATGTGTGAGTCTAATATACATTATAAATTATACATATACACACACACACACACACACTCTGATGGATTGACAGCAGGAAGCTACAGAAGTTGCTGTGCAATACACTTTCTGGATCTAAATTAATAATGAGATAAACCTGGGATCGTAGCTCATGAACAATGTGGGAAAAGATTTTAATTCCTCTTTAGCCCTGAAGTAAGTATCACCAGTCTCGATGGAAAACTATTCAAATTATTAGAGTTTCTTCTTCTTGGATTAATAGGTTTTAATAATTTAAGTCATGTCTTTGATTTCTGGGCTGTCTCCATGGTAACCTAGTTGAAAGTCCTTGTGGCAAGTTAGTGGGTGAGGATGTGTCCCATAGCCAGGCTGACTTATAGAAATCTGCCAGCAGCTGTTTATTTTCCATTTCTAACAAGTCACAGAGCTTCTCGTTAGAGCCAAATTATCCCCTAAATCTGTGCTGAGGAAGATTTAGACCATTACATTTCATAGTTGGGGACTCTACTGATCTCCACCCGAAGTGACACCACCTACCCCTCTCTAGCCCGTGTTCTCTATTCTGCCGGGGTCGGTGTTCCAGTTCCTTGATTCTGTGGGGAAGTGAAATTTTTCAGAGGCTGCCAATCTTGTCATTATTTGTGACCCTGATGTGCCCTTTGTGAGTCATGTCCTGTCATGACCTTGTGATTTGCTGTCTTCCCCCAGGCAGGAGGTCCACTTTGTCTGTCACTACACTTGAATAAAGTTCTCTTCATGTTCACGACCCGCTTCTGCATAGTAAGAACACGAAGTGGAAGAGGAGGGAGGAAGGCTCAGAGCACCCAGTTTCTCATTGCCTGCCACCCCATTCACTGGCAGCTCATTATACAGGGCTGCGAAATTCCTAGGTAAGATGTCAGGCTACCTTGAAAACTACATTTACTACAAACTTGATTTGTAACAGATACCCAAGGGAACATAAGAGAGGGGCAGAGCACAGTTAGCTGACAACATCTTTTTCTGGATCGACTTCATTATTTATCCTTTCCTTGCAACGGTCAGAACATATTTTTGTGTGCATTCATTTAAAAATGCTGGCAAGAGTTAGTAGAAATCCAGTTGTCAGTTTTTCTTCCATGGTGGTCTCATGGAGGAATCATCCTTCTTCACGTCCTAAAGAGATAGAGCCCACAGGAGTTCAGAAAGCCAGGAGCTTCAGGTAAGCCCATTTAGGGAAGGTATGAGATAAGAAATAGCCTCATAAAATATTGTAGTACTCTAACATCTAATTTCCCTTCTCTATCCTCTTAGAATCCTCTCTTTCTTTTCTTTCTTCCCATGAAAAACTCTTTTTCTTTATTTTAAATTTGTCATTTCTCCTCAGATCTTTAATTCTCCTCAGATGAGCCCCAATCCTGAGCTCCTTGGTTTCGCTGGCTGTGGCAGAGATAACTAGCTGTGCACCACACATCTGTGCGCCCCTTTACATAGTGGGCAACTGCCCAGCCAGAGACTACACTTCCCAGGTGCCCTGGAATCAAAGTAGGGTCGTGTGAGTGTTATGCTGTGGTGGCAGGGGTCATTTGCAGTCAGTTCTGGGCACCAGGGGACTGGTATCACAAAGAGCAAGAGAGAGTGAAAACCAAGAGAGCTCAGGGCAGAGCAGCTGCAATGATGCAGGAGGTGCAGGACCCAGGGAAGAGCCAACATGACGGAACCAGAGATGCGAGCGTGGCCGAGCAGTGATTTCACAGAGATGGCCCAGGGCCATCTGACAGTTTGAGGGATATTAAAGTCCAAGAGGAGGAGACAGAGTGTCTGATGTGATCCAAGGGAGATTTATGCATAAATGAAAATGAAAACGTCAACAGGGTATTTTCCAGAAGGGCTGATGAGAAGGAGATAGAGCAGACTCCCAAGGGATTTCTGACTGCTCGAGTCATGACGTGGATAAGATACTGCTGGTGATGTCAGATCACTCCCCTCTGCTCTCTCTGTGGTGGTGGGGAAAGAAAGTGGGGTCTTATGATTTACAGTATCTTTTTATCCTTCTCTTTTTGGGTCACATTAATGATGACACATTCATCTTTTCCCTCCGAGGAGTTCTCATTGGACTTAATCCCAGTGAGTTCTCCCCACTCCTTACTGGCTTCATGCGTTAGCTACCATTAAATATTTGCATGGTCTTAGTGTGCCTCAAAATATTTTTTTTTCCTCTGGAACGCTAGCCGAGCATTCCAGAGTCTTCTCTGTGTCACTTCACCCTCCATGTCTCCCTTCTCCAAAAATGTCACAGTACGGCTCTCAGGTGCCACCCATCACTAACAGCTGTGCAGTTAAGCTGCTCCTTTTCAGCCCTATCGACTGCCACATTTTTACAAGAGCTACAGATGTGCAGAAAAACCAGGAATGACTGAAAAGCTGGCACTCCAAGTGGTGTAAGAAAGACAAGGATCTGAATCAGTCAGTGATCGTGTAATTAACCCTTGTATGACTGGAGGCTGCGGTGTCACTTGTCATGTCTGCTGGGACCTCTGAAAGTGATCCTCGGGGACTGTTGTTGCCCATTTATTTTTAAAGGGTCTTTTTTTTTTTTCTTTTGGCCGCGCTGAGTGGTTTGCAGGATCTTAGGTCCCCCACCAGATATTGAACCCACTGCAGTGAAAGTGCCAAGTCCTAATTCCTGGACCGCCAGGGAATTCCCTGTTGTTGCCCATTTAGAGCGAATGCATTTCCCGGGCTGCCCATGTTTCCTTAACCTGAAAAGGATAGGCCTTAGTCTCTTTAAATTTAGTTGTTTGAGTTGCTCTGCTGGAACGCGACTTAAGGGGTCTCCCAGCTTTTCGTTGTGAAGATGCTTTGGTGCAGGAAAATGAACTGTGGGTCTGGAGTTGGAAGGCTGGGTTTGAGTTCTGAGTCATTAGTTAAGACTTTCCCTTAGGAAAGTCACTTAGCCTTTCTGAGCATCTGCTGTCCTTCAAAATCGGTTCCTCCCTTTCTTCTGGGCACATGGCGGCCCAGCTAGAGGCCACGTTTCTCAGCCTCCTTCACAGCTAGGTATGGTCTCGTGACTCAGCTCTTGCCGACGGGACGTAAGGAGAAGAGCTGTGGGAAGAAATTGTCTGCCCTGGAGTCCCTCTCCTTCTCTCTCCCCTTCTCTCGGGCTGGATTCTGGACCGGGGTGACACAGCCTCTATGGTGCAGTCGAAGACAACACCCTGAGGGGATGACAGATCAAAAGGTGGCATCACCTGGATCCCGAGATGACTTCATGGTATATAGCTGCCCTTCCAGCTTGGACCTCCAAGCTCCATACTATAAAATGTGGGAAGAACAGACATCTGTCTTATTTAAACCACTCTGTTTTTTGGGGTCTATTATAGCTAGCTAGTCTTAACTTTAATTAATGCAATATCTATATCTTTATTTGTAAGATTGGGAAGTCATTTTTTCTTGATAGAGCTGTTGCAAGTGTTGTTACAGGATGTATATAAGTGTTTAGAAATTGTAAAGTACTATTATAATGTTAGCTTTTATTGCTTTCGCCATTCCTGGTGTATTTGTGAGACCACCAGGCCGGGGGCACGACGGAGGAAGGGATGGAGCTAGGTTCCAATAATAAAGTCTCTGGAGGGGCATGAGGTGTTTCTACTAGCAGACCTCCTGATCCTGCTGGGAAAAATGGGGGAGTATGAAGAGAGAAGCGTGGTGGCCAAAGGCACAGCCTTTGGATTCTGACTGCCTGGATTTAAATTCGGATTCTGCCACTTACTACCTTAGGCAAGCTACTTAACCTCTCTGTTCCTCAGTTTATCCATTGTTCCTCAGATAATAATGGTACTGACCTCGTTGGTTTGTTGTGAAGATGAAATGTGTGCTGTGAGGATTTCTGCATCTATGACACTGAACAATGTCTGCAACATAGGAATCACTCAAACGGATTTCGAATTTGAATTACTTATACGTTTAGAGGAAAGGACAAGTGGAAATGGAGAGATGGGGTACATAAATGGATAAACAGCTTCTCCATCCCAAGATTCACCATTATCTGAGACTACTTATCCTTGCAGAGACTTACTGTCCCTGAGTCCAAAATTCCTTTTCTTCTCAACTCCTATTACCATACTTCATCACCTCTCGGACATACATTTTTATGTGGCAAAAATTGGGATGCATCTTAAAATTGATGGTGTTTTATAATTGCTGTGAGCCAGGCAGGAATTGTGATGTCCTCGTCATTGCCTGTCATGGCATGGACAAACTGGACCATAGCTATTCATATTATTGTTAATGCAATTGAGTTATGTACCTTGTTGGTTTAATTGCTACTTGAAATATCTTAATAAAGAGTACACTGATATTTGGCATTTAAATGATAAATTATGAACCTAAATAGACTTGGAAACAGAGCAATGGCTTGTGCATTTGATATTAGTGAAGCAGATATTTGCAGCTGGAGGCATGATACAATTCCATATTCTCTTGAAAAGTAAGAGCCAAGGGAATCATAGGACCCGAGGAAGGAAGATTCCTATAAGTATATGAAGCTGTGTTATGCTTTTTTACTGAAATATTTGCACAAGGATTGTCAACCCCATACCTAAATATATGACTGGGCTTCCCTGGTGGCGCAGTGGTTGAGAGTCCGCCTGCCAATGCAGGGGGCACGGGTTCATGCCCCAGTCCGGGAAGATCCCACATGCCGTGGAGCGGCTGGGCCCGTGAGCCATGGCCGCTGAGCCTGCGCGTCCGGAGCCTGTGCTCCGCAACGGGAGAGGCCACAGCAGTGAGAGGCCCGTGTACCGCAAAACAAAACAAAACAAAACAAAACAAAACCGAGAAAACCTAAATATATGACTGAAGATGGAGAAATTGCCAAAGTTCTTAGAATACACGAAAAGAAAATTTAAAGATACAGGAGGCAGTGTGTTGAAGAAACTATGATTAAAGCACTGAACCACGAAACATCAATTGGTCAGAAACTTCTGGATAACTTTGAACAGAAAAAAATTAATTTCTGGCAAAATGTAATTCAATTGTGGGAAAATATAAATTAAATCAAGTGGGAAATGTTGATGAAACCTTAGTAGTTTGGGCATGTTTAGAAATTTATTAAAGGTATGAAGGAGATAAAGAACTTAATCATGGGTGGGAAAAAGCATCATATCACTGTAATAATATGCATAATTTCAGTAGCCAAAAATTGTTAACATATTTAATTTAGTGCACAAAAACCCAAGAATGAGATATTCATCAAAGAAGATTTTTTTTAAAAAAGGATAGATGATAGTTGCATTGATAGAAGACTAGCTTAAAGTAATCTGAAACAGACATCTTGGAGCTGCACATAAATCACTAAGAATGTTGATCATTAATGTAATTTGTGGATATGTATTCAAATAATTAAAGAGGAAGCTCACAGAAAGTTTAGGTTCTTGGTTATTATTTTTGAGAGGGAGGCATGGCTGGATGTCTGCAGCCCTTCAATATTTCCATCAACAAACCTTTTAAAGACATTTTGAGGAAGGAATAGGAATCCTAGCTGTTTTCTGGAAACTTTCTGATGATACCTCTGGTAAGATGAAGAAAGTGCTAGTATCAAAATTGGCAGATTGGGTGGTAAGGGGCTTGGAAGAAAGCCCTAGAGACAAGTGTTGCTAGTGATGATACAAAGGAGAATCATGTGCAGAAAAGCATGGGAACCAATGACTTTGAGTCAAAAAGTGATTTGGAAGAGCTGGACTCCATGTGAAAAGGTTTGGGAATACCTTAAAAATGTATTTTATGTATATTTTCCATTTTAATGAATGTACAGGAGTGACATGAAAGAAATCTGTATCTGAATAAGTCTAAAAGGTTTTTTTTAAAAGAAAAATAAAAATTGTGATAAGAATGAATTATGCAGCCTCTGGTCTCTAGTCACCTTATTCTTCCTGGAGACAGCCATTGCTTTAGCCATTTGTTGTAAATCCTATTACAGGTATCTGCAAATCTATAAGCAAAGATAAACATATACATTTTTTACACGTGACAGCCTGCCATATGTATTCTTCTGCACCTTGCTTTTTTTTTCCTACTGGCATGTGTTAGAGCTTGTTTGATGTAAATAGAAAGCTTCCTTAGTGTTAAGAAAAAAAGAATGAATTGTGCTGTAATTGAATTATCTTCATATTTTCTTTCTTACTGTCTCATAAAATAAAGGTTGCACATTCCAGTTGATGATGTGTCAGATTCAATGCACTTCCAAGGCTGGAAAATTGTTAACCCTGAAACTGCCCAGTTTCTCATGTTTTACAGGTCAATATTCACACTCCAAACATACTTTCATGTCTTTCCAAATTTCTCACTTCAGACTCACACAAAATATGTTCTTTACTCAAGAAAACCACCGATTCTCTCAGTTCCTCTTTTAAAATTTCCTTCCCCTTCCTGTGTCCACTTTGGCATCCTATCCAGACCCAGGATACATCTCTTCAGCCACTCTTCCGCCAGCCCCTTCCACTTTCCCTTCTCTTCCCTTCAACTACTCCTCTGTCACAGGTGCTTGACTAATTGTCAATTTGGGGTCAATATGCTTTAATTTCATTTAAAAAATTAATTACATTATTTAAAAAGATACACAAAAGTATAGGTATCTGTGTATCCATCACCCACATTTAACAGATGCCATATTTGCTTCAGATTCATCTTTTAAAAAGTTACAGCTAAAGCCCAACTCCTCTGAGCTAGATATTAAAGTATTGCCTCCCAACTCCAAACGCATGGCTTGACGTTCTGCTCTGTCGTGCCAGAGCTGGGACTTTGTCAACCGCCCTCTCCTTTGCGAACTGAGTCCCTCCTACCTTCTGTCAATAGAGGATAGAGGAGGGAGATGAGAAGGCTGGTGTGATCTCGGTGACGCTTCTCCAGACTGCCAGCTGTAATTGGTTCTAGCAGCAACTGGCTTCAGTGCACTGGTTCCCCCTCACTCCTGGAACCTTCCTATCACCTCAGAGATACTAACTTCCACACCCGTTAGTTGATGCCTCTTTACCTACTTCTGAGTCCCCGTTTACAGGTGCCTCCGCTGCGTCAGTGAGGTTTCAGCACAAGCTGGATGGTGAATCTCCTCAGAGATCAGAATAATTCCCAGAGAGAGAGCCTCGGGCCTGAAAAACCCACCTCTACAAGGAAGCTGGCTTACAGAAATGCTCTCAACTCACGTGGGGATGCTTGGTAAAACACGTTAGACTACTAGCCTGGAGCTAGAGCAAACACTGCCTTTTCACTAAGCCTGTCCAAACTTCAGGTCGGACTTTGAAGCTAAGCTCTGGAAAGCACTGGAAAGGCAGTTTTTAGAAGATATCAAAGGAGAGAATGTGATAAAATTTTCATGAGCTGTGGGAGCCCCGGGAGAAAGTGTGTTCCCTTCGCCTTAGTTCCATTGACTGAAACATCACAGTTGAGGAGAGCTCCTTGCTCGCTCCCAGAGGCCCTGGTGTTCTAATCTTGGTTCAATTAAGCAGCACTGGGGAGGAAAAAGAGCTTGATATGATAAAAACAATGACCTTAAATGGAACACACCGAGCTTGTGGTGCGGCACAGGCCTTCGGCAATTAGATCCCATCCTGATTCTCATCCACACTTCTGGCCAGAAGAAGAAGGGCCCAGAAAAATAGCAAATAAGCCCATGATGAACATTTCCTTTGAGTTTTCCATCAGGGACTCTTAATATTTTGTTGTAATACGTTTCCATCCTGTGCTGTTTCGAAAATTGCCTTCAGTCCTGGAAAATCGGCCTGCAGCCCCCATCTCCTTTCTCAGCTGCTCAGGGCAGTGAAGAAGTCCCTGGCCCGGGTGGCTGACACTGGAGCCCTGGCCACACTGGGGCAGATAGGGTGAGCCCTGGGCTCCCATAGTTCCGCTGACAGCGGGATAGACGTCCCAGCAAGGTGACCTTTGGGGCCTCTAGGACTTGGGAATGCTTATCAGAGTACGCCATATGCGCACATGACCGCTTGGGGCCAGAAAGTGTCGTATCTAATTTAAAAATCCCTCAATATATTCAACCCCATGGAAAGCACAGGTGGAGGGATTTCCTGTGAAGGCTAGAATAGGGCAGCATTTCAGTGGCTTCCTTTTTTTTTTTTTTTTTTCCTTTTCAGAGTAGAAGGGAAAGGAAAAGAATTACAGGAGGTAGAAGAAAACTCTAACTTTGTTATTTGTGTGGTCAACGGACTTATTGAGTACTTCCTCAGCTCCAGAGTCCAAGAAGCATGTGTCTTCCTTCCACGGAGTCACAGCTCAGCTGAGAGAGACATTGTACCATTCAAGTGCAGTGACTGAAATTGTGTTGGAGGTTTCCTGTTTGTCCAGCTCCACTTTCTTCCCTTTCCATGGTGCTCTGAGCCCCAGGAGGTCAACCATTATAGACCAAATCAGAGGGTCTCCTGCCCTCTCTCTGGCTCTGGGGTGGGTCTGATCAAAGGAAAACACTAGCAAGTGGTGGGAGGGAGGGAGGAAGGACCATCAGGTTGGGGTATTTATTCCTTGACTCTTCCCCACTCATCACTGCAGGTCAGATGGGTTCCTTAAGGCCACAGCTTCTGTCAAGTGGTCCTGCCCTGCATCACTGGTTTCTCAAGAATAACCAGAATGTGACACAGAGGCACAAAGTGAGCAAATGCTTTTGGAAAAATGGCACCGATAGACTTGCTTGAAGCAGGGTTGCCACAAGCTTCAATTTGTAAAAAAGCGCAATTTGTGAAGTGCGATAAAGTGAAAGCCCAGTAAGACGAGGTGTGCCTGTAGAAACTTGAAAAATTCTGGTGGGTATGTTCGGAGATCTGCTTGTCTTGTGCTGCCCAAGACAAGCCTCATATGTAAGTTCCCTTGCTTATTAAACCTGCCACCAACCAATCTGGGGGAGGCTGCCTCTTTCTTAGGTCTTTCTTTGCCCTCCATGTACAGGGGCTATTTTCAGATTTTGCCAAGAAAATTCCCAAGGTTTTGAACATACAATGTGTGAGAGTGCTGGATACCAGATTTTATTCAACTTGACAAGTCTGAATATGATTATACTTAATATTTCTCAGTATTGCATAGCACTAGACTTTTATAGGTGTCTATCTGATAGGTGGACTCCTGCTTATTTTTACCTCTCCCCTTTCTTCCAACTAAATAATTTATTTAGGTGTCAGTAGCTTCTACATCTTATATATAAATTGTAAGTCCCAGGTAGAATGAAAAGAACATCTTCCAGATACTAATGAATAACTTTTCCTTTTCTGACCATTTAATTTTATTCTCTATATGTACTTCTTCCAGGACATGTCTACAGCTTCTAAAATGTGTTTTCTTTTCCTACCTTAAATAAGTGACTATTTTAAGTTAATCTACATATTAATTTTTTCCTTAGCCCATCCTTGCTGTTCTCTCTTTGGGTACTTAACACTCATTATTTCCTAGCTTTTCAAGGGTAATCTGGCCCTTTGACTTCTGTGTGTGTCGTAGTAAGGATGTAGAACATAAGTAAAAAAGAAACCATCCAAATTCAGATAGAGATAAGGGCTACAAAAATAAAACAAGGATGGGTTAGAGAGTGTGTTTATTGGAGGAAGGAGGGGAAGCTGGTATTTAGATATGGAGGTAAAGCAGGATCTCCTGGAATAGGCGACATTTGCGCAGACCCCAAATGATAAGGTGTAAGACACGTGAAGAAGGGAGGGGGTGGAGGAGTGAACCAGGCAGAGGGAAGAATGTGCAAAGGCCCTGGGGTGGGAAGGAGCTTAGGAGATTGGTAGGGAAGAAGCCAGCTTGATATGGGGTGTCGTGAGCAAGGAAGAGGAAGAAAAGGGTTGTGTAGGGCCTTGTGGGCCACTGTGAGGAGTTTGGATTTGACTGGATAGAAGGGAGGTCATTGGAAGATGTTAAGCTAGGGAATGACATGATCTGATTTATATTTTTAAAAGGCCATTCTGGACACATGTGCTACGCTGGCTGTTCCTCCCATTCTCCAGCCCACTCAGCCTTAAGAAGCTTCTCCCTGTATAAAAATAGCCCTGTTTTCTTTCTTTCTTTCTTTTTTTTTTTCGCCATTTGGCATTGTGAAGTTACCAAGCAAAACAAAGTGGGGATTAAACTGTAAAGGTGGCTTTGTATGTGGTCCTTTATCTTTTCTCTGAGTCCTTCAATTCATTTCATCAGAGATGGCTTAATGAAATCAAGTCATTGAGAGCTAGCTGAAGTATATTGGATAGATCTGCTCAAAGATTAGATGTCATTTAAAAACAACGATTATTTTTTAGAACATGTCCAAGTACAGAACTGGGTTGCTTAACATTAGCTGCATCCTTCAACTCTTTAGGGATGCCTGAGAAGTTCCATTCCCATGAAAATTTAAAAGGAAAGCAATTTCAAATAAATCCTCCACTTTCCCCTCTGTCTCCAATTTTCACTAAATTTCTTCTTGTTTAAAAACATTGCCAATAAAAGTCAACTTGAGTGTGAATTATAATTAGAGATACGGTCTCTGAGGTTGCCAGCTTATGTTCTTCACAGCTCTAATAACATTTCCCCTGTTCTCTCTTGGCTGATGTAAATCCCGTTCCAGGAGGACGTTGGCTACTTCTCCATTTAGTTTCTGCACATTGGCGGATGTGTATCAAGCTGATCGCTGGCTAATTTTATAATAGATGCATCCCAGGCATTTTCCTGGGTCTCTTGAGGCTGGTACTCTGTTATTCTCTGCACTTGGACCCCTACGTACATCTTTACTGACTTGCATAATGCATAAACGTCTAATCTCTCAGAAAAGTATGCCCCTCTCTCTGCCGTAAGCCCTAGATTAAAAAAAAAAAATCCTTGCTGACTATGGTGAGTTCAGTTGAGGAGTTTTGACTAACAGCAAAAATTAAGTCTAAAAGACTTGATTATTTTGAACTAAGGTCTGGGAATGCACTATAGAAGAGCCTAATCACATGGTGCAAACAGTGAGTTTAGGGGGTGAGAGTGAAAGGGGGGTGGCAAAGAAGATAAACAGGTAGTGCCTGGTCTCTACCTCTGCTTCTGCTCTGGGTCATGCACTACTTCTTAGTACAACAGCAATAAGTACACCTACAATTTTAAGGTGGTGAGAGCTATCTCTTCACGTTGCTTTTACTCCAGAAGCCCAGAAGTTTGGAACTTGGTATTTTCTAGAACCTCAAGTGATAAACTCTTTGGCATTGTGGTTGGATTTTTTTTTTTTTTTTTTTTTTTGCTGTACGCGGGCCTCTCACTGTTGTGGCCTCTCCCCCTGCGGAGCACAGGCTCCGAACGCGCAGGCTCAGTGGCCATGGCTCACGGGCCGAGCCACTCCATGGCATGTGGGATCTTCCCGGACCGGGGCACGAACCCGTGTCCCCTGCATTGGCAGGCGGACTCCCAACCACTGCGCCACCAGGGAAGCCCGGATTTTTTTTTTTTAGCCGTCTTCTGAGGCCACAGTATTTATCAATGATCTGTTAGCATCGTTGTTCAAATATTATCTTCCTAAGGACACCCACCCTGACCCGCCCTATTTAAAACTGCAACACTCTAGATCCCCATATCTTGCTCTTCTTTTTTTCTAAGCACTTGCCAGCCTCTAACATACTGTGCTACCTATTATGTTCACTATCTTTATCCTTCTCCCCCTGCTAGAATGTGAGCCTCAAGACTACAGGAATATTTGTTTTGTTCATTCATGTATCCCAAGAATGAACTTAGCACAGTGCCTGGCACAAAGTAGATGCTTAATAAGTATTTGTTGAATGGTTGAATGATGTTTCACAGAAAGAATGAGTCATAAATACCCTGTCCAAACACTACTTCTTATTTTGAGCATCTAATTAATTCAAGCTGTTCAACCAGTCTTTTCTTGAAAACATTTTCGTGACATAATATGTACTATATCTACAGCTGTCGTAACTTTTAATATAATTTTCTTACCATGTATACTTTAGTCTTACTCTTAGACTACCAAAAGCCACAAAACTGGCTATTACCTTCTTGATATTGGTCTAAGATAGTCTGATCCCCATAATTAAGTATATGACACATGAATATCGTTTCATTGTACACCACTTTCTATTTTATTTTCATGTGAATATCCCCTCTCTCCTTGGATTTACCATAGCCCTAGGCATTTAGTAGGTACCAATTAAGTACTTAATGACTAACTGTAAATTGTCATGGGAATTTCCAGCTTACTATAACTATTACAATTTTTTTTAACTTTTTATCTTGGAGTATAGTTGATGAACACTCTTGTGTTAGTTTCAGGTGTGCAGCAAAGTGATTCAGTTACACATATACACGTATCTCTTCTTTTTCAAGCGTAAGCTGTTGACAGTTCTGCTGTTGACGGCAGTTGCACCTCATGGAATGTAAGTTGCACACTGGCCTTCTGCAAATGTTACCTCCTGACTGTGTGCCCTGCATCCAGATCTTTCTCCCTTACCTCTATCATCAACTCCATCAGACTCTCTTCCCCGCTCTCATCATCCACGCTAATGTCAAAAACTTTCAATAGTCCCGGCTGCTTAGGTAGCTAAGCACAAAGGCTTTAGCATCTTATTGAAAGCCCTCTTAAATGGCATCAAATTACCTTTACAGGTAATTTGTGTCTTATTATTTTCATATTCCCAGAAAATCAGGAGAGTTGTTATTTCCCCCCTGTGCCCATTTCTGATTCTCTAACTGGGCTCAGGTTAATCCTACGACCATGAATGCCCTATCGTAGCCTGGATTCTCTCTGTCAAAACTTTTTCGTCTTTCAGAATGAACTGAAGGGCCAGCGTCATGAAACTTTTTCTAATTCCTCCAAATGGTTGTGCTTCTCCTTTCTCCTAAGTACTGTCACTTAAAAAAAATTTTTTTTGCAATATGTATATCATTGTTCTTTCTTTTTAAAATTTTTCTTTTATTATGGTGAGAACAGTTACCATGAGATCTACTTTCTTTTTTTCGGCTTCATTTTGGAACAAATGACAAATAAAATTGTAATATATTTAAAATGTGCACTGTGGTTGTTTGATATACATATACATTGTGAAAGGATTTCCACATATAAGTGATACCATGCAGTATTTGTCTTTCTCTGCCTGGTTTATTTTTACTTTGCATAATACCCTACAGATTCATTCATTTGTCACAAATGTCAGAATTGCCTTCTTTTTTAAGGATAAATAATATTGCATTGTGTATGTATACCACATTTTCTTTATTCATTCATCCATTGATGGACACTTAGGTCATTTCCATACCTAATGGTTGGTTATTGTGAATAATGCTGCAGTGGACATGAACATGAGAATACAGATATCACTATGAGATACTGATTTCAAGTTCTTTACATATATACCCAGAAGTGTGGTTGCTGGATCATATGGTAGCTCTATTTTGAATTTCTGAGGGACCTCTTTACTGTTTTCCATAGTGGTTTTACCAGTTTACATTCCCACCAACAGTGCACAAGGAGTCCTTTTCCTCCATATCCTTACCAGCATTTGTTTGTTTGTTGTTTTTTAAAGATATATTTATTTAATTTATTTTTGGCTGCATCGGGTCTTAGTTGCGACATGCGGGATCTTCGCTAGGCATGTGGGATCCTTCGTTGCGACGTAAGGGCTCTTTGTTGCGGCATGCAGGATTCTCTCTAGTTGTGGTGCGCAGGCTCCAGGGTGCGTGGGCTCTGTAGTTTGTGGCACGCAGCCTCTCTAGTAGAGGAGCATGAGCTCAGTAGTTGTGGCGTGCAGGCTAAGTTGCCCCACGGCATGTGGGATCTCAGTTCCCTGACCAGGGATGGAACCAGTGTCCCCTGCATAGTAAGGCAGATTCTTTATCACTCACCACCATTTGTTATCCCTTCTACATTTTCACACTCCCCCTCACACATTTTATGGTTTTGATGTCACAATTTACATCTTTTTATATTGTGTATCCATTAACAGATTATTGTAGTTATGTATTTTTAATGCTTTTGTGTTGGAATCTTTAGGCTAGAGTTATAAGTGATTTACTCAACACAAATGCAATATTAGAGTATACTAAATTCAATTATATATTTACCTTTAACAGTGAGTTTTATTTATTTATTTAAACATCTTTATTGGAATATAATTGCTTTACAATGGTGTGTTAGTTTCTGCTTTATAACAAAATGAATCAGCTATGCATATACATATATCCCCATATCTCCTTCTTCTTGCGTCTCCCTCCCACCCTCCCTATCCCACCCCTCAGGGTGGTCAAAAAGCACTGAGCTGATCTCCCTGTGCTATGCGGCTGCTTCCCACTAGCTATCTGTTTTACATTTGTTAGTGTATATATGTCCATGCCACTGTCTCACTTCATCCCAGCCTACCCTTCCCCCTCCCTGTGTCCTCAAATTCTCTGCATCTGCATCTTTATTCCTGTCCTGCCCCTAGGTTCTTCAGAACCATTTTTTTTTAAGACTCCATATATATGTGTTAGCATATGGTATTTGTTTTTCTCTTTCTGACTTAATTCACACTGTATGACAGACTCCAGGTCCAACCACCACACTACAAATAACTCAATTTGTTTCTTTTTATGGATGAGTGATATTCCATTGTATGTATGTACCACATCTTCTTTATCCATTCATCTGTCATTGGACACTTATGTTGCTTCCATGTCCTGGCTATTGTAAATAGTACTGCAATGAACATTGTGGTACATGACTCTTTTTGAATTATGATTTTCTCAGGGGATATGCCCAGTAGTGGGATTGCTGGGTCGTATGGTAGTTCTATTTTTAGTTCTTTAAGGAACCTCCATACTGTTCTCCATAGTGGCTGTATCAATTTACATTCCCACCAACAGTGCAAGAAGGTTCCCTTTTCTCCACACCCTCTCCAGCATTTATTGTTTGTAGATCTTTTGATGATGGCCATTCTGACTAGTGTGAGGTGATACCTCATTGTAGTTTTGATGTACATTTCTCTAATGTTTAGTGATGTTGAGCATCCTTTCATGTGTTTGTTGGCAATCTGTATATCTTCTTCGGAGAAATGTCTATTTAGGTCTTCTGCCCATTTTTGCATTAGGTTGTTTGTTTTTTGATATTGAGCTGCATGAGCTGCTTGTAAATTTTGGAGATTAATCCTTTGTCAGTTGCTTCGTTTGCAAATATTTTCTCCCATTCTGAGGGTTGTCTCTTCGTCTTGTTTATGGTTTCCTTTGCCGTGCAAAAGCTTTTAAGTTTCATCAGGTCCCATTTGTTTATTTTTGTTTTTATTTCCATTTCTCTAGGAGGTGGGTCAAAAAGGTTCTTCCTGTGTGATTTATGTCATAGAGTGTTCTGCCTATGTTTTCCTTTATAGTGTCTGGCCTTACATTTAGGTCTTTAATCCATCTTGCATTTATTTTTGTGTATGGTGTTAGGGAGTGATCTAATTTTGTTCTTTCATATGTAGCTGTCCAGTTTTCCCAGCACCACTTATTGAAGAGGCTGTCTTTTCTCCACTGTATATTCTTGCCTCCTTTTTCAAAAATAAGGTGACCATATGTGTGTGGATTGATCTCTGGGCTTTCTATCCTGTTCCATTGATCTATATTTCTGTTTTTGTGCCAGTACCATACTGTTTTGATTACTGTAGCTTTGTGGTATAGTCTGAAGTCCAGGAGCCTGATTCCTCCAGCTCCATTTTTCTTTCTCAAGATTGTTTTGGCTACTTGGGGTCTTTTGTGTTTTCCTGGGAAAAACCCCACTTGATCACAGAGTTTTTAATGTGCAGTTGGATTCTGTTTGCTAGTATTTTGTTGAGGATTTTTGCATCTATGTTCATCAGTGATATTGGCCTGTAGTTTTCTTTTCTTGTGGCATCTTTGTCTGGTTTTGGCATCAGGGTGGTGGTGGCCTCGTAGAATGAGTTTGAGAGTGTTCCTCCCTCTGCTATATTTCGGAAGAGTTTGAGAAAGGTAGGTGTTAGCTCTTCTCTAAATGTTTGATAGAATTCACCTGTGAAGCCATCTGGTCCTGGGAGACCTGTCAGTGTCCAAATAAGGAGGATACCAGTCAGCAATAGTTGCATGTTGGTTAGAAGATTGTAGAGTATGCAGTAAGACCCTTTCCAGGGAAAGACTGGCAGATGAGACACTTTACCTGCTCCCTCTGCACTGAGTCCTAGGGGGATAGCTTTAGCAAGTGCTTGTGTGTGTGTGTTTAGAACTGCTTCTTTGTTTGCTATAGTCTTGTGGGACTCATGAATGCAAGCCCTGTTGACTTTCAGAGCTAACTGATTTGGAGACCTGGCCCTGAGGTGTCAGCCTTAAAACTTGGGGTGCTAGATGAATGCTCCAAACTGTTCATTCCTCAAGCAGTAGCTGGGGGTTGGGGGTTCTTTCGCAATTGTATGGTTTTGGACCAGGGGTGGGGTTCACGGTGAGAGAGTGTCTCAGCCTTTCTTACCCATTTCAGTGTGGGTATTTTCTCAGTTGTCTGATGTGTAGGAGTCACTCAACTAGTTTCTGTATTTAACTAGTTTAGATATTCATTTAAATGGAATCATGCTATATTTGTCTTTCTGTGACTGGCTACTTTCACTTTGTGTAATGTCCTCAAGGTTCAACCATTTGTTTCATATTGCAGAATTTCCTTCGTTTAAAAGGCCAAATAGTATTCCATTATATGTACACACCACAGTTTCTTTATCCATTCATCTGATGATGGATAGTTAGGTTGTTTACATATCCTGGTTACTGTGAATAATGCTGCAGTAAACATAGGAGTGCCGATATCTCTTTGAGATTTTAATTGAAAATCTTTTAAATAAATGTCTCAAAGTGGGATTACTGGATGACATGGTGGTTTTATTTTTAATTTTTTGAGGAACCTCTATACTGTTTTCCATAGCAGTCGCACCATTTTGCATTCCTACCAGTGAGGTGCAAGGATTTCAATTTTTCCACATACTCGTCAACACTTGTTGCCTTTTATTTATTTTTTATTTTTTATTTTTTTGTGGTACGCGGACCTCTCACTGTTGTGGCCTCTCCCGTTGCGGAGCACAGGCTCTGGATGCACAGGCTCAGCGGCCATGGCTCATGGGCCCAGCCGCTCTGCGGCATGTGGGATCTTCCCAGACTGGAGCACGAACCCGTGTCCCCTGCGTCGGCAGGCGGACTCTCAACCACTGCGCCATCAGGGAAGCCCGCCTTTTATTTTTTTGATAATGGCCATCCTTACAGGTGTGAGATAACATCGCAGTGTGGTTTTGATTTGCATTTCCCTGATGATTAGTGATGTTGAACATTTTTTCACATGCCCATTGTCCCTTGCCATAACATTCTGTACCTCTAATATACACGTGTTTTCTTTTACTTACATTTGAGTCTACAAACTTGTCTAGTTCTCATCCTCTACTAGAAGCCACCTGTGGTCAGGGCTCATCTGCATGGTGCTTGGCATATGATATTTCATTGATGCACTGAATTGAATGAGGAACCTTATCTGGAATAATCAAATATTTTCCAACCTTTTATTCAGTCTTATCTCAGGTCAATTTAACTTTGAATAAGGTGGAAGGAACATAGGGGGATTGAAAAGATGAATAATGAGGGTTTGGAATTGCCTCTATGGGGAACGGGAAAGGGCAAATGAATCTGGCTGAGTGCTGGGAACCCAGCTGAGCCAGTGAGGTGGGTCATCATACCTTAGTTATGTTGTTAGAAGATTAATAGTAATAATATTATTATATTATGTGCTAAGCAATGGCCTAAACACTTTACAATAATAATTTTAGAATAACATTTTACTTCGTACTCAAAGCTATCTGTGAGGCAAATATTATTAATTCCATCTTACTTATGAGGTAACTGAGGCTAAATGACTTATTCAGGTTCACACAGCTAATGAGTGGCAGTGTCAGAATTACCAGCCAGCCCTTTCTGGCTCCATAGTTGGATCATTTAATAACCGTACTAGCCTAGCTCTAGAGGAACAGGTTTTGGCATACTTTATCTCAACTGCAAAATTACTCAGCCAGAGGGCAAGCCCGTCACTCTTTGGTTGTCAGCTCTCTTGTGTGTAAAATGTGAGTGGTCCTGTTGGGGGTGAGAGGGGTGGGAGGAGTCCAAGGTGATCTCCAGCGTCCTCCCAGCTCCAACACTCTGTGATTCTATCCTCTAGCAAATATGCGCACACAGAGCTTCCACTTGGAATTACAGAACAAAACACAGCAACAGCCTGTGTGGAGCGCCTCTGATGCCTCGTGTTCGTATAGGGCAGTCTTCTTTGCAGTTGTTTCCAATTCAATCCCAGAATCTAAGCCTGACAGCTAAGAATTTGTTCTCAGCCACATTTTACATTTTACCATCCTTGGCTACCAAATTCTTCTATTCTCTACAAACTGCTCGTTGTCCCTGCTTTTTAGCATTTTTGTAATCACGGTTGCTAGCCTTTAAGTTTTAACCCTACCTGCCTGCAGACAACTCCTTGCTGGGTATTGCCAAGTCTAGCACGTTTCCTGCTTGGATATACATTTTGAATCACAGAATCTGCTCACTCTGTCCTCAGCACGTTTTATTTCTATGAAGCTGGAACCGATGCTCAGAAAGAAACACTTTCCATTGAGTTTAGGAATTTTCAATTACTGCAGCTGTTTCCTTTTAGAACAGAAATGCACTTTTTATTATGAGGGACTACGTGATTTTTCATCTCTGAATGGATGCCTGGTTACTTTTGTTTAAAGTTTGACTCTCAGAAAATAGTCTTGTGCTAATATTTATGTAAAAGTGACAGGCTGTGGGTCAGAAAATCTAGGAGGTAATTTAAAGATACACTTTTGGGTGTGTCATCTTCAAATCTCCCAGGAGATTAATTTGTTTTATTAAGCTAGATATACCACCTTTTATATTTTCCTTTATATATGAACTATGATTTTTATCAGCACTGTTTACAGTTTTGTGGCACTAACTCATCAAAGATAAATCTCAACAGATATTGCCAGAAATTAGAGCTCCTCTGGGCATAAATCCAATGCTTATGGGTCTAAAGTCTCAGGTCTCTAGGCATGGAATGTTTGGCCTTCTATCATCAAGAGAAACTGAGAATTTCTTAAGTTTTGCCTAAAATGAAACTCTACTTACCAATTTTCCTTCCATTTAGCACTTAAGTTACCTGCCTCTAGTTATTTCTTATTGATCAGCAAGGAACAACTTTTAGCAAGGTGCGTAGAAATTCCCTTCAACACAGTTCCTGAATGCCTGTTTCCTGCGGGTGCCTGTGTATCATAGGAAATGTAAACATGAGTAAACTGTGGCCTCTCCTCTTTAGGGAGTCACCACGAAGTAGTAGGGACAGGGACAGACATAAATAGCTTGAATACAAGGTAGCTCTCTAAGTGCTGTAACTGGAATGTTGTGAAAATGCCGGAGTATGAGAGATTAGTGCTTTTAGAATACATATTTTCTTCCAGACACTTCCTTAGGGTAACATTCCTGACCTCTCTCCCCACCATGGGAGGAAGAGTGATCAGATCTACTGTGTGCAGAGTATCAGGTTTAGTGCTAGAGCCCCCTGCCCTTGTGAGCAAAGATCGCTTTTGTCCACGTTTGCCTGGACCTGAGCGGGAAGCTTAATTCTGGCGTTTGTACTGACAGGCCTCTTACACTTAAGCCTTGCTCTGCAACAGTGGTAATAAATTAGTGACACTTTTGGCAGAGATCAGAATGTGGGGTATACAAATACACAGAAACACTTTCATCTTGAAACAAACACAGTTTAATTGCAGAGAATATGCTAAGTCATCTCTTATTTTGTTGATCAGTTACTTGGAAAATTCTTTAATATATTAGTCAGCTTTTTGCTGAAGCCAAATGTTATGCGATGTTGCATAATGAACAACTCCAAAATTTAATGGTTTATGTCAACGAATATTTATTCAGCTCTTATAAGTGTGAGGGTTGGCCATGGTTCTGCTGGGCTTTGCTTGGCTCGAAATGTCTTCTCATTCTGGGATCTTCTCTGGCATGAGTTATTCTCATGGTGGACGGCAGGCATGCGAAAGGGGCAAACTCAAACTTGTAATACCTCTGACAGTCTCTGCTCAGAGCTGGCAGACTGTCATCTCTGCACACAAATATACTGCTTCATTCCCACCAGTTTAGAACTGGATGAGTTCTCTTGGTGCAAAATTGTGTTTGCTAATGTGTGTGTGTGTGTGTGTGTGTGTGTGTGTGTGTGTGTGTGTAGATGATGTGGATGAGATTTATAATAGGAATTGGGTTCAGAAATGAACGCAAACAAAAATACCTTGGAGTTCAGGAGACTGAAAGAAAATATAATAAGGAGTAACAAAAAGTGTACATATTTGGAATGTAATCTTGTGATAACTTGGATAGGAATTATATGGTATAATGCTATGTTAGCGATTCCTAGGATAAGGAAAAAGATATTTCAAAATTATAAAGAGTTAGAGATATTGAGTTGTATCTAGTATATATTGACCATATGCATAACTGAACTCGTGTTTATGAGAGCAGAGGCAAGCCAGTTCTGAAACTGCTTTGTATCTCCATCTCCCTCCGGCATCTCTTTATTATTTCTCTTTGCTCTGCAATTGTCCTGCTGGCTTTTATTAAGCTATAGGTATTTCATCCCACTGGGAATCTAAATCTTTTGTTTCTGTCACTTCTGCATACACATAGCATTTTAGAGTATGCATTCTGGGAATGCCAAGAAGGAAATAAAGTTTTCTCTTACTTTGGCTTGGACTTTTTTCTTCCCAGTTAGTTTCCAGAGTGTTTGTTTCTTAGGCATTTCTCTTGATGGCAAAATCTGTCTCCCAGAAGTATGTTTGGAACTGAAAGTGCATCTGTCTTGAGAGTCTCGCGCCATCTTAAATGTAAATGTGTGCCTTGTGAACATTAGTGACTGTTGGGAAAGACAAATAATGGAGATTGTGTCTATGAATTTTGTGTGTGTGTGAGAGAGAGAGAGATATTAGGAGGGAGTCAGGAGGAAGAGGCTGAAGAGAAGTAAAGAGAGAAAAGGGAAATTCTTTGAGACAGGTAATAAACAGAAATCAGTTTAACTTGAAGCAGGTACCAGGGTTAGGACTATGGTTACTGATTAGACAGCTAGGAAATGATGGAAATGGGGGACAAACCACTTAGGGAAATTGTTTCAGACAGACAGCAAGGCCCCAGAGAAGAAAAATAGGAATGAGGCAAGAATCCAGTTAGTCCTTCTTTTCTGGGCTAATTCTGGGCTCATAAGAAAGAGATGCCAATTCAAGGTCTTGTGACAATGGATTTAATAATTCAGGAGCCCATCTTTTCAGGACAGGATCTAGGTAAGTAGCTAGACGCCTGGAGTGTTGTTTTAAAGTTCAATAGGGAAGAAGTATGACTTGGAAGTTGATTCCCAAAGGTATTTGTTTTCCCAGTACCAGAGGAGGTGAGCACTTGGTCTGGGGTTACCAGCAAGTGGTGACAAGAGTCGAATTGGAAATGGAATAAATAGAAGTCTGATCAATATGTTAAAAGGTGTTAACACAGTCTAAAATGGACTCTGTAGGTATCAGTTCCTAGTGATTCTAGAGGAAGTGGAAAGACAAGGCACTAGTTCCAATATGCTACTAGGGTTTTGGCAAAAGAAAGCTTATCACTGCTAGAACTCCCAGGAGACATCTATTAATCATGTTCTTCTCTTCTCACCCCGCTTCTTACTTCAGACACATCGTTTTTAGCCCTCTTTCTTGAACATTTGCTACAAAATTTCTTTAAATCCTTCTCTTTTACTTGCTTTTCAACATACCCCATATCTAATCTTTCAAACATTTCTTCTTTAACTCACCATGCCACTGGAGCCTTAAAACAACCATATATTAGACATTATCATTTAATTCAATTCAATTCAGTCAGTTTGTTGAGCATTCATGTATTAGATGTTTTACGTGCGGGGATGAAAAGATAAGGAAGCTGACCCTGCTTCTTCAGATCTTACCACACAGGGAGGTTAGTGGAGGTAAACTCACATTAAACAAGTAGACACTGGTCAGTGCTACCTGTGATCTAAAGGAGGTGGGTACAATGGACAGTTCCACCTGGGGGCGACCGGAGTGCTTAACAGGGGCGGCTACCTTTGAGTTGGATTTAGAAAGATGACTAGGGGCTCAGTAAGTGACAGAAGACGGGGAAAGGGCAGGGGAAGGCTTCTCAGGGTGATGGGAATGCCCTGAGTGAAGGCATGGAGTGAACAAACAGCATGGTACCTTCCAGAAGTGGATGGAAGGGTATGGTTGAAACATGCAGGGTAGGTTTAGGGGAGTGATGAGAGGTATGGATCAAAGGTGGAGAGGAGCCAGGTCCTGGAGGCTTGGGATACTGGGCAAGGAAGCAGTATGGACTTTATGTTATAGGTAACAGGGAGCTCGCTATTAAAGGATCAAGGCAAGAAATATTATGACCAGGTTTTGGTTTTAAAAATAAAATTCTAGGGCTTCCCTGGTGGCGCAGTGGTCGAGAGTCCGCCTGCCGATGCAGGGGACACGGGTGCCCCGGTCCGGGAAGATCCCACATGCCGCAGAGCGGCTGGGCCCGTGAGCCATGGCCGCTGAGCCTGCGCGTCCGGAGCCTGTGCTCCGCAACGGGAGAGGCCACAACAGTGAGAGGCCCGCGTACCACACACACACACAAACACAAACACACACACACACACACACACACATCTTGAATATCTTTCCATATCACTACACGAAGAGCTTCCTTATTCCTAGGAAAAAAAAAAGCTGTTCAGTATAGCCACTGAATGAATGTATGATAATAGATAGCCAACTCCATATTGCTGGAAATTAAGGGAATTTCTATTTTCCATTACAGACAATGCTGCAATGAATAACCGTTACATGTGTCATTTTTACAATCTGCATGATACATTCCTGAAAGTGAAATTGCTACATCAAATGATATGTGCATTTGTAATTTCAATATATACTGCCAAATTGCCACTATACGAGCTTACAATTTGCATTTTCACTAGCAACATACAAGAGTTCATGTTTTCTCCACTGCTTTGCCAACAAGCCTGTCTCCAAAATTTTAAAATGTTACCAATATGATAAATTAAAAATAATGCCACATATTTTAATTTTCATTTTTCTCATTATGAATGTGATCAGATGTTTCCTATATTTAAGAGTTATTTGTATTTCCTTCTCTGTGAATTATTTATTCATATCTTTTGCCTTTTCTATTAATTTATTTTTCACTGTAGAATTTCATTATGTATTAATGAAATTAATATATAAAATTTCCTCAAGCTATTTTTTTGTCTTTTGATTTTGCTTTTGGTGTTTTTGCTTTGCAGAAAGTTTTAACTTTTATGTAGTCAAATCTGTCAGTTGTTGAAAAATTGTTTCTAAATTTCATAAGGTATAATAGTTACAATGGTCTTCCTTATTCTGAAGTTGTAAGAAAAGTCTCCTATATTCCCTCTGTTATTTAATGGTTCTGTTTGTTTGTGTTTTACTTTTAAAAGATATTTGGAGTTTCTTTCCTGATATAAAGTTGGAGTCCCTGGCCAAAGACTTAGTTTGGACCTGGAAAATTTTATTTTAAATAAGAAATTAATTCAGAAAGTAAGAAACTTGAAGATTTTTTTAACCTAAAAGAGTTGAGCGATTGAGAAATCTTTTTGGAGTGAGCGGTACCTTCCATGGTTTCAACACCCAAAGACACTAGAAGTAATTTCATTTCCATTCTTTTTCTATTCTATTTCAGCAGTGCGTTAAACAGAACTTAGCTGGGTAAAGAAAGGTCTTCTCTTAGATTAACTCGGAAGCGGACACCGCATTCTGACTAGGGGTAGGTATGGACTTGAAGAACAGAAAATGAGAAGGCCTTGAAGTATTGTGAGGGTATGGGACCAGAAATTTGAGGACAAATCATAAAGTCACTTTTAAAAAACCTACTAACTAGATTTTAGGGTGAAATTGGAGAAGGATTGTTGGAAAAAAAAAGTTATATTGTAGTCCTGAGGATGCAATAAATAACAACCTTTAATTGCCCTTGGGTTCAGGTTTTGCCTCAATTGAGTTCAGGTCAGGCCAGCTTTGCTGCCAAATGAGTTTCTTGTTTTTCGTTTTTTTTTTTTTTTGGCATGTGGGATCTTAGCTCCCTGACCAGGGATCGAACCCAAGCCCCCTGCCTTGGAAGCGTGGAGTCTCAACCACTGGACTGTCAGGGAAGTCCCCCAAATGAGTTTCTAAAAAAACTTTTGTTTTCAGAGCTTTGTGGATTTCAGAATTTCAGTTGAGACTGTAGATTTGCATTCTGCAAATCGTCTGAGTTCTGTTTCTCTGCAATGATTTTCCCTGTGTTTACCAGCATCAGGTAGTTGTTCTCTGCGGCAGGGGCAGAGGGGATATTTTACACTGGAAAATGATGACAAGAGTAGAAAAAAAAACTCATGTTCTAAATACGTCTTTTCCAATAGCTTCACTTGACGAATACCCTTCCTATCGAAGACATATGTACATGGAACATGCTCAGATAAAACCCAAATTCATTCTTCTTCCACACATTTTATAGTTTCCTGATCACTTATATTGTGGCTTACAGTTAATATCCTACTGGCTGAATATTCTGCGTATGTGTTTACACAGTGTGTGGTACTAGGTGTTGGGCAAACAAAGAGATGCTCTCTCCTGAGGGATCTTAGCATCGATTTAGTGAGACAAACAGGTAAAGCAGTAAGCGTAGCCCAGTGTGGTGAGTGTCAGGTACAAATAGGAACAGGGTGCTTTGGGGGCATGGAGGAAGCACAGCTACACCAGATACAGGGAGATGAAAGGCTTAAACTGAACCCTGAAGGATGGAAAGGAGTTAAGTGAAGAACTAGAAAAGTAAATGGAGATAAACCACAAGGTATGTGTGGGGCGAGGTTCAAATGGCTTAGTTGGAGTGAAAGGCGAGTGCAGGGGACTGGAGAAAGCAAGCCAGTGAGACAGGAAAGAGAGCATGAAGGGCCTGTGTCCTAAGCTGGAGCATCTGACTGCTGTTTTGAAAGCTGGGGGATAAGGGATAAGCAAAAAAACAGATGTGGCTAGGTTTGCCTTTGATAAAGACCACTGAGAGATTTTTGTGGTGGAGAAATTCAGGTGGGCCCGATGGGAAGCTGGGGACTCAGGCAGGAAATGATGAAAGCTGGGTGGAAGAGGGGAAGACTCAAGAGGTGTTCAGCAGTAGACGCTATAGGGACGACTGATGATTGACCGAATGTGGAAGAGGGAGAAGTAAAGCCAGTTTGCAACCAGTGAACCTGGGACCAGTATGTTTCGAGCAGGCTGTGGCCAGAGCTGGAGTGGGTCTGGCCTGGTTTAAACTCTGCCCCAGCCTGACAGGGAAAACCTGCTGGTTTTGGGTTTCTGCCATTGCCTCTAAGTCCTGATGTGACTTGCTTTTCCCTCAAGGTTGCTAATTAAAATTTTTAATTAAAAAAAAAAAAAAAAAAGCTTTTTGGCTTAAGTAGTTTGGTAGATGTTAGTACCTTTATGGGCATGGGGAAAAGCGGTCAGTTCTGCTCTGGATATCTTGAATTTGCCAGTGGGATAGACTAATGGGGTACCCAGGAGACGGTCAGCAAAGAGTTTCCATATGTGGGAGAGAGGTTAAAGCCAGCGGATAGATATGGGAGTTATCCAACTATTCCTGCTTTGGGTGTGACCATTCAGGGTGGGACTACAGAGAATAAAGAAGAGAAATTCCGCGTCAATACCCCAGAGAGACAGATGTGTCTCCTGTACAGATTGGGCAGCCGCCATGTTTTAAACAGTTTCCTAATGGGGGTGCCTGTAAGCAGTGCATCAAGAACATTTGCAACTGGCTGAATCAAGTGCTCAGGTTGGTTAACCTGTAGCAGAGAATGGCCAGAACGGACAAGTTGCAGATGCAGCCGAACTCTATTAGGCTTGAGGTTAACTCTTGACTTGAGGTTAAAGAGCTGGGCTGTATGCCGTTGCTTACACTTCTTTTCACAGTAATCTCAGGGGTCCACCCTTCCACACTGGAGATGGGCCTATTTGGAAGGTCTGGACAAGTGACCTAGGTATCAAATCATGGTCTCCAATGGTCATCATGCAGTACTCTTAATTCCTAATCTTATATTTTATTAGTGGAAGAATGTTGAAATGTTGTAGGCTTAGTATAGATAAGGATCTGAAATTCCCTTGAGGGCGGTCAGGCCAAATTTTAGAATTTGAGTCTCTGGACATATCTTTGTTATTGTTGAATGTGAGCTGTTGTGTTATTTTTCTTCAGTTCTGTGCAGGCTGTCACATCCAAATCTTCCTATCCCAGAACATAAGTGAAAGGCAGAAAAGAAGCTTCCAGAATCTCTCTCCATCCCCACTTCATACTACTCTTCCGCTCATTTACTATGTTCCAGAGCTACTGATCTTTATTTTCTTCAACTCACTGAGCTATTTTATCTACCATAGGACCTCTGCATAGTCTGCCTGGAATTTTCCCCAGCTTTTATACATCACTGACACTTTCTCATCCTTCAGGTTCTGGTCTGTTTGCCACCTTCTTCCCTCATCACCCAGTGCAGGTTCCTCTCCCCTCTTCTCAGCAGTCTGTCAATTTGCCTACTTGTTTTGTTTATTTCCCTTACTAAATTTTAAATTTCACAAGGTAATAATCCACATCTGTGTTGTTCAACAGTGTATCCTGACAACAATAATAATGTGAAGATATTTCAAATTTATTCTCATTTGAACGATTCAATGCACCAAGGTGTGGAATTAATACGCCCCATTGGATAAATAAGAAATTTGAGGCCCAGAAACTCGAGTTACCTAGGGTCACACAGCTAGTAATTGCAGAGCTGCACTTGGTCTGATTGACCGATCATGGCTGCGCTCATAACATCAGTGTCTTGAGGGCAGCATCTCAATGTCACCTTTCCAAGGACTGGCATTTCTTCCAAATAAGCTGTGTTTTGTGAGGGCTTCACTTCCCTGCCTTTCCCGTTGAGACAGTTTCTTTTATACCCCCCTGGAATCTTAAGTGGATCCCTTAGAACTCCAGAGAGGGATGATTTTGTTTTCCCTGTAGAAGGGAAATAGCCACTGCTTTCAGAACTGATTAGAAGTGATGCCTTTCCCTGGGGACATAATCAGCCGTGGACAGTAGGTTCTGATGATGTCTGGGTTTCTTTCTCCTGCTCTGCCCTGGGGGAGGTGAAGGGTTTTCAGCCTTTTTTTTTTTTTTTTTTTTTTAACATCTTTATTCGAGTATACTTGCTTTACAATATTGTGTTAGTTTCTGCTGTATAACAAAGTGAGTCAGCTATACATATACGTATATCCCCATATCTCCTTCCTCTTGCATCTCCCTCCTACCCTCCCTACCCCACCCCTCTAGGTGGTCACAAAGCACCAAGCTAGCTTGCCCTTTTCCTCTTGCACGGTCATTAAAAACTAAAGGCTGAGCATAGCACAGGGAGATCAGCTCAGCCTCTACTTTTGAATGACTACATAAGGGGAAAAGAGCAAGCTGGTGCCTGAGCAGAGGTGGGTCATATTGGAAATGGTGATGAGGCGTGGGAGGTCATAAACCATGTGTCATTGGCAGGGGGCTGACTTTCCCTGAACGCCCTAATTATTTCAAGGAGCTCAATCAAACCCACTGCTGGCTCTGTGTAAATCAAAGGGAGAGTTAACTAATTGCCGATTTCTTCCGTTAAATTACATCGCTTCCTGTCATTAAGGAACTTTGTAACACAGATACATAAGTGCAAGAGCCACCTCTGTATTCACTTGTACAATCTCTTCCCTCAATATTTATTTCTAAACTAGGCAAGAGGGAGCCACCCTGACGAATCAGAGCTCCAAAGAGTACTGACAGCCATCTAATTAGAATAAGACGAGACCTAAATTGCTTTGGGTGAGGTTTGTCCTCTTCCTCACTCCCCAGAACTATCTTAGAGGTTTTTTTTTGAAATTAAAAAACACTTCTGACTTTTTATTTTGCTTTCATGCTGCAAAAATATGCTCCCCGACCCCTGCCACTCTGATAAATTCCTCCTTGGTTGCAGTAATAGGATAAAGGAGAACATTTTTAATACTGTCATTTCAGTTTGGTCTCTGGACCAAGGGAAATAAACAAGGAAGTGGAAAATCTGTTCAAGGTTACCAAGTAATTTCTTCCCACCTTATCAAGAAAGGCTACAGAACAACGCCAAGCTCACTGTTGGTGCGAACGTATCACCATATTTTGCAACGTCTTGTTGAAGCAGAGATTTAGTTTCCACCCTCACCGAAACCTTCTGTATATACAACCCAGAAGATCCAGCAAATAACCCTTCAGTCAATACCAATGACTGAAGTAGTCTCATGACTGCATCGCTGTATTGATTATACTCAAATTTATCACTGTTCCATGTAAAAATATATACACATAAAAATTATAAATAATGTTGAAGTGTTGACTAGCAGCAGTTATCATTGAGAGATTCTAATCTATAATCTTCATATTTTTTCTATATTTTACATATCTTCTACAATCGCATAGATTACTGTCATATGCTGAAAAATAGACATTATTAAAAATCATTGTGCATGGATTTCTATACACTATAAAAAACTATGCAGAGCAAAAAGACTAGAAGGAAAATTATTAATACTGGCTAACCCTGGAGGGTAGGCCAATGGGAGATTTGTTTTACTTTCATCTATTATGATGTGATTACCATGTGCTATTTTTGAAATGGAAAATCAAACAATTTAAAATTGGGGTTATTGGTGCAGCCACTATGGAGAACAGTATGGAGGTTCTTTAGAAAACTAAAAATAGAGCTACCATATGACCCAGCAATCCCACTCCTGGGCATATATCCGGAGAAAATCATAATTTGAAAGGATGCACGCACCCCAGTGTTCATTGCCGCACTATTTACAATAGCCAGGACATGGAAGCCACTTAAATGTCCATCAACAGAGGAATGGATAAAGAAGATCTGGTACATATATACAATGAAATATTACTCAGCCACGAAAAGGAATGAAATAATGCCATTTGCAGCAACATGGATGGACCTAGAGATTGTCATACAGAGTGAAGTAAGTCAGAAAGAGAAAGATAAATATTGTATAATATTGCTTATATGTGGAATCTAGAAAAATGGTACCGATGAACTTATTTGCAAATAATCTTTTATTTGCAAATAAATAAAAGATTTGTGAAATAGAGTCACAGATGTAGAAAATAAACTTATGGTTACCAAGGAGGGAAGGGGGATGGGAGGAACTGGGAGATTGGGATTGACATATATACACTACTCTGTATAAAATAGATAACTAGTGAGAACCTACTGTATGGCACAGGGAACTCTACTCAATGTTCTGTGGTGACCTAAGTGGGAACGAAATCTAAAAAAAGAGTGGATATATGCATATACATAACTGATTCACTTTGCTGTGCAGCAGAAACTAACAACACTGTAAAGCAACTAGACTCCAATAAAAATTAATTAAAAAAAATTGGGGTTAGAGGAAGAATGCACCAGTGTGGTAGTATGTATAACACTTAAAATCAAAACATTGATGGAAGAAGCATGCTAGACAAGAGTCATGCAGCAAAATCAGGAATTTTAATACTGCAAGCTGAAAGAAAAAGAATCTTCTCAGTGGTTTGTGGCCACCTAAATACCAAGCTTCTCAGCGTGGTGTTCATCAGCCATTAATGGAGATGATACAGAACTTCGGTGGACATCCCTGTATGGCACACGCTTTAATTGCTGTTTATTGTTTTACCATACTATCTTATGTGTCTTTAGAAGTCACCTTATCCTTTACCGAATCTAGACAGGGCATAAATAAATAGACAAAATAATGTTTTCTCATGCTGTATTGATAGACCAAAGTGATTTCCATTAATCTGTCAAGATGAAAATAGCAGAACCACTTTCTCTAGTTTCTCTAAGCGTCGTCATTTAGTTTAAGAAAACAATTTAGAAGACCTCAGAGAAGGATAAAAAGCTTCTTTTGAGCAATGTTTCTCAAACTTGGTTCTCAAAGTCATGAAAAGTCACAGAATTATTTCAAGAGGTCCATCAGCCCAAATGTACAAATGTTGTTTTCTTATTCAGCAGAGACTAAAAATGCAACTATTTTTACGTGAAAGTCTATGTGAAAATTTATGTGGTTATGACTTTAGAAAGTGGTCCTTTGATTTTGAGAGGCAGTAAAGCATAGATGTTGCTGTCTGGGTTCAAATTCCAGCATTTGTGCCAAGGAATTAGGGAAAAACATTCTAAGTAGATTGAGTCTTGAGTGTAAACTGAGGTTGCTGTGGGGAGAATCTGCTGGCACTTTGAGGAAGAGCTTAACATCTTGGCTTCTTACTTGAATAAAAGTTAAAAACTGACAGCCCAACAGGGGTCCAGCCATTGTCCAAGAATAGTGTCTGTTGCTACACTTACTGCAAGCCCAGTGGAAGCACCAAAATTCTGCCGCTGGTTGTTTGTGTCCATTACACCTGTCATAAATGGACCACTTTCAGGGGTGTTGAGTGGTGTTGGATGTTAAATCCACTGATCCATATGGGTTGGGCTGAGGAAAACAGGAATAAGTCCTTCCCCATCTTCTCCACTTTCTTTAACTAACTCAGGGACCATACGTAATGAGGCAATTATAGAAGCTATTATAAGAGTGTAAACCTCACTGTTTAGATTTGGTTTAACAAATAAATAAAGGTAAAAATTTCTATGTTTCTCTGAGTTAGGCACCCCCCCGCCTTTGGTTAGAGTCCATACCCATTTGTTGACCTTCTACAATATATCAGGCAGTATTCTGGTGTTAGAAATATGTAGTAATTGAGAAAGGCAAATATATAATCTGAGTATTATAATGTAGAGATTATATCTAGAGTGGAGAGTTGGCCTTACTGGGTAATATTTTTTTAGATTATGTGCTCCTGATATTGCAAGTGTAGGAAATCAGTTTTGTTTGAATACTCAGCTTGATCAAAGGCAGAAGAACTGACCGATATTTGCTAAACTATCAAAAGGCTGATGTATCATCAAAATGTCAGTTGGTTAATTTATAATAAATAAGAAATAAAACCTCCAAACAGTCAATTCTTGTGTCAGCTAATCAGAAAGTTCTCTCCCGGTTTTAAAACTACCTGTAAGCCAAATACTAACCAGGGAAACCACTTGATGACCTTCATATCAGAGTAGATGACTAACGTCATTAACCTATGGTAGTTTGATATATTCATTGTCACTGGAACTAGAGCGTTCCTGTCATCTGCTCAGGGCACTCTGGAAGTACTGAAAAAAATCTTCCCTTGTGTTCCCTCCCCTTTTGGACTGTAAGATATGCATCTCCTATCTTTTTTTTTTTTTAACATCTTTATTGGAGTATAATTGCTTAACAATGGTGTGTTAGTTTCTGCTGTATAACAAAGTGAATCAGCTATACATATACGTACAGCCCCATATCTCCTCCCTCTTGTGTCACCCTCCCACCCTCCCTATCCCACCCCTCTATGTGGACACAAAGCACCGAGCTGATCTCTCCCTGTGCTATGCGGCTGCTTCCCACTAGCTATCTATTTTACATTTGGTAGTGTATATATATGTCCATGCCACTCTCTCACTTCGTCCCAGCTTACCCTTCTGCCTCCCCATTTCCTCAAGGCATCTCTTATCTGTTAACAGAATCTTCCTTAAAATACCTTTCTTAACTAAGTAATAGCTTAGAGTGCAGAGTTTCTTAAGCTGAGATCTGTGGACCCTCTGGAGGGTTTTGTACTTAATTTTGGGAGACCCAAGAATTTTAAATTATTGATTTTATTTCGATGTTAATCTAAAAGAAAATAATAGAAGCACGACTACCAAGTAAAACAATATATTGCCTTATATTTGGGGATAACTCGATTCCCTGTCACTTCAGCTATCTGATTATTTCAAGAAAATTTATAAACTGGCAGTGGGCTTTTTTAAAAAATGTAAGAGCAGAAGCAATACTCTTTCTAGCTCTCTACATTCCTGAGTGGAAATGCCTCTTTTCATCTTTTAAAGAAAAAGCTACAAACGTGGACTTTTATGTAAAATTTCTTTAAATGCTCTATGTTAGGCATTTATAAAAGCACAACATTTATTGCCTTCCCTTATTCTACAGACAACCACTTTGTGATTTCTGATAAATTCAAACATCTCATTAATTTACAGATCAAGAGACTGAGTTTCTTTCAGAGAAATTTAGTGGTTTGCCCAAGGTCACAAGTAAGAGAGGGGTAGAGGTGGGATGACATCCATTTTTTTTATTGCAGTAAAATATGCATAATATAAAACCCACCATTTTAACCATTGTAGGTGTACAATTCAGGGATATGAAGTACACTCCCAATGCTGTGCGACCGTCACCACTCTCCATTTCCAGAGTTCTTTCATCCTCCCGTCAGAAACTCTGTATCCATTAAACAACAGCTCGTCACTCCCATATTCCCCCAGCCTCTGGTAACCATTGTTCTACCTTCTGTCTTTATGAATTTGCCTATTCTAGGTACCTCATATAAATGGAATAATATAATATTTGTCCAATTTTTGTCTGGCTTATTTCAGTTAGTGTAGTATATTCATTGTTCATTCATGTTATAGCATGTGCCAGAATTGCTTTCCTCTTTAAGACTGAATAATATCTCATGGTAAGCATATACCACATTTTCTTTACTCATTCATCCACCAGTGGACTGTGGGTTGCTTCCACCTTTTGGTTATTGTGAATAATGCTACTGTGAACATTGGTATACAAGTATCTGTTCAAGTTCCTGCTTTTAATGCTTTGGGGTATGTACCGAAAAGTAGAATTGCTGGGTCATATGGTAATTCTATATTAAACTTTTGAGGAACCTCCAGTCTTTTCCACAGAGGCTGCACCCACTTTACACTCCTACCAGCAATGCGCAAGGGATCCGATTTCTCCATAGCCTTGCCACCATTTGTTATTTTCTGTTATAATTTTTTAAAATAATAACTTCCCTAATGGGTGTGAAGTGGTTAAATACCCTTTCTTGACTCCCAGTATAAATCTGCTTTCCTAGAATCACATAGGATGTTGCCATACTGGCAAGTTACAAAAAAGAGCTTCATGACAATGAATGTGATTTAGGACTCTTTCTCTGCCTGAGACTTATAGCAGGGAAAGAATGGGATCCTTTGTTAGTTGCCAGAGAAGCTTGAGGTCAAAACAGACCCAGATTTCCCTAAGCTGAAGACCGTCCCTCGGCAGTGAAAAAGAAAAGAAGAAAACACAAAAGCTAATCTCTCCAGACGTCCAGTTATAAGTTGTTCCCGATGTTCCTGTGGGCCTTGAGTTTCTTTGTCATACAGCTAGTAAGTGTATGACTTGGGCAACTTACCTAACTTCCCTATTCTTCTGTTTCCTTATCTGAAAATAAGAGTAATGATGTCTTCCGTCATGGGATTGTCATGAGGATAGCATGATTTGATTTATATAATTCCTTAGAACACTGCCTGGCACAGACTAAATGCTCCGTAAATGTTCTTAGCATTTCTCTCCAGCAGTCAGAATGTGATGATGATGATGATGATGATGATGATGATGATGATGATGATATGGAAAGCCTTAAAAATAGCCTAGTGGGGATGTTGAAGATGGCGGCAGATCAACTTGGGCCAGAATTTCTCATTTATGCTTTTGCTTTTCCTCCGTCGGGAGCCAGGGTTATTTCGAGAGTTGACACAGGCCCAGTGGCTCTCAGACAAAGTGCATCTGTCCTGTCTCAGGCATTTCTTAAAAAAAGTGTTGTTGTCTTATTTTGAATTAAAAACTTCGAGAAAAAGAAAAATAACTCTTCAGGTATTCTAGTTTGCAAAGGCCACTGTGAGGTGTAAGGTCAGAGTGATGTTCTAAGTTTGCCACGTGTGGGTAACTGAAAAGGGATCAAATGCCTCACCTGGTTTGTTTTCCATAATCTCTCACGAACTTGACTCTGCGTATTCAGAGCTCGAAGTGGGAAAAGGAAAAAGATTCCACTGTTGAATGAAGAGCTCTTTTTTTCTCTATACGCATCCTCTCTCTATTTACACAGATGACAACCCCTCAGCCCTTTTGTTTTGTTCCTTGGTTTACCGGTAATATTGTTTTCGTGATGTATTTATTCTTTTCTATGTATTTTAACCGGCATAGAATCAGATGTTGTTTGTTACCCGATAAACATTTCCTTGCCCTTCGCACCTACTTACTCATCAGTGTTCCTCCCAGTATCTTACAAGGGCTCAGCAGGAAACAGATGTCACACTTAAATTAGGATAATTTTAGGAGGGTTTAATAAGCAGATGCTTTACAAAGACATTGGTGGGATGTAGGGAACCCCAGGGAATAGTGGGTCACCTGGCCTTGGTAACAGAGGGGATGGCAGTGGGAGGAAAAGGAGTAGCTCCTGGAATCCCAGTGGAGCCTGTGCGAAGAGGGCCACCTTGACAGGAGCAGTGACCATTGCAAGGTGAGGGAAGCAGCCAGCCAGCAGCAACCCCATGGGGGGCGACCGGGAGGACTAAATATTCCCACTTCTCTCTCTTCCCTCACACCGGCCCCCTGCTGGGACTTCCCACTGGCTGACCCCAAGGGCAACCTGAAGGCATGGGAGCCTGTTGATGCAGACTCTACCTTCAGTCTTAGCCGGTGGAGCAGGTTTGCAAGGAAGGCAGGAGGTATCCAAGTGCTACCTGTCCTTCCTTCTTCTCTTCCGCGTCTGAGGCGGGGATTCAGCGCCTGCAGCCCACCTTTCTCCACGGATCATCTTCTCTCTCTCCTGTCGTCAACCTCTCCCTCCCCACCATCTCCTTCTCAGCGATGGAGCCTTTTGCTCAAATCTGAAAACAGCAATAACCAAACCTTCCTCTCCTCGCGTGAGTCCTTTCAGTGTTCTTAAAGAAACGGCAGTTAAGACCCAGGGCCGCGTTGATGTTAGCCAGGCAAAGAGTGCATTTCAGGCAAGGAAGACAATGGTCTCAGCAAAGTTCCTGATGAGGAATAAGCAAGGGTCAGTGTGGTTGACACCTGGTGAGCGAGGCTCAAGGAGAGACTGAGGACTAGCCAGGAGCCGAATCATGCAGGCCCTGTGGATTTCAGGAACGACTTTGGAGTTTATCCCAAGGACGAGGGGCAGCTGATCCTGTCCCTATGGCTGTTTAACAAGTCACCCCCGAATTTAGCGGTAGAAGAATGGCCATTTTAGTTTTGCTCAGATTTTGTGGGCCAGTAATTCAGAAATGGCTCAGCTGGGCAGTTCTTGCTTAGATTCTCTTATTTGGTTACATTCAGATGTTGCCTGGGGTCAGTGACCGTCAGCTGAAGTCTCAACTGGGCTGGACGGTCAAGACGTTTCCTTCCTGGTTGGCAGTTGGTGGTGTGAGTTCAGCCGAAGCTGCCGACTGGAGTGCCTATAGATGACCTTTCTGGAATGAAGGTCTTAGGGTCATTGAATTGTTATAGCTGGCTTCCCTCAATGTAAGGATCTCAAGGAAAACAGATGGAAGCATGCTGGCTCTTTTTGACCTAGCCCCAGAAGTCAGTAGTGTCGCTTCCACAGCATTCTATTAATTAGAAGTGAGTCATAGTCTATCCCAGACTCAAGGGTGGAGGGGGGTTACACTCCACCTTTTAATGGGAACAGTCGTAATCACATGCGGTCACATGAGCACGTGTGATGGGTGTTATTGTAACCACCGTGGAAAATACGACCTCTCAAGCTATTGAAATATTTTGAGCACAGCAGTAATGAAGGCCAGTATAGGTCCTACAGAGATCCCTATGCTTGCCGCTCAGACTAAAGTTTGAAGAGTGAACAAGACTGTACATGGTAGTCTGCGGAGCTAGTGCGGGCGAGAGATGATGATGGCTTGGTGCAGAGGCCTGGAGGTAGAGATGGGGAGAAGCAAGCACATTTGAGTTCAGTTGTAGACGGTATTGCCAAGGCTTGGTGAACGACTGGGTGTGGAGTATGGTGGAGAAGTGATGCCAAGTTTGACTCCCAGGTGTTTGGATTGGAAGCTACTGGGTAAATGCTGGTACCATTTACTGAGATTAGGCAGTCAGGAGGAGGAGTGGCTATGAAGGGGAAAAGCAAGGCTTCACTTCAGATTGAGTGTCAGTTGCTTTGGGGACAACCAAGTAGACTTATCAAGGGGCTCTCTACATGCTTACGTCTGGAGCCCAGAAGAGAAATCCGGGCTAGAGATATAAATGTGGTACCGCTCAGCATATTGATGTTATGTAAAGCCACGAGAAGGGATGAGATTCAACTAGAGAAAGGCTGCAGAGATGAGAGACAGGTAGGTGAGAGCGCTGAGAACCCGTATCTAGATATTGAGCAGAGGAGGAGCTTCCAAAGGAAACTGAAATGGCCAGAGACTGAATATATGTTCGGTGGAAGGATATGTATTTTTCCAAAACCACACAAATTAACACAAAAGCCTCAATATATAAAAAAAAAACTGGAAACATTAAATATGCTTCTCCCAATTAGCTCTTAGAAAGATTTTTTTCCCTCTTGATCAACCGCCTTTCATACTTCACAGCCTGATAGGCAGCAGCTGACCTTCTGTGATTTCTGTGAGTGACGTATTTGTTTAAAGTAATTAGGCATTAGAAAAGTTATGCTAGAATGCTGATCTCTGATCCCGAATAACTTGTTTAGCAGTGTGTGTTCTTGTTTGGAAGCTACCTGGAGGTAAAAGTAAATAACCTAGAATTAACTTTAAAAAATGTGACAGACAGTTCGCTTTCTTAGAGATTGTTTGTTCAGCTTCTTACTAGTCAGAGAATAACTATTTTGAGGTAAATGTGATGAGAACCTAGAAAGGAGGCTCCAAATTAGGTAGCATAGGATTTCTCTCAAAGCAAAGACATCATGAGGTGGGTTGGATGATATCAAGAATGTGCCTGAGCTGTATCCTTTCGTGCAATATAAAGGTAAAACAGAGAACGTCCCATTTTTTGTGTGTGTGCAAAATCACAGGTGTGGAGACTAACTGGGGGAGGCGAAGGGTGAAGCTGACAGAGAAAAGATGAAATAATAAAGCAGAAAAATGGGAAAGAGTTGTGTACTTCATGACATGAGGCGTACACAGAGGAATTACGTGGAGGAGGTTTAAAAAGTATCCTTGATGAAGAGAACATTCCCGTTTTTTTGTTTTTGCTTTTCTTTTTTTTAACAAATAAGTGCTTTTTATTCACAAAGTTGTACAACCATCACCATTATCTTTTTCTTTTTTAAAATTTTTTGTCCACGCCGTGTGGCATGCGGGATCTTAGTTCCCCGATCAGGGATGGAACCCACGCCCCCAGCATTGGAAGCACGGAGTCTTAACCACTGGACCGCCAGGGAAGTCCCAACATTCCTGTTTTAATATTGATCCATCTCTAGTAGTGATCATTGCAACATCAGTTCATTTTTATTTTCCCACCTTCTGAAACTTTTAACACTGATGGCTTCTAAAAAGTGGCCGTCGTTCTCTACTGGAATTACCCCTTTCTTTAGAAAGGGGATATTTTGCTCAGATAATGGTATTTTCACAGTATAAATTTTGGTGCAATTACAATGAAATAATACTTAAAAGAATGGCATGATGTGATTTGTTTTTTAGGATGGACAGGTGGGAAGTTGGGGAGGCTAGAGGCAAGGTGAACAGTTAGAACACCTGTACCAGCCTAGGGGAGACAGGATGAGAAACGGAACCAACTCAACAGTGGAGATGGCAAGAGCCCAGATTTCAGTGCAGATCTGAAGTGGATTAAACAGATCTTGGTGACCGATTCAGTTGAGGCAGGTGAGGTAAAGGGAGGAGTCTGTGATCAGGCTGATGTCTGCCTTTGATCACAGGTGAAACGAATCTATAAGAAGGACCCAAATGTGGATATGATACCAATGAGACAACTACAGAACATGCCCATGTAGTATCTTCTCAACAGCTTTATGAAGTGGGTCAGGCGGGCATTATTTTCCTCCGAGGAGAGGCAACTCAGTTTCAAAACCTGATTCTCCAGATCTGTAGAGTTACGGCTTGCTTGCCACTAGCACCCAGGTGATGAGGAATAAGATATGGGAAGGTATTTATCCACCTCCCCTCCACTCATTCTAGCAATCACGACTTTCCCTATACTTGTATGTAAGGACCTCTTCTAGGAATGCAGTCCCAGATGGTCAGCTAGTTATGACGAACATCTTAGGGTGAACTGAGGCAATTTCATGATGGATTGCCTTGCATGTTACTCGTTTCAGCTATAATTTCCACTTTGCCTTGCAGTCAGGGTTGTTCTATACATGGCTCAGGTCTTATACATACATGGGACTTGGAAGAACGAAGTGAGCGACGTGTGGCATGGTGGTGGAAGCATTTAGTCTTCTGAGGGAGCTCTGATGAAAAATCCAGGGAAGGAGGGGGATGGTGGTAGGAATGAGGTTTTCCCTATAACAGTCTCACAGTAGGTAGGGTGTTTCTCTTGTCTGCAGCTGTTCCTGGCTGTGTAGCATCTATTTTTGAGCCCTCGCCCTCCTGGAGATGTTGTATGTCACCAAATATTCTCTAATAAATGCCTTCCTGATCTAACGAGCTAGAGTGGCTTCTGTTGACTGCACCTGGGAACAATGATGATGCTCAAACTATGTGTGTGTGTGTGTGTGTGTGTGTGTGTGTGTGTGTATCTATCCATCTGTCTATCACTTATCTATCTGCTAAAATAGACATAAATATGTTTATGTTGAACAATTCATTTTGGCACAAATCACAGCTTTTATAGTGATTTCAAACTGAAATTGACATTTAAAATTAGTTAGCAGACATAATTGAACATTTAGGATTTTTTTATTGAAGTATAGTTGCTGTACAGTATTATATAGGTTACAGGTGTATGATATAGTGATTCATAATTTTTAAAGGTTATATTCCATTTACAGTTATTATAAAATATTGACTATATTCACCATATTGTACAATATATATCCTTGTAGTTTATTTTATACCTGATAGTTTGTACGTCTTACACCCCTGTCCCTATATTTCCCCTACCCCTTTCCTCTCCCCACTGGTAGCCACTAGTTTGTTCTCTATATCTGTGAGTTTGCTTCTTTCTTGTTATATCCACTAGTTTGTTGTAACACTTAGGATTTTTAAAGCGCTGTGCTAGTGTACAGCCAGGCAGTGGGAGGCGTGTTTTGCTAACAGACAAGGATGCATTTGATGTAGTGAGTCCTGGTCTTCAAAGCATCTCAAAATCTAGTGTCACTCTCCTGCTTAAAATTCCCGTGGGCTACTAACCTAGGAGGGCAGAGACCATGCCTTTCTCATTCACCACTGTATCTAAGGCCTAGCACCGGTGCTCAGTACATATATGGGAGCATACACACATCCCACACACACATGCACACTCACACACATGTTCACATATACGCATGCACACATGCATTTACTACATGAATGAAGGAAACTCTGTGCCAAGGGTCCTCGAAGTAAATATCATAGGGAGAGGTTCTTTTGGGCTATTTAATGCCAGATGAAAACATCTCTTCTCCCAGCCACCAAACCCTAGTTTAAAAATGACTCAATTTTTCTTTAAATTTTTTTTTTTTTTTCGGTACGCGGGCCTCTCACTGTTGCGGCCTCTCCCACTGCAGAGCACAGGCTCCGGACGCGCAGGCTCAGTGGCCATGGCTCACGGGCCCAGCCGCTCTGCGGCATGTGGGATCCTCCTGGAACCGGGGCACGGACCCGCGTCCCCTGCATCGGCAGGCGGACTCTCAACCACCGCGCCACCAGGGAAGCCCATGGCTCAATTTTTCTAACATAATTTTCTTATAATAAACTTTCTTTTCCCAGGGTAATTTGCTCGGGTCAGAATTAGCTCAAATGTTTTGTCCTGTTTTCCGATTATGCAGTTTTCCTGAAAATCTGCTTCCTTACTGTTGTCATGCAGACTCCCACTTTGTCAAAACACGCATTTCCAGGCAGCTGCTTCTTCTTGGCACTCAACCCCCAGCCAACGATTTCTTTCCAGGACAAGCATTGGCTTATCTATTACCCAGTCTATTCAGTCATGCTACCAATCCAGACCACCAGCACTTTAGAGATTTTTTTTTTACAATTCCATTCATGACTTTTTTTTTCCAACTGGGGGTTACTGGTACAGGCAGACAGTGGGAGGCATGTTTTGCTAATACTTCCATTTCATAATTGAGAACACAGTGAAATTATGAAGCTCTGTAACTTAACGTGAGTTCACGCAGAACTGGAGGAAGACAGTTTTTGCTTCTTAAATTGTAATTTCCTTGTGATCAATGTGCTTGTTCAAGGTCATTTGAAATCTGTACTCTAACCACACTCCTAAGGCTTTTAAAGTAGGGATGACTCAGGCATAAAATGACAGTGATGGCTCAAAGGAAATAATTGGGCATCACTTCCAGCCTCAGCTCTCAGACAACACATAAGCTCAACTGGGACTTAGAAGGATATGTCAGGTGTTAGACATCAGACAGGTGGGCCTCATATTGTTTAGGAAGAGAAGGGACTGAAAGCCTAATGTGTTCTTTTAGTTTTACATTCTTTGCTGGAATCTGAAATCATCATCCGTAAGAACAGAGAGCATTGTAGTCACTTCTAAAAATACAAAGTTGCCTACCTGCTGCTCTAGCATAAATTTTCTCCTCATCACAATTCAGAAGAAATTATAATGCATCAGTTTTTTTTGTTTGTTTGTTTTTGCGGTATGCGGGCCTCTCACTGTTGTGGCCTCTCCCGTTGCGGAGCACAGGCTCTGGACGCGCAGGCTCAGCGGCCATGGCTCACGGGCCCAGCCGCTCCGCGGCATGTGGGATCTTCCTGGACCGGGGCACGAACCCGTGTCCCCTGCATCGGCAGGCGGACTCTCAACCACTGCGCCACCAGGGAAGCCCAGTGCATCAGTTATTAACTTCCTTTTACAGGTGTTTTTCAGGACTATTGATTCTTTGAAAACCTCAGATTCAGTCTTAGATGTCTACAGACATGGCTATGGTTGACATCATTAACCTCAGCTGGCTTCATTGAAACACTCTGGCACTAGCATATCAGAATACCAGCTTGTGGCACCTCACAAAACTGACTTGACCCACCTTAGGCCAGATCAGTTTAACAAACATTATTGAACGTCTTCTCAGACCAAGGCTCTGTAATAGGAGTGCTTGGGCGTAATAGTTGGAAAAACGCTTTTCCTGTCATGGTTCTTAGACTAGTTAGGAAACCAAATGAAAACAAAAAACGAAGCAAAACCCATCTAATTACAGACTAAGCTATGAAGTGTTATAATACAGGCACCGAAAAAATTCTTTGCAACAATTGAGGTAGAGAAGAGGAAAAACTGAATGTCCAGATTCCAAGCAGTCATCCAATATCGCAAAGTGGGTTAACCTCATGGACTCGAGTCACTGTCAGTCATCATTCATCTTAGAGGTCTTAGAGTGAAAAGTTGGCAAATGATAATAAACTAGAAAAAAAAAAAGATAGGGGCTAACACTATCTCATTTCAAGATTAATAATAAAGGTACTGTCCTGACATTGCCCTAAAAATAGATAAATTGATCAAAGGAACTGAACAGAAAGTCCAGAAATGACCCACACATATATGAACAACTGATTCTTGACCAAAATGCAAAGGGAATTCAGTGGAAAAAGACAGTGTTTTCAAACCAAAAATAAAGTAAAAGATTTAACCTAAAAGATATATAGAATTTTATAATTAAAATTTTGTAAGTAGGAGTTTGTAACTAAATACACATTGTTTTTGAGAGCCATATGCTATCTTAAAAAAATATATACTAGGCCACAAAGGAAATCCCAATAAATTCCAAAGCATTGGCATCATACAAATAATGTTCTCTGACCACAACACAGCACAGTCAGAAATTCATGATGAAAGGAGAGCTTAAAAAATCTACTTTCGTATAATTTGAAAAATATTACTAAATAATTCCTGTATGAAAGAGAAAATTATGAAGTGCTTAAAGCTGGATAGCAAGTGGTACATATCAAAATTTGTGGAACAGAGCTAGTGACTATTTAAAACTTTGATTATATTCTTGGATAACAAGAAAGATAATACATAAGCAAGAAGCTAGTAAAAGAATGACAGAATAAATCAACAAGAAGGAAAGAAATAACAATGATAAGGCAGAAATTAATAAATTTTAGAACAACAGCAATAACAAAAAATAGGGAAATTTGACACAAAAGCTGATTTGCCGAAAAGACTGATAAGAACTCTGGTAAGACTAATGACAAAACAATGCAATAATGAAATGAAAAGAAGGGTATGATAGTTGTAGATTTTGAAATGAAGGTTTTATTAAAAAATTAAAGAATATTTTGAAGAGAAATGTGCCATAAATTTGGAAAACCCAGAGTAAATATATAAATTTCATAATATGTCAGAATTGTCAAAAGAAGAAATGAAACACTATAATAAATTATGATTCCAGAAATTAAATTATAATTAGTCCTCTATTCTCCATCAAATATTCTCCCCCAGTCATTTCTGGGTCCAAATAGTTTCTCTGATTTATTCTACAAATTTCAAAGAAAAGGTAATCCCTATGTAGATTGCTCTAAAAAATAGAAAAAAAAGAAAATGCTTACCTCATTTTATGAGACTAGTACAACTTGATACTAAAAGCTAGTTTAAGAAAAGGTAATTTTAGGTTAATATCACTTAAGAACAGCTGTAAAACTTTTCAAATAAAAGTGCTATCCTTCTAAATCACTATCACATAGATTTTTTTCCCAGGAATGAAAGGATGGTTGAATGTCAGGAAAATATATCCACACAACTCACCACATTAATGAACTAAAGAAAAAAAAATCTATTTGATGCAGAAAAATCACTTGCTAATTTTCTTTCCTTTTTTTTTTTAACATCTTTATTGGAGTATAATTGCTTTACAAGGGTGTGTTAGTTTCTGCTTTATAACAAAGTGAATCAACTATACATATACATATATCCCCATATCTCCTCCCTCTTGCATCTTCCTCCCACTCTCCCTATCCCACCCCTCTAGGTGGTCACAAAACACCGAGCTGATCTCCCTGTGCTATGAGGCTGCTTCCCACTAGCTATCTATTCTACATACATTTACTATGAAAGCTCACAGATAAGTAGGAGTAGAAGGAAACCACCTTAACTTAGAAGTGGATATTGACCCAAATCTCAAAGCACACATAGTGCTTTATTATAAAATTCAAATTTTTACCTCTGAGTTCAGTAAAAAAACCAAGTATGTCTGTTATTACTGCTACAGTTCAGTGTGGAACTAGAGGGCCTTTCAATTAAATTTAAAAAATTTATAAAGCTATAAGATTTAGAAGAGAGTAGATAAAATTATTACATACAGGTGATATCTTAATTAACATATAAAACCCAAAAGAATCAAAGAAAGATTCATGCAACCAATAAGAAATTTCAAAGGGATTTCTGGATATAATATCAATAAACAACATTAGTAGTATTTACTTATACCAACAATAACAAGGTAAAAGTTGTTTTGAAACCTAAGATGCCACTTAACAATAGCAACAACAAAATCTTCTATAAATTGTCTGGAAATTAAAAAAATGATAAAGAATTCAGAAGTCCTTAAGGGAGACAATTTTTTTAAATTTAGTTTTTTATTGAAGTATAGTTGATTTACACTGTTGTGTTAATTTCCGCTGTATAGAAAAGTGACTCAGTTATACACAAATATACATTCTTTTTTATATTCTTTTCCATTAAGGTTTATCCCAGGATATTAAATATAGTTCCCTGTGCTATACAGTAGGATCTTGTTGTTTATCCATTTTATATGTAGTAATTTGCATCTACTAACCCCAAACTCCCAGTCCATCCCTCCTCCACGCCCCCTCCCCCTTGGCAACCACAAGTCTGTTCTCTACGTCTGTGAGTCTGTTTCTGTTTTGTAGGTAGGTTCATTTGTGCCATATTTTAGATTCCACATATAAGTGATATCATATGGTATTTGTCTTTCTCTGCCTGACTTACTTCACTCAGTATGATAATCTCTAGGTCTATCCATTTTGCTGCAAATGGCATTATTTTGTTCTTCTTTTATGGCTGAGTAGTATTTCATTTTATATATGTACCACACCTTCTTTATCCATTCCTTTGTCGATGAACATTTAGGATGTTTCCATGTTTTGTCTGTTGTGAATAGTGTTGCAGTGAACATTGGTGTGCATGTATGTTTTCGAATTATGGTTTTCTCTGGATATATGCCCGGGAGTGGGATTGCTGGATCATATGGTAGTTCTATTTTTAGTTTTCTGAGGAAACTCCATACTGTTTTCCATAGTGGCTGCACCAATTTACATTCCCACCAACAGTACAGGAGGGTTCCCTTTTCTCCACAACCTCTCCATCATTTGTTATTTGTAGACTTTTTAATGATGGCCATTCTGACCAGTGTGAGGTGATCCCTCATTGTAATTTTGATTTGCATTTCTCTAATTATTAGTGATGTTGAGCATCTTTTCATGTGCCTGTTGGCCATGTGTATGTCTTCTTTGGAGGAATGTCTATTTAGGTGTTCTGCCCATTTTTCAATTGGGTTTCTTGTTTTTTTGCTGTTGAGTTGTATGTGCTGTTTGTATATTTTGGAAATTAAGCCCTTTTTGGTTGCATCGTTTGCAAATATTTTCTCCCATTCCATAGGCTGTCTTTCTGTTTTGTTTATGGTTTCCTTTGCTGTGCAAAATCTTGTAAGTTTGATTAAGTCCCACTTGCTTATTTTTGTTTTTATTTCTATTGCCTTGGGACACTGACATAAGAAAATATCGGTACATTTTTTAAAAATTTATTTTATTTATTTATTTTTGGCTGCATTGGGTCTTTGTTGCTGTGCACAGGCTTTCTCTAGTTGCGGCGAGTGGGGACTACTCTTCATTGTGGTGCGCGGGCTTCTCATTGCAGTGGTTTCTCTTGTTGCGGGGCACGGGCTCTAGGCATGCAGGCTTCAGTAGTTGTGGCACGCAGGTCAGTAGTTGTGGCTCATGGGCTCTAGAGCGCAGGCTCAGTAGTTGTGGCACACGGGCTTAGTTGCTCCGCAGCACGTGGGATCTTCGCGGACCAGGGCTCAAACCTGTGTCCCCTTGGCAGGTAGATTCTGAACCACTGCGTCACCTAGGAAGTCCCAACATTGTAAAGATATTAATTCTCCTCAAAATAATCTATACCAGGCATTAGCAAACTAAACCTGCAGATCACGTCTAGACCACCACCTCCTTTTGTAAATAAAGTTTTATTGGAACATAGCCACATTCTTTGTTTACTTATATCTTAGGCTGTTTTTGTTCTGCAATGGCAGAGATGAGTAGTTGCCACACAGAATATATGGTCTGCAAAAACTAAATATTTACTACCTGGCTTTTACAGAAAAAAGTGTACAGGCCCCTGATTTATCAGTTTAATGCTATTCCATGGAAAATGTCTCAGTACTTCTTGGGCAAATTGACAAACTTATTTTGAAGTTATATGGAGACTAAATCCATGAATAAAGATAATTCTGAGAAAGATAATGGAGGTTGACCTTATCAGATTAAGACACATTGCAATGCTATTTTCATTAAAACAGCATGTACTCTATAGGAACAGTCAAAAGGTCTAATGCTATACAATAGATGCAGATCAAGGTAAAATGGGAACTTGTTATAAGATAGAAGTGTCATCACAAATTAGTGGGGAAGGATAAATTATTTAGTAAATTGTTTTGTTAAAGGTGAATTGATGTATGAATAAACGTAAGGTTGAATTCCTTCCTCACAATTTTATCCCATGCATAAAGATAAACTGCAAAGTAATTAAAACTGAAATATGGAAAGAAAAACTATAAAGTGAAAAAAAAACTTGGAAGAATATCTTTGTGAATTTAGGATGGTGCACAGCTTTTGAAACAAAAGTAGAGAGTACTTGGAAGCTCAAAGTAGACAGTGTAAGTAAAATAAAATTTTAAGTTAAAGAGGGAGATTGATGGATTTGTCAACACATATAAAGGAACTGTGTTTAATGAAGTACACTGCAGAGAAAGTTAGCAGATTTGTGATACACTGTAAGAAGATTTTTGCAACATCTATAATCAACCAAGCACTTACAACTAGAAAAATAAAAGCAATATCTATAAACCTGCAAGAGAAAAGGAAAAACAAAAGTAAAAATGACAAAGGAATCAAATAAGAATTTTCAGAAGGGGAAACAGAAAAGATGAAGTGTATGAGAGATGTTTGTTTTCAGTAGAAATCAATGAAATCAAATTCAGTTAACAATGCAGCTAACCAATTTACACTCACTAGATTGCAAAAATAAATTAAGTGGATGCTATTAAGTGCTGATGGGAATATGAGGAAAGAGGAACCGTCATGGTCTGCTGGGTACACTGTCAATTGGTGCATCCTTTTAAAAGAACAATATAGCTATACTTAAGTTAAATATGTGATGCTCTATGACTCTGCAATCCTACTTCTGGGTAAATAACCCAGAGACATTTCTGTGCGATTGTAGAAGAGACATCTGTAAGGTTTTCATTTCACCGTTGTTTGTGATAGCAGAAGTTGAAGTGATATCGCTAGAAGAAAAGACAATAAAAGGTGTTTTTTGCAGAGGATGGAAACTGTACAGCAAATGCAAGAAATGGATTAGATTTACATTTACCAGCATGGATAGATTTCACATATGTTTGAATAGAATGAGAGTGACAGCACTGGATCATTTTGAAAAATTAAAAAATTCCCCACAAAATTAATAAATGATATTTCCCAGGACGATATGTTTGAAAATAAAGGCATGATAGATGGGAAGACATCCACTAAAATCAAGAGAGAAGGTATTTAGAGTCAAGGGTAATGACAGCAGAAATTAATAATAATAATGATAAAAAACAGATGGGAGCTTTGTGTGGTCTAATAATGATAGTTTGTCCTGAACTGAGGGGGGTCACCTGAATAAACACGGAGAGCACCCTGCAACCACCATAAAGAAAGGACAGCTCTCTCAATGTCAGTGATACAAGACAGCAACCACAGTCGACTTGGGAATAAAGGTCCCTGGAAATTTCTGACAAAGAACTTGAAAAGGAGAGGGAATGGCACAGTTAGTTGGTATCTAAAAAATGACAAAGACATAATATATGCTAGATGGACAGGGATAATAATTGGGCTTCTAAGAACAATTTGTGAAAACCGATTTTACAGTATTAAAATAGAATGTGGACCATAACAGTCAAAACACTTTCTGTTTTAAGGTTTGTAAACAAAATTTTTATAAATGAAGTAAACGGTCCTAAATGGACTAGTGGACCCAGGTACTAGCACCAACTGAAGGGTTTTTAGCTCAAATTTCCCTAAATTTTGGGAATCAAATTTCCCTAAATTTTGATTTAGGGAAAAAAGCAATAATTTACCAGGATTGCTCAGCCCTGACAGCTCTCAAAGGCCATGGTGATTACATTTGGAGAAAGGACATACAGACACTTTTAGCACCCACATTTCCTCTGAATGAATTGTCTTCTTTTTCCGTATTTATTACTGCTTTTGCAAACTGAAAAGTTTTGCTTTAAACAGAGCTTGGGTTCAGTCACCCTCTTATCCATTTGAGTACTAGTTTGGAATCTAACAAATATAGAACAAAACTAACATTGGATTCAGTCCCTGCCTTAAGTTTGGTGCTTCTGCCTCTTATGTTTCTCCCTAGGAACTCTGAAAGAACCCAGCATGCCCAGCAGATACCCCAAATAGGCTGGTTTCCCTTCTCAGCAAATTGCTACCTTTTCTAATTTTCTTTTTGGAACTACTAAGTGCTGAAATGTGGATGTAAACCAAAATAAATCAATTCTTTTTTTTATGCTAAAAATGTGTTTGTTGTTCTGAAATGTAAAGTTTCTGACAGATTATTGTGTAACATTTTCTTTTTAAAAGTTTTTATTTTGTATTGGAGTATAATTAACAATGATGTGTTACAGGTGTACAGCAAAGTGGTTCACTTATACCCATATAAGTATCTATTCTTTTTCACATTCTTTTCCCATTTAGGTTATTACAGAATATTGAGCCAAGTTCCTTTCATTTTTTTCCTAAAGGCTTTTTTGGTTCTAATTCGGTATTTGAGTAAAATCGCCTTTGAAGCAGCAGCTATCAACCCTGAAAAGCAATTGATGGTTTCATTAATCTTTTTTCTGAGGAAACCTTAGTTGTAAGGCTATAACATCTGCTGTAAGTAGGATTTAACATAACAGTACTTCAAAAGTAGCCTTTTATTGCCAGATCTTTGCTTGATTTTAGTATAATATAAAGCATGTGTTAATAATAAAAAGAACAACTCTACCTCCATTGATAATAAAACCTATAAAAAATGAATTGTATGACAAGTAGGAACATAACAGTATCCGGTTGTGAGTAATAAAGGGTCTGCCAAGTAAGGTTTCATACACAGGTAGCTAATGAGCATCAGAGCTTGGAAGGATAAATATGTTTCTGCAAGTGGAACAAAGGCATTATAAACGGAGAGAAAAGAATGTTCAGGTGCACAGGGGAGACCTGCAAAGGTTTCTACTGCGATCGCAGTTTAAAATATTGACTTTCACCTGGGTTTGGGGTAGGTTAAGATAAAGCGTGATGGTGACTCCAAGCCATAGGTCTGCATCTTTGAATATATGTATCTCCACCTCACCATTGGGATGTGTATCTCAGAATCCTACTATCTTAAGTCCGGTTCCCTAGAAAAGAAAGACTGAGGCAAATTGTGCAAGCTAATGTTTTATTGAAGAGTCCAATTCTAAGATTGCAAGCAGAGAGGAAGTGAGGTCTGGAAGCAGCAAAAGCAAATACAGGGTAGTGTGTTTTTGTGCTGGAGAGACACTCCTGCAAGAAACCCAGCTGATTGCTTTATCCTGTGTAGTGTCATTGGAGAGTCTATAGGGAACCCCCTGGCCTGGGAATTATTCTTGGGGTAGAGGGGTGGGAATAAGGAAGGGGAAAGCATCTATCCATCAGCTACTTCATCTCTTGTTTCTTTGGGGTCTGAGTCTGGATTACTGTTGCTGATTCATGACTCATTCTTCCCCAGAGAAATACATATCCTTGCACACTCTTTGCCATGTGACTTTTCAGTCCTCCAGCTGGGTTGGGTGGAGTATATTTCCCATCCCACTGATGCTGTGCTTGGCCACTCTTATGCAGAGCAGCTCACTGAGTGCTCACTGACTGATGAAAAACATGACAATGAGATAATTTGATAGGATTATCCAGAAGATTATAAAGCCCGATCACAGAATTCCAAGCTGTATATAGGTTCTGAGCACAAAGGAATCCCACCCAGATTAGTTGTACCCACACAGCTGAAAAAAAGTGTGGTCAGAATTTGGGAAGGAAGTCCACCAGTCAGGGCTCAGATGTTCTTGTCTGAGAGAGTAGCGGAAGCAAAGAGACCTTACAAATGGAGGGAAAAGCGCTGGCCGTGGAAGTGAACTGGGGAAGATAGTAGCTAGCGGGCAAAATGAAGGAAAACGTTGTCAAGATGGAGGGTGGGAATGAGTTGGGCAACTCCAGCTAGCTGGAATAAAAGAGTATTTTCTCTCACAGGTGAGGCTTTTCCTCCATTGCCCTGTTAGTCCACATACTTCTGAGTAAATCTTCATAACTGCATAAAAGTTTGAGCTAAGATTGAGCAGCTAGGTAGTGGGTATGATCACAGACTCAGCGTCCCACCGATCTGGGTTTAAATCCTGCTTCTTCTTCTGTGTAACTGTGGGTGGTTTTCTAAATTTCTTTAAGCCTTGGTTTCTCACCTGTAAAATGAGGATAATGAAAGTCACTATTTCCTTGAGCTTTTGGTCAGTGATAAAGATAAATGATTTGATGAATGTTTTATAGTCATTAGCACTGCTGGGTGGGGGATCGTGCATCTCCCAGGACCACGGTGACATTGCATATCCTACCACTTGTTGGAAGAGTGGTGCGGTATGACTTATTCTGGCCAATGAATCATGGCTGGAAGCCGTGGGTAGCATTTGGGGGCTGGTATATAACCCTCTGGAGATCCCTTTCCCTCTAGCCTGGCGATCAAGTGCTCAAGATAGTGGCCTCTCTGTTAATTTTCTCCGCAAATAACTCCTGTGAGCAGAATCCCATTGTTGAGCTGCGGTGTACCTGGAGTTCGTGAGCAAGTCATCAATCTTCACTGTTATGAGCCACTAAGATCTTTGATGGCGTTAGTTACGGCAGCATAACCTGTCCTTTCCTGATACAGCATGAAAGCACTTGATGAAGCTTCTGGCCTGGCACATGGCAAGTACTCAAAAATACTGTTATCAAATTGGAAATCTTATTATGATTCGATGAGGCATAGTCTCCAAAGAGCTTTTGTTTTAATGTCTTATTGGTGAGGAGGAGATAGGAAGGAAGAAGCAGACAGACCTGAGTATCTGTGGAATTTTGAGGTTTCTTTTATATAATCATTAGTGTTATGATCATACTGAATAAGAATACAGGGAGATCCTTATTACACATGCATTTATCTTAGAAAAGTCTGAAAATTTTGAGACAAATAACTGATTGCCTGAAGAGTTTATGCAGAAGCTTAAGTATAAATGTGTGTCAATTTCCTCTCCTGGTTTAATACCTATGATCATTTCCACCTGGTTGTTTGCTTGGATGATAACTCCAGATATTATATTCATTCAAGGGCTATTATAAAAATAATAGGACAGAAGATGAGAAAGCATCCTGTTAGCTTTCTTAAGGTGACCTTCACAGTGTTACATCAGTGATCTCCAAATGCCAGTTATGCATGTGCTGTTTCAGAATCACCTGGGGAGTTAAATGGAAAACCTTTCTATTTTGAAATAAATTTAAATCGACGCAAAAATTGCAAGATTAATATACAGACCTCCTGTATTCTGTCAGGATTTGCTAATTTTTAACATCTTCCACATTTGTCTCCTCTCTCCTGAGACAAGGAGATTCTTTTTTTTTCTCTCTAACATCAACTCTTTATTGGATCAATGCTGGCTGAATCAGCTATCGCAAACACCAAAGGATTCTAAAAAATCATATTTACACAGTGTTTTACAACACATGGAAATGCTTATTCTACAGTAAGTTTTTAAATACTAAATTTGATCTGATGTTATATGCAAAAAAGTATGCATAGAAAAAAAATTTAACATATGTATATATGTGCATAAAAAAAACAGAAGAAAATACACCAAAATGCTAGCAGTGGTTTTCTAGGTGGTGGGATGCCACCAGGCAGGTGGGCAGCCTCTCTATCTGGAAGCTGCATGGTCGGGGCCCTGCCACAAAGGACATTCTTTTAAGTTATCACTGTACAGTTCTCAAGTTCTAAGGATTTAATGTTGATTTACTCTTTTTAATCTAGTCTACAATCCAATTTAGTCTTATAGTCCAATTTGTCAGTTGTCTTAATAATGCTTTTTATAGTATAATTTTCCCTTCAGTCCAGGATTCAGTCCAGGATTATATGTTACATTTAATTTCCATGTCTCGTTAATCTCTTTTCATCTGGAATATTTCAGACTTTGTCTTTTGTTGTACTGACCCCTTTGAAAATACAAGTCAGCTAATATATAGAGTGATCCTCACATCGCTTTTTTGCGGTACGCGGGCCTCTCACTGTTGTGGCCTCTCCCGTTGCGGAGCACAGGCTCCGGACGTGCAGGCTCAGCGGCCATGGCTCACGGACCCAGCCACTCCGCGGCACATGGGATCCTACCGGACCGGGGCACGAACCCGTATCCCCTGAATAGGCAGGCGGACTCTCAACCACTGCACCACCAGGGAAGCCCCTCACATTGTATTTGTTTCATGTTTCCTCATAATTAGATTCAGGTTGCCTATCCCTTGGCAGAATACTACAAAAGTGATGCATGTATTTCTCGGGGCAAAGTGCTTCATACCCATCTGCCACTCCTGGGTGATGTTCATTTTGATCACCCAGCAAAGGTTTTGCCCAGTTTTTCCATTGGACAGTTAGTATTATTCCTCTTGCAAATAACAAGAAATTTATGGGTAACTAACTTAAGATTATGCATATATCCTGCTCATCAAATGTTCTGTCTTAGATTTAACAACCATTGTGGGTTCTCCACATTTATCAGCTGGTCTTCTATATTAAGGAGTAACTGAATATTCTATTTTACTTATGTAGCGACATATGTGTCTTGTACGTTTCTACGTACCCATGATTAATCTATCACTCTATCAATCTATCATCTATCTTCATTATCAGGATGTACTCATCGATTTCTGTTTTATTCAATGGATTATAATCTATAACTATTCTTACTTATTTTGATGCTCAAATTGTCCCAGCTTTGGCTAGTAGGAGCCCCTTCAAGCTGACCAGGTTGGCTCCTATGTCTTTTCTTACATGCTCCCATTGTGTGTGTGTGTGTGTGTGTGTGTGTGTGTGTGTGTTCTGGCAACACTTCCTTACTTTCCTGTAAGGCAAGATGTTCCAGGCTCATGTACCTAACCTGCCTCAGATCTGGATTTATAGATCCCAACCCTAAGCTAACTGAATTAAACTTCACAGAGTAGAGCTCAGATACCTGTAGTTTTAAAGAAAACCTCCTAAATATTTCTGATGCTCAGGTAGCAATAGGGATACCTATTGTATCCCTATTGTATTGTATTGTATTAAACAATACAATTGTTTAATAAAAGTGGTTATAAAATGCCCCATAATTGTGTCAATGATCAGATTCTCTGGCCCTATGATGGGTCCTTGATTCCTTCAGGACTCTTGCAGACCATTGAAATGACACTCCACTACCCTGTAGAAATGTCACCCTACTCACTGGTCAAAATTGTGACAAAATGGCTCTCTCTTTGGTGCTTCCTTTCTAGCCTGGTTCTAGTTCTGCTTTTCCTTGGCATCTTTAAATTCTACCTTCAGATGCTTAGTGCTTTCTCATTCTCTTCCTTCCTCTTCTGAGCCGACATTTGACAGCATAAAAAAATGCTTTACATCTTTCAGGAAGGAGAGCGAGTTGTTGAATATCAGGGTTTATTCATTCATTCAGTCAACAAGTTCTTATTGATTAATCTGAAGCCCAAACTTGCCGGGGTTATTTCTAAAATGTGCATGAAATCAAGCTTCCTCTTTATTTAAATGGGCTGAGTGCAAAGAGCAACAGTATTCAAAGCCTACTATTATTATTATTTCTCTCTGTCCTTTGCTTTTGGTCTGAGCGCTTGGGTGTCTTTCATTGAGGAAATGCTCTAAAATGAGCAATTGATAAAAAGTTTTGGCTAAAAGATGAACTAATATTAAAATTTTAGTCTGAGTTAAATAGCCCCATCCTCTGGCATACACATTTGTATGTGTGCTTTTCTATTTGCTTCCTCTGCAGATACTTCATGAGTGAATTTTTGTATGTACTTATTGACTAGAGAAAAGGGGCAGGTGTGGGAAAGAAGGATGCACAAGAATTGAATGTGGAAGGTGGTGGAGGTAAGGCAGGCATTAAATGCTTAAGACAGACAAACAGATGTCCAGCTAAGGCCCTGTGTCCAGGGAGAAGGCAGAACTAGAGCAGTGGGATGACGATGAATCCTCATGGGTGTCACCACTGAAGAAGAAATTTTTGGTACGAGAAATTCAAAGGCAAAGAGCCTTCCTTGAAAGCAAGATAGACATCACCGATTGTTGACATGGATGGAGCCCCAGGAAACTCAGAGTGGAGTACTGCCTAGAAATAAGGCTAGGGGACAGGAAGAGGAATCATTTATTTTGTATGGCAAAAGGGTCTGAAAGGTATTTCCTCCAAATTTAAAGCATAGAACAGACTTCTCAGAGGGTCACTGTGGTCTCAGGTGTCTACACTGAGGGGCCCACATGGAGAAATTCCCTAAGCCAGAGGCATTTCTTGCCGTGGACTCTCCAACAGCAATGAGTTGCTGTAGTGACTTGTCTGTGTATAGCCAGAGCAGTCCTCACTACTGGAGAAAAAAAGCTTTGTCAGACTGAAGCCTGCACTGTCACAGCTGTCGAAAAGTCACCCTGGGGCAATTGTCTGTTGGCCAGGGAGTGTGCAGATCTATTTGATCCTGTTTCTTCTTTAAGCGTCTTTTCAGTTGTCAGTAGCAGAATTTCCTGAGCTGCTGCTGGTGCAATGGAATGAAAGTTTCATTCACACCAGTGTCAAAGGGTGGGTCCTTTAACCACCTGTGGATCTTCTTCTGTCAATCATTTCCCTGTCATGGAAACATACAGCACCTTTTCTTTCAATCCTAATGCCTGCAACCCCCTCATGGCCCTCACTGCACAGCTCTGGCTTGGATGAGGCAAGAGCAGAAGAGCAATTGACCAAGGTGCAAAGGAGCTGTGTGAAAGGTAGAAGGGGCATTAGGACAGGGAACCGGGGGCTCTGATCCAGAACATCTTTACTGCTGTGATCAGGGGCAAAACTGCAAAGCTGGTCAGGAGAAAGGAGATTGCAGTAAAAAGAAACAAGTCAGGTGCAGTGTGGGTCAGGCTCAGCAGAGCTCCTGAAAGGTTGAGGTCTTTCTCCCTGCAGGCCGTTTGGAGAGCAGGTAAATGCTTTGCTAAAACCTGCTTAGAGACACAGCTGTAGAGAAACCTGGAGGGCAAATGCGTGTGGTGAGGTTGTCATTTAGCAAAGGCAGAGTTTTGAGAAATTCAGTGTTCCCATTGCACAATTATAACTCTTCCTTCATTGTAAATTAAATGAGTTCATGGTTTTGGAAAATAAACCAAAAATAATTTGTGGATCATTTTTGATGAATAATAGCCATCCTTTAAAGAGAGGAAATGCAGAAACATGTACTTCTTAATAAAGGAACACAGTGAAATTGCTTGCTGGTCGGCAGATGACAGCGCGGAGAATTGATGTGCTCTTAATCAGGGTGTGTTTGGTCTGTCAGGCTCAGGGAGGAAGGTTTATTTTCTCTTTTGCTGACTTGTACAATTCCCCTTAAGGAAAACAACAGCAATAACAAATCAGTTACTGAAAGCCCCTCCTAACAGCACTGGTTGAATAATTCACTGTTCTTGCAACTTGCCTGTCCAAATGGCAAGAACAAGTCTGTGACTGAGTCCCCATGAGTCAGCAGCCCCTGGGTCCCTGGGTCAGGTGGTGCCTCCCCTCCCAGCTCTGTCCTCGGAAGCCCTTTTCTCCCAGCAGGAGCCCTTTGAAGTTACAGGCTGAGTCTCCTGTCAATGACCTCACTCAAGTGGAGGGACAGGGCTGTCTTCTAAACAGATTTTTAGGATTCATGGCATTTGCTTTGAGCATCCTCTGAACAAAATACTACAGGAGACTAATATGCAATGAATCAGGAAAATAGGCTTTATAATCATGTATTGGTTTTTATCCAGAGACCATCCATATGTAATATTAGCATTTCACAGTATTTCCTAATGCTCTGCCTACTCATCTTGGATTCTGGTGCAGCTCACTCTGTGACAGCTGCTGCCTGGTTCCTAGAAACAGGTCCAGGCTTCTCCCATAGGGGAGAGACAGAGGATGTCATCAAATGCTCAAGTAATGAGGTCAAGAGAGCTTCATGTCTAACAGAAGCCCTCACTCTGTGTGCTTAGAAGAGCAGACAAAAATATTAGAAAAGAGAGCAACTTTGAGAGAGATGGAAGTATCTGTTGAAAGCATCTTTGTGCTGGAGGTGGTTCACTTATGTATGTGCATAAGTGTGTGTCACTGGACTGCAATAGCGTTCATTGATCCTTCTGTTTGTGTCAGACTCTAGAGCAGCACTGTCCTATAGAAATATAATTTGAGCCACATATGCAATTTTATTTTATTTTTTAAAATTATTTTTATTGTTTAAAATTTTTATTTATTTTTAATTGAAGTATAGCTGATTTACAATGTTGTGTTAATTACTGCTGTACAGCAAAGTGATTCATTTATACATATATATACATTCTTTTTTAAAATATTCTTTTCCATTATGGTTTATCGTAGGATACTTTGCAGTTAGCAAATGGATAAACAACAAGGTCCTACTGTATAGCACAGAGAACTATATTCAATATCCTGTGATACACATATGCAACTTAAAATCTAGTAGTCACATTAAAAAATTAAAAGAAATGGGCAAGATTAATTTTAAAAATATATTTTATTTGGGACTTTCCTGGTGGTCCAGTGGTTAAGACTTTGCCTTCCAATGCAGGGGGTGCGGGTTTGATCCTTGGTCAGGGAGCTAAGATCCCACGTGCCTCAGGCCAAAAAACCAAAACATAAAACAGAAGCAGTATTGTAACAAATTCAGTAGACTTTAAAAATGGTCCACACTGAAAAATAAAAAACTTAAAAAAATATTTTATTTAATCCAAGTTACCCCAAATATTATCATTTTGACATGTAATCAGTACAAAAAATTATCACAGTGAGATACTTTATGTTCTTTTATTTTACAGTCTTTGAAATCTGGTGTGTATTTTACACAGTTTTTAAAAAAATTTTTGTTGGAGTATAGTTGATTTACAATGTTGTGTTAGTTTCAGGTGTAAAGCAAAGTGAATCCGTTATACATATACACATATCCAGTCTTTTTTAGATTTTTTTCTCATATAGGCCATTACAGAGTATTAAGGAGAGTTCCCTGTGCTATACAGTAGGTCCTTATTAGTTATCTATTTTATATATAGTAGTGTGTATATGTCAATCCCAATCTCCCAATTTATGCCTCCCCCACTCCACCCCCCCGTAACCATAAGTTTGTTTTCTACATCTATAACTGTTTCTGCTTTGTAAATAAGTTCACTTGTTCCATTATATTAGATTCCACATATAAGCAATATTTGTCTTTCTCTGCCTGACTTATTTCACTAAGTACGACAATCTCTAGGTCCAACCATGTTGCTGCAAATGGCATTATTTCATTCATTTTGATGGCTGAGTAATATTCCATTGTATATATGTACTACATCTTCTTTATCCATTCCTCTGTCAGTGGACATTTAGGTTGCTACCATGTCTTGGCTATGGTAAATAGTATTACAATGAACATTGGGGTGCATGTATGTTTTCAAATTATGGTTTTCTTAGGGTATATGCCCAGTAGTGGGATTGCTGGGTCATATGGTAGTTCTATTTTTAGCTTTTTAAGGAACCTCCATACTGTTCTCCATAGTGGCTGTATCAATTTCCATTCCGATCAACAGTGTAGGAGGGTTCCCTTTTCTCCACACCCTCTCCAGCATTTATTGTTTGTGGATTTTTTGATGATGGCCATTCTGACTGGTGTGAGGTGATACCTCGTTATAGTTTTGATTTGCATTTCTCTAATAATTAGTGATGTTGAGCATCTTTTCATGTGTTTGTTGGCCATCTGTATGTCTTCTTTGGAGAAATGTCTATTTAGATCTTCCACCCATTTTTTTGATTGGGTTTGTTTTTCTTTTTTATATTGAACTTCATGAGCTGTTTGTATATTTTGGAGATTAATCCCTTGTCTGTTGCTTCATTTGCAAATATTTTCTCCCATTCTGAGGGTTTTCTTTTCATTTTGTTTATGGTTTCCTTTGCTGTACAAACACTTTTAAGTTTAATTAGATCCCATTCATTTATTTCTGTTTTTATTTTCATTACTGTAGGAGGTGGATCAAAAAAGATCTTGCTGAGATTTATGTCAGAGAGTGTTCTGCCTATGTTTTCCTCTAAGAGTTTTATAGTATCCGGCCTTACATTCACGTCTTTAATCCATTTTGAGTTTATTTTTGTGTATGGTGTTAGGGAGTGTTCTAATTTCATTCTTTACATGTAGTTGTCCAGTTTTTCCCAGCACCACTTATTGAAGAGTCTGTGTTTTCTCCATTGTATAGTCTTGCCTCCTTTGTCATAGATTAGGTGACCTACACTTAGTTTTTAATTTAACTTTCTATCACAAGTATTTCTCTGCATTGCTAATCCCCTTATTCAGCACAGTCTTTAATGGATATAATTATTATGTATTACTGCATCGCAGAAAAGTAATTTTTTATGTCCATGTTTTTGGATACGGAAGATTTTCATTTGGGGATATTATTATAAACGACATGATATTTAACATGTTTGTGTAAAAATAGTTTCAGCTCTATGATTATTTTCTTAAGCCAGATTCACAGGAGTAGAATTACTGTTTAGATTTCAAAAAACCTAATGCCAAAAGTTTGTACCAGCTAAACTTCCTTTACCAGTCTATGAGGGAGTTCATTATACTTTAGTACCATAAGTAAAGGAAGATGTTAAAAGTACTGAAAGCCCGTAGTCACTTAGGAAGAATCTGAGAAAGATAGTGAATGAACATTCTTTTTCCTCATTTGCCAGTCAAAAATTAAATAGGCACTTCTGGAGTTGGGAGATGGGAGAGGTGCAGGGTTGGTGAGAGGAGACAGAGAGAGACAGAAAGATCCTGAATGTGGGGAGCTGTGGGTCTCATATTTTATTTCCATGTGCCAAGTCTTGGGCAGGGGAAGGAGATAAAGGAATCCTATTCTCCTTTAAATCTGGAGGTCCAAGCTTGAAGGAGATGACTGCTACCTTTGGGTTTTTTATTGTTTTTGTTTTTTGCTCTGGGAGATGCCTGTTCCCATAGAAGCATCTGTGAGCCACAAGAACTCATCAAACCAGAGACAGCTGCACGTAGCACTTTGGACAGATGAGTCTGAGTGTACCCGCCTCTGAGTCCTCTCTGACTCCAGTGAAATGTGGGAATAGTCAGATGTTTTCCTTGCTGGTAAAGGGTGGCTTGACTGAGACACTAAGAGCAGGAAGGACCCAGAAGTGACCGTGGAGCCATGACTGGGCTTTGCATCTGCAGAGAGGAGTATGGACAGTGCAATTATGATGGGGAAAATGACTTTCCAGCAGACACCAGCATTAGGAGATGCCAGAGGCTTCAGCAAAGGCCATCACAGAACAGATCAAGAAAGAAGAGTGGAGCTCCCTCCCTGCCAGTGCTACACCCTGCAGATAAAGAGGTGGAGACAATCCTAAAAGAAACTAAGTTTGAAACCCCAAATGATTAAGAGATCGCTGAATTTGACAGACTGCACTTGTCTCTCCGTTGAAAGTGGAGATGAGTAAAAATAAAAACTTTATTCTAGTTATAGAAAAATAAAGAAGCTTTCATTTTGCAAAATAAAGGGGGAGTAAAAAATATTCTGTCTTTAAAATATGCATTACTTTTGTATTTTTTGCTATATTTTTCAGAGGTGACTTAGATTGTTCTAGCACTGCAGAATTGCATGTACTTAACTCCCCATGGTGACTACTTTCTTTGAGAACCATAGATAGTAACCAAACAAGTTATTTCAGCTGTCTGTATTTGACATGCCATTTCGGCTCTATCAAAACCATTTGTTTTTCTTGCGAAAGTTTCATTTATCTCTTTTGGTGGCAAAACAAATTAAGAAGTCTTTTAAAGGATACAGGATGTGGAAGCTCATGGAGCCAAAGTAACTGGGCATGAGGTTCAGAGAACTATTAACAGAACAGTTGTCTTCACAGATCATTGAAAGTCAATGTAATTGAGATACCCTGGATGTGTCTTTGTAAGTGACAGGAAGTTGGTAGAAAAATACGGAGGTGGCTCAACTCAGTTTCCATTATTTGTAGATAGTTTACTTAGGTTATTTGAGTACTGGATGGCTATTTGTAGGGGGACAGGTCAACGCACGCATCACCATCATTGTGTGAAAGTACAGTCAAATGTACATTCAAGTTAAATACAGTAGAGAGTGTTGACACCAGTAAAATATTCTACTTTTCTCCCGTTGTTTGCCCTCAGTGAAAGATAATGTGGACAAATGGTGAGTTGTGGAATTTTAGAGAAGGGAGGAACCTCAGAGCATTTAGTCTAGTGACTTTCAACCTTTCAGACCCAAGAGCACTTTTATAACAGATATATTACAATATCCCTCTACTATCCTAAAATAAAATTTATAGATAAGTAATTTATATATACACACAAAACTAAAATGCCTTAACTGTAAGTGACAAATAAGATGAAAATAACTTATGATGATATATATCTCAAAGCGTAAATTCGCAGGTATAATATTCCATCTAGAAGGTATTTTGAAGTAGCCAGAGACTTGCATTGCTTATAGTGAATAAGTTTCAAGTTAAAAAGCAATCAGGGGCCATTCCGTACAAGTAGAAAGAAAAATGCAAGCATAGAGGTACAGTCAGTGATTGGAATAGAAACCTGTAGGACCAGTAGATACTAAAACTGTGCAAAAAGTATTTTGCTCTCATATGTAAAACAGAGTTAGGTTCTAGGCTAATTAATTATAAGAAGGCTTTTCATACCTCAGTGTCAGAGGGACATGAGAAAGTCATCCAGGATGCAGGACAATTTCTGGTTGTCCCAGACTGCTAAGCACTGCGGGATAACCTACATCCCTGTCCACACTTGCTAAATGCCAGTAGCACTGCCCAATCTTTGTAATAACCGGAAGTTCTCCCACACGTGGCCAACGTATCCCTGGGGGGCAGGGCTGCCCCTGTGGGGGACCCCTGAGCTAGTCTAATCTTCTTGATTTATAGACAAGCAGATTGAGGACCAATGGGGTTAAATGAGTTGTCCAAGGTCTCTCAGCTGGGTAGAAGCAGAATAAGGAATTGTTCCTCTCATCCCTGCCCAGAGCCTGACCAACCTATGTCATTTTCTTTTGTATTGCTCCCCAGACTTTTTGGGAAATGGAAGGTCAAATTAAAGTTCTTCCAATTTCTGGGAAAGGGTAGAAGGGCATACATTTGGAGGCCAAGTTTTCATGCAGTGTCGACTTACACAAGGAGGCTCGAAGTTGCTGAGGTAGATTATGGAGGTGCTACCCCTGTACCCACCCACCGCTCCCTCATAATCACCTCTTTGAGCTATCACTTCCTTGGGTCCATTTCTCACCAGGTCTGCACTGGGTGGGGCTCTGCTTTTAGGTTCTTTTTTTTTCCTCCCCAGGGGCATAAACAACCTAATACGAATACCCAGACATTGCCTCTCCAGTATTAACAATATTAATAATGCTTTCCTATTGCTTTATGGTAGTTTTGTATGGTTTATATTTTCTGTTAAGTATAACAGTAGTAAAAGCTACTGCTATATCCCTATCTACTATGTGTCAGGGACTAACCTAAGCCCTTTCACAACCTTCTTTATTTTCCTCATAACATCTAAGGTAGGTATTATCAGTCCCAATTTACAAATGAGAAAATTGATGCTTAGAGAGGTTAAGAAGTGAAGAATATTCTAGATAGTTAGCAGAGTCTTCTAAGATCCAGAAGCTATGAATTACAGACTCCTTGAACCAAGATCCAAAGAATTTGTAGAAGAAGAGCCAGAGCTGCTGTTTTAACTCGCTCACTGTGTCATTCCTTCTGAATCAGCTTTACAACCTCATTGTTTCCTTTCAATTTATACCAGGTTCTCTGAAAAGAGGGTCCATACACCAGTATGGGCCTAGATTAGTCCTAGGTTAGGTTGACTGTCTTGCAATATATGTCCTAGGTTCGGTTGACTCTCTTGAAATATGTGTCCTCCACACTCTACTGTCAGCCTTGGGAAAACCTCCAGCGACCTTCACATCTTCATATTCTTTGACTCTTCATTGATTCTCGGCTTTGAATGTTCTGAAGCTCTGGCACATATGGCCATCCTCTCTTACTTCTTTCATCTCTCAAACCCTCATTTCTCATGTTTTCTTCCATCTTCTATATTTACATGCTCTTCGTATCATCGTATACAAATAATCATTTCTGATGACAGCAGATGCCCTTCTGTACTTCTGGACTGTCATCATTTATTTGAATTAAATTAGTTAACTCACATAAAACTTTATTCCATAAAGGATTCCAGGCACCTTGTGTGACCTCTCTGCTGAGCCATGATTCTGAATTTCCGAGCACTTCCAGGAAATCCTCATCTAGTGGTGATACTGGCCTCTTTTTCTTTTTAAAATTTTTATTTTATTTATTTATTTTTATACAGCAGGTTTTTATTAGAGTGGTAATATTGACGTCTTAAGCTGGGTATGGTCCAAATGGAAAATTTTTTTTTTCTCCTGTAAATAAGCTCTTCTCCTTCTTGGTTCTTCTTTGGAAATGCCATGATTATTCTCCTATTTTGAGGGGAAAAAGGGGAAGAACACTGAAAAAATGATTCAGATATCCTGCCAGCCCAGCAGAGTGGGGTGCAAAATAGAAATGAAGTTGAGTGACTGAAATAAAGGAAGTTCCGTTGCTCACACATGGAAGTTTATGGACAGAGATTCATATTTTCACACACAATTGTGTATGAAGTCCTCAAGTTGAGTATGAAACCCTGTAGAATGGGGCTGTGTCAATGTTTCCAGTTTTATTTGTCCTTCCCATTTTTTTCCCGTATTTATTTAGACTAGTCTATTCACAATTCCCTGCTCATGACTTCCTGTTCCTTCTGCATTGACTCTTCCCTCTTCACCTAGAAAACTCTCCTTCAACTTCCCCTTGCCCAAATCCTACCAGCTTCTTAACACCTTCTCAAATGCCATCTGCTTCACGAGACCTTTCTGTTGTCTCCTTTGCTGAACTCAAGGGCATTTTGCATGTACTTTTCCTCTGGTCTTTGCTGGGCAAGGAAAGCCAGACTCCACATTCGTATTCAGCTCTGATGAGGATGGAGCAAAGCCCATCAACGCCAACGTTGTGTGTGCTCACCCTCACAAGCTACACGTCCTTACGTGTCTTGTTCTCATGACCTTCCCCACATTGATAATTAACAGGGAGAGGGTAAGAAAGGATGAGTTTTATGGTGACCATTTTGGATGATCACTTGGTGTCAGGACCCCTTGATCAGTTTAGACAGAGGAAGGGGGAGGGAATAGTTCATCAAATGAACTTAAACACTGATATGTAACCCAGATCTAGGGATTTGGGCACAAGAACAATGGGTTTAAGTGTCATATTTCTGAGTCTCTGTTTCACTGAGAACTTTCCTGGTCTATGGTCTGAATGTTGGAAAATTGTTCAAGCACTCACTCACTGAATCTACACAGGGAAGGTTGATGCCCAAATTGGAGAGACCCTTGATGACACTTACTATAATCTGCCTTGTGTTGTGGTCACCTGACTATGTCTCCTGTCTCTTTCTCAATTATAAATTGCTTAAAGTTAGAGTCTATTTGCTTATTTTTATATGTTTCTTAGTAACTGGCTTAAGTGCTCAGTAAATGTTTATTGAATTGGATTCCTTCATATCATTTATTATCCTATTTAAGCCCTTCATGAATCATTACTTTTTAAAAACTAATCTCAGAATGAGTTGAAACACTGTTAAGTACCTACAACAGGCCACAGTAATAGACTACCTTGGATTTTCTGGAACAGTCTCATCTCATATACTCTTTTTTTTCCTTTCTAATAATAGCACTTCATTAAATGGGAAACCATATGCAATACCATTTTTCTTCATTTGTAAGCTTTTCACATAAATTCGTAATTCAGATTACTTATGCACTAGATGATGTATCCTAACCTTTAACCTGGGAAATATGGTTACTGTTCACATTGTAGGGGTCCAGTCATGTTTGTTGTTTGTTGGTTTGAATCAACTATGTTTATCAAATGTTTCTTTCTTCTTAGAGTTGTGCTTTGCCTATGAAAGCAAATTGGATAAGTTTCTCATTCTCTAGGAGATCTGAGTTTAAATCAGAGATGGTGATGCAAACACATATATTGGGCATGGATTTTTGTTAGATGCAAAGTGTGTCTGATCAGTGGTTATTCAAATGCAAGGCTTAGACTGAAAATGACTTCTCAGTGTCTCTCTCTTGCTTACCAGGGTAATGACATAATTCATTTCATACACTTTGGGGTACCGTTTGACTCTAGGAGGAAAAATCAGCTTAAGGGACTAAATGCCAGTTAGCAGTATTTATGATCCAGCTGAACCAGCCTGGTGCCAAATACCCCACAGACCTTTAGAGTTATAAGTTTCAAAGCATGCTCAATTTAGGAAATGTTTGGTTGTACCAAGCAGTGATAAAGACCAAGATGTGACTTTTCAGTTTTGAGTAGGTGATGGAAACCAACCTTGTTGTTCCTAAGAATGAACCAAATGCTTTCTTTGCTGTTGATATTTCATGTGGTGTTTGAAGCTTTGGGATTTGGGGGGGAAATATCTGAGGCATTTAACAGAAAGTACCAGTCAGATCTCCACTGGAATGTGATTGTGCATGTGTGTAAATGTAGGTGAGAGCAGGATGGATAGGGTGATGACACATTAACATGGTCAATTTGGGGTTCGCGGACGTTGTACAAATAAATTTCTCACTGAGTCAAAGCTCTGAGATTTGAGGGTTTATTTGCTAGCACAATGGAGCCTAACCTGGGGCATCTAGAGTGTGTCAGGGGTTTGAACCAAGGCATTCCAGATGTAGAGATTATGCCGTTAACTGCTGTGGTATAGTGCTTTTCAGCTCCTGAAACATGGAAGGCACTTAAAAAGTATTACTTATGATTATTATCTTGCCTTTTGTGAAGTATTCATAACTTTATACATACTTGGATATTTGTTTTAATAAAAGCTAAACAGATTTCTTGAGAGTTGGACTTCTTAATATACTAATGTGTGTTATGAATTTCCTAGAGAGAGGAGAGAGTATGAAATATTTCTTAAAACGACCTCCCATAGAACTCTTTCCACGATCAACGCTCTTGGGAGGCTGATTTTGGAGGCAGCATGTGTAGCAAATGCTCTGGAACTAGACTTTCTGGGTTCTAATCCCAACTCCTCCACCAGTGATCTTGGATAAACTACTTCATCTTTCTAAACTTCAGCTTCTTCTAAGATAAAATGGAAATAATGGTAACTACCTTACAAAATCGTTAGGAAACTTTCTTGATTTGATATTTTTAGTGTTTTGAATACAGACTGGCATAGAATAAATGCTCTGTGTATGTGAATGTGTGTGTGTGTGTGTGCATGTGTATGAGCGTGTATGTTTAGTAAATGAATGAATACATACTCTCTCTTGCCTTGTCTACTAGTTTCCTGTACTGCCAGGAGCACCTTTGTCAAGGGACTTTACTACTTTAATACCCAGGAATAATTATCAAACATGTACTTGGTGCTTAGTAAATGCTGGTTGAAGAAATAAATGGACAAATGGATCTCATTCCATGGTAGAAGGTCAGTAAATTTTCTGTTATCATTATGAAGAACCAAACTAAAGGACACCTACATTTTGACATTGCTGTCAATAGAATCTGGATGAGCAGCATCCAATAAATAACTCTAGTCAAGGTTCTGGTACTCAAGAGTGCACAGGTAAGAAAAGTAACAATCTCCATTGTACTCCCAGAGTGTGTTACATACTGTGTCAGGACTCGGGAGAATAGATTTTAATTACTTAAGCAGCAGAATTAGATTAAGGACCCTTAGCTAAAATTTTCAGCATTTTCTCAAAGCTTTAATTAATGTTAGTTATTTATCCAAAAGCACTGTTTTTTCTTATATACACCAGAGGGTGCTAATCTCAAGTTCACCTTGGTGCATATTGGCCATATGTTTCTAGACCCTTTGACCAAAATTTCTAATTGTTGGGAAGGAATACTTGAGCTAAAAAATGCAGTTGATAGACAGAAGGTAAAAAATGGATCAAAAAAAACTAAGGAACAATATTAGAAAGAAAATAGTAGACTGGAGAGAGTTAGAATCTGTACTGCATGGAGAAAAAAGCCAAATATTATGCTCCCTGGATTGAAGCAAGGAGAAGAGGCAGAAGCACCAGGCAGGTCTGGGGGCCCAAGAGTGGTGTTTCACACAAGTGTGTTCTACTGCATTGCTATTTGGAGGAGTCTTAATGGTTGTGGTAAGATATGTCCATACAGTGTCATCTGAAAGTAAAACTAAAAGGTAATCCATCCAAAACCACTTGTGTAGACCTGTATCGTGAAAGTGGGTTGAAAACAAGAAAAATTGGTTGTAATGCAATGTTTTTCAAACCGGGGTTCCCAGGCTCCTGAGACCTAAGGATGCATTCTTGGGTGTCTGAGAATTTTCAGCAAGAATTTTCAGGTACTGTGTTTTCCTTATGATGTCAAACTAACCACCCCTCCAAGTCAACGAATGGATATTCTGGATTATTTGTGTGGCCACCTTATTGTATGGAAATATTACCGATATTTCCATTCATTTCAGTGCCTGGGTTTGCTATGGTTTAGAGAGAAAAACAGGCAGATTAAATATGAAAGTGAGATGTTCACACCAAGTGAGAGCCAAATGATGCCATGGTGAGCTGAAGTGAGAGTTTGTGTATATAAATGTGGTAGAAGAATTGTCACACGGCACATGGCAGTGTGACTTGGGAATGTTTAGAAAATATCAACCAATTCTTTTTGTCCATACTGTGTATAGCAGAGATGCTAGAGGAGTCGTACTCCACTTTATCTTGAATCCTGTTCTTGAATCCTGTAAACAGTACACGTTGGAGGTGGAAAACCTTTACATATATTTGGAGGACCCAAGAGTAGAAGGTATCTAAGCTTTGCTTCCAGGTTAGAGTCCAGTGGAAGTGGCAACAGCCACAGAAATTTAGGGCTGAGGAGTGTGTCTGGGAAGACGGGGTTGTTGACAGTACGATGGAGCTTCCTGTGCCTCAGACAGCAGAGATATGGAAGGGAGCTTTGGGCGATGGAAGGAGCTTGATGGACAGAAAAGAGGGCATGCTTCATGATGACCCGCATGTGCCAACAGTGGATTTCTCCACACGCATTACCGTGGACAGAGGACTTGAAGATCAGGTGGTTACTTTCCCTGTCCCCCCACACTCTCTCCTACCACACATCATTTTCCTCTCCCCCATATGCTTTGGTACCATCTAAGAACCACAGTAGCTAGGTGTGAACATGGGGAGAAGCAAGGCAAACCCTAAATTGACTCTGAGATTAAGTTTCTACTATCCTAGCAGATGACAGCTAAGAAAAGAAATTAAATCGAGTCATTGAAATAATGAAGAAAATAAGTTTTAGATATGCTGACATTTACAGACAAAGGTGCAAGCTTCTATGGTATTAATTATAGGCGTACCAGCTCAAATGAACCTGGATGATAACAGATAAATCCCCATTCTTATTGTAAGCAGTGATTTATTTTTAACAAAACAAAGTTATGTGTTACATTAAACTAATGTTCGTTGGAATTGCATTGGTTTTGGAGTTTTGTTTTATATTTAATTAGTTTTGGCTTTATAATTGTTTAAGAGCTATAAGAATTATACCCAATTTTATGTTTTTATACATATTGACTGTCATAATACCACTTATTAACATCCCAAAATTATTGTCCTCTAGAATACTTTTCCTTTGAAAGGGGTCCAGAATTTTTTACATATGAGAGACACTGTTGTCAAGACAAAGATAGTAAACTTCAAGGAATCCTAGAACATGAAATTAAGAAATAAGACCTTGACATTATTTTTCCAGCTTTGATCAGAAACTGACCAGCACTAACTCTGCAAAACAATTTTAGTTAATTATAGAAGCTACCTTTGGATGGAGAAGATCCTTCATTCATTCTCAATCAGCATGTAGTGCATTGAGCACTTATTAGGTATCAGACCTTGTGCTAAGAACTGTGAATACATGACGTAAAACATGGTTCCTGCATTCAGATAGGAGCTCCAACTATAGGGAAATGTATGTATACAATTAAGTGAATAAGATAATACTACACTCGGGGTTTGAACAGTATTGCAGTGAGAACATAGCAAATTATTAGTTCTCCTTTTGTAGAAGTAGATGTGGTATGTTGAAAAAATGGTTCAAAATTTATCCCCTCCCTGTGTCCCTGCCCTTGTAATTCTCCCTTGCAGAAGTGACTCTGTTTTCCCATCCCTTGAATTTGGCCTGGCCTTGTGACTTGCTTTGGCCAATAGAATGTATCAGCAGCTACAGTGTATCCATTCTGAACCATTATGCACTCCCACTCTTGTTTTTGGAACCCTGTTGCCACCATGTGAACAAGCCCAGGAGAGCCTGCTGGAGCATGAGAGACCATGTGGAGCAGAGGGAAGCTCTCCAACTAATGATCCCCCCTATGACCCTGGCAACAGCTAAGCACAGACACACAAGGAATCCCAGCTAAGACCGCATGGACCAGAAGAGCCTCCCAGTTGAGCGGAGCCTAAGTTGCCAACCCATAAAATTATGAGATTCATATATGGTTGTTGTTTTAAGCCACTAGAGTTTGGAGTGTTTTGTTACACAAGAAGTGCTAACTGAGACAGTTGATCTTGGAACAGTTCACCAAGGAGGTGACACTTGACCTGGGCATTGAAGGAAGAGGTTTCTACAGACAGAAAAGAGTGGGGAAGAAAGTGTTTCTGGTAAAACAGGACGTATAAGCAAAGCATGGGGTCTTGTGTTCATGGTGTTCTGGGAACTGTCACACCGTAGTTTCAGGCATGGAGAGTTTAGATCAAGAATACAAGGGCTGAGGATAAGTTGACGAAGGAAGGTATGGGAAGACAAACCTTTAGAAGAGGTAATAGTAATGATAAAAACTTATCAAAATGTCAGGGAAGCAGAATGGGGAGGCCTTATGAAAGGGTAACTTTGCAGGGAGTACGGTCAGCTGTGTTCAATGAGGTCAGTTAAGGGGAGAATAAGAAAAAGTTTATTGGATTTAGCAGTGGCGAGAAAGACATTGGTGACTTCTAAAGAGTGTTGGGTTTTTTTTTGATTTTTGTTTTTGTTTTTTTGGACAGGCTCTCCTTCCAGAAGGAAAATTGTCCTACAGAAAACAGACAAACCAAAAAATAGTTAAGGCAGCTCTAGTTTATTATCACATCATCAAGGTCAAATGAGCATCTCCAGTGTGTGAATTCTTGGGTTTACATGCAGGGTAATCTCGCTCCCTGTCCCAGCTAAGCCCAGTTTGTGATTTCTTCTTTCCTGCTGATCATGCAGGTGTTTGTTTTTTCACTTGTGAGCTAGAGGAGATGGAGTTTATTTCTTGATATTCCTATTAAGTATCTCTCAGCAACTTCAAATGCCTGAGGTCATTATAGCCTTTGGGCTTTATCATCGGAGCTCATGTAACACATCTCTGGGAATAACTTTGAGCACGTGGATTTGGAGTAAGTACCAACTCTCTACGGAATTAGGGAAAGTAGTAAAAGTATTAAAAGAAAGCCTGTAAAAAATCTTTTAGAGCAGGACAATATAGATATGGGAATGGGTCCTCTATGCTGTGTTCTTTCTAAAAAACAAGCAATACCAAAAAATGGGTCCTGTCATTTCCCCCCACCATTGACTCCCCATGGCTACAAGATGAAGTCTAAAGTGTCTTCCTTCTTCTCTTGATGCATTCAATTCAATCCCTAACATTTACCATATCAGTTATATCTGGGCCCCTCAGCCCCAGAAGAAAATAACCCTCACCTGGAGCAATCCAGCCATTTATTGCTCTTGTTCCTTCCACTAGCACCTCTGCAGCAATCCGCACCTCGGCACCTCATCATACAGGCTTCTGGAATTTTGGCCAAGGGGAGATCACAAACTATTTGATGCTCAGTAAAAAGACTACATACGAAGACTGTCTGAGTCTAGACATCATTGGATATATGCTACACCAGTTCCCCCATCACTTTTCCTGTCACTGAAATCACTCTAACAGTGCTGGTGTGTGGTGTGCATGTGCACGTGTGTGTGGCAGATTCTCACTTGTTACTCATAAGGCCCCCCCCCTTTGGAGCAGTACTGAAGAAATATGAACACTTTCCCTGAACCCTGAAGCATCATTTATTCATATCTCAAGTATTCCTTTGATACTCATATTTCTTGAGTATCAAAGGAATACTTCTCCCCAGTCCTGTTGCTCACTGGCTCCTGGGGCTGGTAGACCTCATTTCCATGGAGGGAAGGAGTTCAATCCACCCTCTTCATGTATACCTTCCCCTGCCTAAAAAATCTCGAGGATATCCTCTTTCATTTCCTCACCATTTTCCCTTTCCAACTTCCATTTTCACTCTTCTCTATACATTTTTTTCCTCAATTTGCCCTCAGATTTCATACGTTACATTCAACAAATATGGTTCTTTCTGCTTCAACAAGTCTGTCTGGAGCCCAAACTTCATTCTTCCTTTGTTGGGAGCTACGACGGAAAAAGCCAAGGCCCCTTCTCTGTGGACGCTCCCAAAGCACTTGCTTTTTTATTTTATTTTATTTATTATTTACTTATTTATTTTTTATTGATGTATAATTGCTTTACAATATCGTGTTAGTTTCTGCTGTACAATGAGACCACCGGACTCGAATCTTCTCCAAGCTAGGTAACGTGCCACCCTTGACATGCCCTGTGTCTGCCACTGTGCTTACCACCTAGTACGTGCTCCAAATAGTTACTCATTAACCTATTCTTAAACTTTTTGTGCTTCAGTTTTCTCTTGTGTAGAATGGTATTAATAATAGTATTTACCTCATCGTGTGGTTGGGAGGAATTACGTTAATGTATGTTAGCCTAGAGCACAGTGAGTGCTATGCAGGTGTAAGATGTCATCACTATTATTCCACACACTGTCCCAGGCCTTGGTGTACAGCCTGAACAAATCAGAAATATAGTCTATTCCTTAAAGAAATTACATTTTAGGGGAAGATAGCTATTTAACAAATAATAATAATAAGGTGCAATAAATAAATGAATAAATAAAGATCTTTCTATTGTCTTAAATTTCTCGGCATGTCTACACACCCCGTTTCAATTGTTTCAGTTCAAAACTTTCCTATATTCTATGCAGGACAGATATCATTCTTCCCATTGTGCAGATGAGAAAATCAAGGCTTCAGTGGAATACGTGAACTTCCTAAGTTTTTATACCTTATACAAGTGCTCTGACTTCAAGGCCAGGGTTTTCTCCACTGTTCCAGGCCCGTCTTTCCAACCCATCCCCTCTCTTCTGGGATAGATAAACAAATGAAGCCTCTAGACACACATGACCAGAGTGCTGGATGCTGTCAACTCCATTGGGACAGGCTTTTATTTAAATTATAAAAGGGATGTTTTCCTATAAGTTTGTTCATACAGGCGGATTATATATTATTTATTTTTTCACTTTGGCAATGTGATCTATGACTTCTTGACATCCTTCCAGAACAGTAGAGGATGGTTCCACTGAGTGAAAGCAGCTCCTTTCTCCTGGAGGAACCAGTTGGTCCTTCAGAGGAGTGTGTTTGGCATGTTCTACAACTGCAGTGTGGAACTGCAGTTTTCACTTTCAGTGTGTTTCTAGATCAGTAGTCTAATTAAACTGTGTGGAATCTTATTAATTCATGACATAAGCTATGACAGCTTCAGCTAATTGAGAATAAGTCACAGCACTGATCTCGTTAAGTACTTTTCTTGCTGTATCCCAAGTAAAGACCACAGGAGCAATAATAATTACTTCATCTTCCAAAGATTTCTAAGAATAAGCATACATTTGAACATTGTTTCCAAGGATAACATATTTCAAACGTGCTACCTGTGTTATCACTAAAGAAAAGGTGTAATTAGACATTTATTCCTGTATCTAAGGAGCCTATTTTGAGAGAACATACTTAACTCATTCAAAGTATATTTCAACTTGGAGCACAAACCATAGTGACATACGAAATAGTCTTTTTTTAAAATTGAGGAATAATTAGCTTAAAAAAAACCCTACAAAAACAAATCCAAAACAATTAACAAAATGACAATAAGAATGTACATATCGATAATTACCTTAAATGTAAATGGATTAAATGCTTCAACCAAAAGACATAGACTGGCTGATTGGATACAAAAATAAAACCTGTATACATGTTGTCTACAAGAGACCCACTTAAAATCTAGAAACACATGCAGACTGAAAATGGGGGGATGGAAAAATGTATTCCATGCAAATGGAAATCAAAAGAAAGCTGGAGTAGCAATACCCATATCAGATAAAATAGACGTTTATTTATTTATTTATTTATGGCTGCGCCGCATGGCTTGTGGGATCTTAGTTCCCCCACGAGGGATCAAACCCGGGCCCTTGGCAGTGAGACCACAGAGTCCTAACCACTGGACGGCTGGGGAATTCCCAAAATAGACTTTAAAAAAGACTTACCAGAGACAAAGGACACAAAGATATAACAGTTGTAAATATACATGCACCCAACACAGGAGCACCTCAATGTATAAGGCAAACGTTAAAGAGTGGATATCCTTGTCTTGTTCCTTATTTTAGAGGTAGATCACTCAGTCTTTCACCGTTAAGTTTGATATTGGTTATAGGTTACTTGCAGATCCCTTTTATCAAATTGAGGAAGTTTCCTTCTCAAACTCCAATACCTAGTTTGTGAGAGTTGTATGAAAGGGCATTGCATTTTGTCAGTTTTTTAAAACACATTTATTTATTTGTTGGCTGCGTTGGGTCTTAGTTGTGGCACGCAGGATCTTTAATTGCAGCATGTGAGCTCTTCGTTGCAACGCACGGGCTTCTCTCTAGTTGTGGTGTGTGGGCTCAGTAGTTGTGGTGCGTGGCTTAGTTGCCGGGTGGCATATGGGATCTTAGTTCCCCGACCAGGGATTGAACCGGCATCCCCTGCATTGCAAGATGGATTCTTAACCACTGGACAACCAGGGAAGTCCCCTGTCAATTTTTTGTATTTTGCGTCTGTTGAGATAATTGCGTGGTTTCTGTTCATTGTGCTATTGATATGGTATATTTCATTAATTCTGGGGATAGCATTGTAGATTGATAGTTCTTTTCCCCCCAGTATATTAAAGATGTTGCTCTACTCTTGTCTTGCTTGCATTTTTTCTGAAAAGAAATCTGGGTTCCTTATATTTTTTTCCTGTAGGTAGCATGTCTTTTTTCTCTGGCTGCTTTTAAGATTTTTCTTTATTACTGTTTTTGAGGAAATTGATTCTGCTGTGCCACGGTGCAGTTTTCTTAATGTTTCTTAAGATTGGGATTTATTGAATTCCTTAGATGTGTGACTTTACAATTATTTATAAATTAGGAAAATTTTTGTCTACTAATTTTTCAAATATTGTTTGTCCCTCCTCCCTGCCAAGAGACTTTAACTACTAATATATTAGGCTGTTGGAACTATTATCTTTTATCTCTCTTTCATTTTGCATACTTTCTATTGCCAAGTCTTCAAGTTCACTAATATTTTCTTCTGCAATGTGTAATCTGCTGTGAATCCCTTCCAATGTATTTTTCATCTCCTACATTGTCATTTTTATTTCTAGAAATTTGTCTTGCGTCTCTTAAAAATATTTGGGTCAGGGCTTCCCTGGTGGCGCAGTGGTTGAGAGTCCGCCTGCCGATGCAGGGGACACGGGTTCGTGCCCCAGTCCGGGAAGATCTCACGTGCCGCGGAGTGGCTAGGCCCGTGAGCCATGGCCGCTGAGCCTGCGCGTCCAGTGCCTGTGCTCTGCAACGGGAGAGACCACAACAGTGAGAGGCCCGCGTACCACAAAAAAAAAAAAAAAATATATATATATATATATATATATATTTGGGTCATTTTTGATTAACTGATTTTTCTCCTCATTATGGATTGCATTTACTTCCTTGTTTGGATACCTCATAATCTTTGATTGGATGTCAGATGTTGAGAAATTTACCTTGATGTTTTCGTATTCCTATAAATATTCTTGAACTTTGTTCATGGATGCAGTTCAGCTGCTTGGAAACTGACTCTTTCAGGCCTTGCTTTTAAGATTTGTTAAGCAGGATGGGGGCTGTCCTCAGTCTAGGGCTAAATGTTCCTCACTATTGAGGTAAAACCCTTCTTTATCCTCTATCCAATTCTTAAGTGAATTATGAGGTTTTCCAGTCTGGCTATTGGATACAGGTACTATTCCCAGCCCTATGTGAGTGCTGGATATTGTTACCTGTAATCATTTTAGGTACTTCTTTTTCAAGCCTTGGGTAATTTTTTTGAAGGAGGTGAGAAAGTGAGGCATGTGGGTATTTGGGGCAGGAATATTTCAGGCAGAGAGAACAGCAGAGGTGGAAAAAACAAAAACAAAACCAGAACTCCATGTAGGAGGATGCCTGGTGAGAAACAGTAAGAAGGTCACTATGGCTAAAGCCAAGTGAGACAGGAGAGAATAGTAGGAAACGAGGTAAAGAGGTAGTGAGGGGTCAGATAACACAGGGCTTGGTCCATTGTAAGGCCTTAGCTTTTTTTCCTCTGAGGGAAATGAGAAGCCATTGGGAGGTTTGGGCTGAGGAGTGGCAGGACTGAACACATATTTCATAGCATCACTCTGTCTACTTTGTTGAGAAGAGATAATAAGGAGCAAATAAGGAAGTCAGAAGGTCAGTAGGGAGGCTACAGCATTTGTTCAAGTGAAAGATGATGGTGGACTGGACCAAGGTGGTAAGAAACAGCTGGGCTCACTGATGTTGGAAAGTGAACACATGCTGCACTTAAACGTCAATGTTGGGAAATTGAAACCATCACTGTAAATATTTTTTTTATTTTTAGTGAACTCTTAAGTTCTGACATTATTCTAGAAGTTGGGGACCCAAGGAAATGCTCACTTAGAAAGAGGGAGAAGCTGAATGGATGTACTCATGTATTTAATTTTTATTTCATGATGCCACCATTTCAAAGTAATGATTTTTTTCAAAATAAAACTTATTCAGTATTATGAATACAAAAAAAACCCCTGACTCAGAATAAAATTGCAATATGAAATAAGAATGTAATCTTTGAGCAAGGCATCAGGGTTTGAGTTACTTAGTGAGTCTTTCGTTTTGAGTTTTTAAATAGTGAAGCTTCATGCCTCAAGGAAAGTTAATAACCAACCATTTTAAAGATAATAATTAAGATGGTCAGAAAAATAATACCAATATTATAGCTTAGCTCTGGTCTGAAATTTGAAATAAATGACCCTAAGCATAAGGAGATTTAAAAGTAAATTCTCAATTTATCACTACTCTGGATGAATATGAAGGCCCAATAATTCAGAGGGGAACTATTTAGGCCTTAATAGCTTTGTGAATCAATATTTCTTTATTTGTAAAATGAGAACATTGAATTAGATTTTTTCTTCCGACTTCAGTTATAGCTGTAGAACTGGCAACATTTGTTCTTTCTTGTTTCAAAGAAGAGCATGCTAAAGAATATTCATGGTGCCACTCACCATGCTTGGATGTTCATAAAATTCATGGTAAATGTGTAAGAACACTGGCCTACGTATCTCCTCTGGTGGATACCTATTTTCAAAACAGAAGCCTGTCTTTTATTGAAATTCTGTTAAGCTTCAAATCATCCATTATTTTTAAAATGTAGAAATTCCAATGACTGGTTTATGGTAGGCAGGATTTTATTTTATTTTATTTTATTTTGGGGGGGGGCACACCATGCAGCTTGAGGGGATCTTATTTCCTTGACCAGGGACTGAACCTGCGCCCTCCACAGTGAAAGTGCAGAGGTCCTAACCACGGGACCACCAGGCAATTCCTGTGGTAGGCAGGAATTTTTGCTTTATAAAATCTGATCTCTCTTTTTACCCTTCAAGTGGAGAGTTGCAGTGAAGGTAGCTTGCGTGGGGTGCGGTCCTTCACAGTTGCCAGTTTCAACCTGTCCAGCTGAGCCCTAGGTTCTAGTCTGAGAGTAGAGCTAATAAAATGACGTGGCAGCCAAGGAGTCCCCAGCTTCCTCATGTGGCAGCTGCCACTTACGAGAGGACTATTGTTCCATCCACATCAGCTTTTCTCCTGATCCTGCGGGAACCAGTTTGGTTCCTGGCATGCTGCGAGGCTGCTTCAGGGCTGGCCTGATTCCCAACTCCACAGTTGTGAACCGGCTCCCAGGCCGCTTCAGATCTTTCTCAGTGTCCCCTGATATACTCAGCCCCAACCTAAGTAAGGGCATGACTAGCTCCCCAATCCTGGTAGGAACTCCAGGGTCAAGTTATCGTCAGCTTCCACCCTCACTGAGAGATGCCTCAGTTATACTCCCTGTTGTCTCCCTGGAGAAGCTGTGTAGGCTGGATAGAATGGAATAGATAAGGATATATTGAAGGTAGATAGGCAGATACAAGGATAGTTGATAAATAGACAGGTAGATAGAATATTGAGAGAAAAACTGCTGGGAGATTACATTCATGCCAGAACAAGAGCAGGGTGAGCCAATATCCAGTGAGTGATAAACTGAACAGTGTTAAGATAGGAGTCAAAGTTGTACTTGCACATGTACCACTTCTAGGGCCCTCATCTTGTGGTAATGGCATTATAATGGGAAAAACCACAGGCAAATGAAGTGAACAGTACTTCAAGGAAGAGACACATAAAATCTTGCTAGCTCCAGTTTGGCAAAGTCTGGGGAGGAGTTTACATTACATAAGGAGGTGGTGTCAGCTAGGATAGCCTGGATGATATTGTGGTAATAGGTCCCAAGTGTCAATGATAAAAACAAATAAAGAGTTATTGTCACTCATGTTCCATGTCCTTTATGTGTGTCCAGGGAGTTCTAGTCTTATATTTCACTCGGTTATTTTTGTTGGAATATTACACAGAAATTGCAATGACATGAAACACAATTATGGTAAATCATTAAATGTAAGGCAAAATAGGATGCAAAATTGCATTTTATAATTTTATAATAGAAATTATAATATAAAACTCGTGCATAGGAAAAGTCTGGAAGAAATAGTTTGAAACGCTGACAATAACCCTATTACTATGGCAGATGTATGATTGAGTTTTGTTATTCTTGGGTTTTGATATTTCCAATGTTTTCTCAACATGTGTTAATTTTATAGCAGACAAATAAAATGGAATGTGTTATTTTAAATAAACAGATGAAACTAGCAAAGGAAGCTGAAGACCAGCTGTGAAACCACATATATATGTATAAATATATAGATATAAAAATGTATAAACTTCTTTTAACGGTAGTGAATGGCGACATGTAATTCTTTTTTGTTTGTTTTTGTTTTTGAAAATCTCTAAACCTATAGCTATAAAAGTAATTTTTACAGTTGTAATTCCAAATCCTGAAAATGCTATACCATAGAGGTCATAGATGGCTGAGAGGACCTAAGAAAGACTGATTCCAGAGGATGGGGTCCAAGGAGGAGGGATTCTGAGCTAGGGAGAGCAGTCTGTGTGTGCTTGGGGAGGGGACGGAGAGGAGTACGGTGAAGAAAACTGGTCAAGATGTGGTGATAATGCCTAGAAGATGGCTGTTGAGAGGCAGTGAAGAGCCCCAGCTCACCTCTACAATGTTTCCAGCAGAAATTAGGCCCACAAAAGTGAAAAGAACAATTTGTGCCTTTAAGGAAGTAAGTCTTGGAAAGAGAGTAAGACGCAGGTAACAAAGTAAGGCGAGTGCTAACAAAAAAGAAACATCAATGTTTACTCATATAATGCCCTGATCTTTGACTTCTAGATGTGTCGGTTTTTCAGCAAAGCATTTGTCATTTTGATAAACCTAATTATTTTAACCGTAGAGAAATTTTTTTCTTTTCTCTTTCTTCTTTTAAAAATTAATTAATTTATTTTTGGCTGCGTTGGGTCTTCATTGCTGGCGCAGGCTTTCTCTAGTTGTGGCAAGCGGGGGCTACTCTGTTGCGGTGCGCGGGCTTCTCATTGCAGTGGTTTCTCTTGTTGCGGAGCATGGGCTCTAGGCACACAGGCTTCAGTAGTTGTGGTGTGTGGGATCAGTAGTTGTGGTGCACAGGTTTAGTTGCTCCGCGGGATGTGGGATCTTCCCGGACCAGGGCTCGAACCCATGTCCCCTGCATTGGCAGGCAGATTCTTAACCATTGCACCACCAGGGAAGTCCCCAAGGTCTCTTATTTGCCCTTTTACTTTATTTGCTATTAATCATGCATTTACTGGGAGATAAATATATCTATACTTCTACTAGACAAGGTATAAAAACAAAAGAATCAAAGAGAGAAAACAAAATGTCTGTATGTCACAAATCTGATTCTTTGTTCGTTACCTAATCTCTCATTCATCTTGTTTAGAAGTTCTGCTTGTATGATTCTGCCATCTTTAATGACTACCTTTTGCTTATTAAAACAAACAAATTTAAAAGGAACCCAAAGTTGTATAAAATAAGTTTAATCTACATATAAATTTTTATAATAACCTGTCTGTAACACAATCACTATATAACAGAAAGACATTTTTTCTGAATACAGAAGTGAGCATGTTTTATATTATTATATTTGAACAATAAAAAAATTAAATGACAATATTCATCTGCAATCCTTCCCACCCAAACTATCTTTCTAGTTTTTTTTTTCCCATGAATATGCATAACGTGACTATTTATTTTAGAAAACTGGGATTATACTATATAGTACTGTATCCTGTTTCTTCATATATTGTGACCATTCTATGTTATTCTGTGTTTCACAGTTATAATTTTTAATGGATGTATAGCACTCTATTATATGGAGGCATTATGATTTATTTAACTACTCTACTATTGTGGTTTTTTAGGGTGTTTCCAAATTTGTATTTTAAATAGAAATCATTTAACAGGAAATTTGCTTCTTTGTTATTCCTTCAAAGTAGTTTTTACAGCAGATATAAAAAACATCTTGACTAAAAAAAATAAAGACAAATATTTCTGAGGATTCAGAAAGACCTGAAAGGGCATATAAATAGTTCAGTGGGAACAAATTAATTAGTGCCCTCTATCTAGTGTTTCCAAGTTCTATTCATTCATCTTTGTAATACACTGATGAAGTACAGAGTTTTGAGTTAGCAGACTGAAGTTCAAACCTGAGTTCTAACATTTTCTACCACTGGCCAATTACTCGGTCTCTCTACAGGGGAAGCATATTGGGTTATTTGCCTAGTATCCATCCACAGGGTTGTAATGGGCGCCCCATACACATTTAATATGACCTAACTCTGACCACAGTTCATTAGAGCAATAGATGCTATCCTGGGCTCATGAGTTTGTTTTCTTCTTTCAGATATTTTTTCTCTATGTGGCTGGACCCTAACACATACACTCAGGAACCACAGGAGCCGTGTTTTTCACTGTGTGGATAGAGATGTAAAAGGCACACATTTGTTGTGAACTAGGTCCAGAGGCATTAACAGAGATGATGGATATAGAGATGTGGTTCTAGTTCAATCCCAGTTCCCACCTACATTCCTGCCAAGACAGAAATCTGGATGGCTCTGGAGACACATTTATTTCCTTTTTGGTAGCATAGCCAAAAGCTGGTCTGGGTTAGCCAGATAAAGACGTGCCCACACCAGCCACTGGGCTCTCCCTTTGTAACAAGGCCATTTCTATGACCTGGATCTTCCAGTGTCGCAGAGTCAAGTGGCTATTCCCTGCCTCCTGGCCCTGTAAATATGTGGATCTTTATGGGGCCAGGCCTCTTCACTACTGGGACTCTGGTCTTGGTGCATGCAGGTCGTCTATACCCTACTCAACCTGTGGGATGTTGACATCCAGGGTGATTGTTCCCTTTCTGCTGCTTCTCCACTTTCCTTGATTATCCCTATTTTATATTTCATTGTGTGATGCTAGTGGTTTGTATTCACAGCTCCTTTGCATGACAGTTTCTTACTTTGAGATAAGGAGATCTATTATAAATAAACCCTTTTTTGTACCCTTAAGTTGATTCAAGTTGGGTTTCTGTTATTAAAATATTAAAGTGTCATAACTACATAACTATAGCCTCTCTAAGCCACAGCTGTCTCTTTTAAAAAATGGGGCAAACAATGCCAGTTGAAATAATAAACGTAAAACTATCGGTACACAAAACACGTTCAATGAATTTAAGCTGAATCCTTCTTGAGGGATCAATATTATAAAAATATTCAAATGATTGAAGGATCTTAGAAAGAAATTACTTTCTATTCCTGTTCATTTCATTTAGTGACTGGCCAGATTCAGGCTGTATAAAGATTTGCAAAATTCATTTTACCCTTTGTTTTTTTTTTGTATTTTTTTTTGCGGTACACGGGCCCCTCACTGCTGTGGCCTCTCCCGTTGCGGGAGCACAGGCTCTGGACATGCAGGCTCAGCGGCCATGGCTCACGGGCCCAGCCGCTCCGCGGCATGTGGGATCTTCCCGGACCGGGGCACGAACCCGTGTCCCCTGCATCGGCAGGCGGACCCTCAACCACTGCGCCACCAGGGAAGCCCTTACCCTTTGTTTTTAATTCTATTTGACCTTTTTCTCTCATCATTTACCCTACTTTCTTGGCATTACTTTTCTATTAGTTTTAGTTTCCAGCTTACTTCTTGTCATCTATATATTACTATATCTTTTTTATTTTTACTTGACTAATCCTCAAATCTCCTTATTTTTCGTCTAAACTTCCTGTCCTGCCCCCAACCTAAACTCAATAGCTAAAACAATATATAACTTTATTATTTCACCTATGAAGCCTGTAGGTACGATGAGTCTATAGTTGCTTAAGTTTGAATCTAAACAAAATGTCAGCGACCCGCATCCTTTCCACCTTGCCTCTCTACCCTCTTTGGTCTGCTGGCTTTGTCCTGAAGAGGCTGTCATCCTTTCCGATCACAGATAGCTGCTGCTACTCAACTTGCCACATCACAGAACTACATCCAGACAGAAAAGAGACCTTCTCTTCATTTGTGTCTTTTTCTAACCAACAAATGCTTTCCTAGAAGCCCCCAGAGACTTTTTCTCATGTCCCAGCAGCAATGGTACAACATAACAGTCCATAAACCAACTGTTAGCAAGGGGAATAGGATGAATGTAACTGGCTTCGGAAACAAAGTAAATAATTTTACACTAATGAAAACAGGCTATCCACATTGGGACATATTGGGAATATAGAAAATGAAGCCAAAATAAAAAGATGTACAGAACTTTTAATCACCCAGAAGCTGTGACGCTGCCCCAAACAAAGCAATATACTCTCAGCTCTTAGTTTGGCCCTCAGGGTTCTAACATGATTGTGTGAGCCTTTGGGCTCAGGTTCAAATCTTGGCTTTGTCAATTACTGCTTTATGATATGGGCAATAAACTCCGTTTCCAGATCTGGAAACGGAAAATAATAGCGCCACATTCATAGCGTTGTTTTGAATGTTAAGTGAGTCAATGTAAGAGAGGCATTTAGAATAGTGCCTGCTTGTAGGAAGTAATCAATACATTGTGCACACACTCACACACACACACACACACACACACGCACACACATTTATCTATTTATCCATTTATTCATGTTTACATATATTGAACCGAATAGCAGAGAATCAAGATGTCATCAAGGTATTGCTACTTTCATGCTGAATCCTCAATCATAACTCCTTTTGGTCTTGGGTCAGTTTCCCTGGAAACAGACTCTGAGATTTGCTTGCTGGAGGTTTAATGGGAAGTGCTCTCAGAAACAACCCCTGTGAGTGGCTAATGGAAGCTGGAATGGGGAACACTGGACTGTAACGAAGTTGCCTTAAAGGCCTTGTCTGATACCATGGGGAACTTTGGAGCTGGGATAGCCCTCCCATTTCCTAACACTGTTGGCAGTGCTGAGTGGAGGCCACCACCCCTGTAGACAGAGCAGCGGATCTCTCTCCATTTGTCACCAACCCCACTTCCCCAGTTGTATCATGGCCAGCCCCTCTCCTCCACTTATGTTTTCTGCCAGGTCCTGGGGCGCTTAGGACTTATTAGCCCTTTTCTTTGGAAAGAGTACTTACGCTTTCTGAGAGGTGTTCTTTGGCTATTTTGTTTCTCTAAGTATTTTCTCCCAATGACGCTCAGACGCCCTTCTGAGCTCTTCTAGGCAGGACAGCGTTCTCTTCTTCCTTTTGTTTATCTGCAGCTTCTGCAGTTCTAATGGGCACAGAATCAGCACTTTGTCTGGAACCTTAAACTTGTTAAGCTTCTCCCTTGACCTGCTTGGGGGACTTCTGTCTCCCCAAAATGACCACAGTGGAGTTTTCCTGCTGCTTTCTTTCTAATCCATTTCCAACACTTGTTCAGATACAGAATGTGCAAAGCAAGGAGCATCAAGATGACGGAGGCACCAGGAATTTTGACCCTTCCTCTTGTCCTGGGATATAAACTGTCAATTCCTGCAGACCACGGCCTGCTGCGCTAACACTGGGAAACAATGCAATGAATTGAACAATGCAATGATAGGGTGTTCTTTGTCATGGAGAAACTGAAAGAAAGAATACCCTATCATTTGCTCTTCACTAAGACAGAGAAGGGTGGGAAAGTGCAATCTGGAGTGTGGATTAAGCTCCCCTTTGAGGATAACTAGGGTGGTGAAGGGTGTTTCTTTAAAAGTTTGGCTGTGGAAAAAGTAAGGCTTGGCTTAAAAACAAGCACCTGAAGTGGGGGTTGCATTTGCTATCACATAAGTAAGATGCTTTAAAGCAACAACTCATGGGAACAGCCCGGTATCCTCATGGCCTAAAAATCTGATGAAGTCGTTGAAATTCTTCTATTATTATCATTTTCGTTTAATTTTTAGAGAATCACAACAAGGCAGTCCCTTTTCTCATAGTTCTCTCTCTTGATGACCTTATTCAAATCTGAGTTTTTTCTCCGTGAGTCTAAATGAATGCATCAGACCTGTATTAAGTCAGGGTCAATGAGAGAAACGGGCACTATTTAATGGAAGTCATTTCAAATGCCAGCAAAGTTCTGCTTGAGTTTTCCCCGTTTCCATCTAGCGAGCTAGTTCCCGTCTGGCTTCAGTGGCAGCATCTGCCCTTAGGATGACCCTTTTCCCTGTCAGGCCAGAGTTGTGTTCTCAACTGTGTTTTGGGATTGGATCTCTCCTGGGTTACCCTCCTGACGGATGCGCTTTTCTATGAGTAATAGAATCATTCACAGGGTTTTTCTTCTTTTTCTTTCAGACCAGCTGGACAATTCAAGTTTCATTTTCCCTTTCTGGATGTATTTAAAGGCCAGCCTTCAGATCAATTTCGTGCATTTGGTCACTGGTGAGGCCAATTCCTTGAGTTGCCTATTTGCAGAACTGGTTCTTTGAGCTCCACCCTCCTCCACCAGCCAGGCCGCTACGTGGCAGGTGTAATGTACCCGGCAAGGTAAGTCTTACAGCATCTAATGAATGGTGGGGTCAGTCTCACTGATGAATTGGTATTTCCGGTGCCAACTGGGTAATGATTGCGGTTTCCACTGAGTATCTAATGTTACCAGTGTGGAAATCTCAGGTATTAACCAAACTACTTCCGACATATTCCATCCTCTGGCTTTCTTCCTTTCTAATAGTGTGCAGAAATAGAACCAATGCTTATTTCACAAGCACTGTAATGTGACAGTGGGAAGAGATGGTTTTCTGATAGCTCAGGAATTAGATGATATTTTTTCTACCTCTATGTATGATAGGCGACAGGATTAGGAAGACGAAAACAACTCTGACTACATTTCTCGTGCTGTTTTTGGTAATAAGCAAATATGGGGTTTGGATATAAGCTAATTTAATATACATTTATACTGTTGCACATATGTTCCTATTTTTGTGTGTGTTTTATAGAATTTATCTCATCATTTTGTAATCACAACTCATGTGCATGACTGTAATGAGACACTACAATTGATTGACAACAGGCAAAATCCTATATATGGCAAATGCATGTGATAGTCCGTCCAGTGCTTAGTGTATCGTCACCTACAAAATCCTGTTTGGGAAATGTGGAATTTGGATTTGTATATGCTTTGTTCTAGGTCTGGGGAAAAAAAGGCATGTCCTCACTTTAAGCATGTTTCTCAGAGTTTGTCTTTTCTGATCTGAATACCTGATTATTAGTAAAATGAAGGTGTTTGAAAATGATTGCTGGAATGTTTGCAGATCTTGAAAGGAAGGACAGAAAGAGTCTAGGAAGCAAAGAGACTTCTGACTAATACGATAATCAAAGAGAATAAAACCCTCCATTTTCTGGCTTCTGTAAATATCGGTGGTCACAGAGGCAGCCAGAGAGTTGAGACAGCAGTTGCAAAGGTATTGTTTCCCTCTTCCTTGGAATCCATACATATATGGTAACTCTGTTTTTTAAAGGAGTAATTGGACTATGTAATATGGTGATTTGAATGTTCCTTGAGGATCTGTCTTTGGTACAAAACTTTTATATAAAAGTTTTCTGTAAAACTTTCACTTTATACAGAGATTTAAATTCAGATCTCAGAAAAGCTAAGGTATATTCTTCTTCTGAATTTCACTCAGTTAATACTCTAGTGAGTGTATTAATGAAGCCATGACAGTACAGTCTCATTAATTCATATTAGCTAATGAGAGAGCTCTGATAGGCACCTCCATGTGCTTTTTTTTTTTTTTTTGTATTGGTCTTCTAGACTCAGTCCCTTTCTTTTCTTTCTTTTTCCCAGAGGAAGTATTATGGTAAGAATTTCAAGCCTGGTAGGAGAGGTGGCCCGTACTAGGGATAAAATAGAAAACCAAATTAGAGAAAGGAGGTTTCAAGAACTCATAAGCATGCTTCCTGTTCGGGTTGAAAAGATAAAATCAGTCATTGGGTGACATTTTTTCAGCTTCTGATCCTGAGTTCAGGAATACATGACATAGATGGAAAAGCATCTTTCAGCTGAGGTTAACTAATAATCCTAACAGTAATAGTAAATATTATTAAATGCTGACCGTGTGCCGGACACTGCCAATCACTCCCTCCGGACTATCTTATTTTCACAACAGCTGTATGAGGCAGGTACAATTATTCTATTACATAAGGAAACAGCTTTAGAGAGATTACTCCGTTTCACTGATTCTGAAGCAACTTTTTTTTTTTTTTTTACATTTTATTTTCTCTGATATTTTGTGACAGCTTAAAACTGATCAATTTACAATCGCTGTAGCCAGCCAGCAGTTGCGACAGTTGTCATTGTCTGCTTGGTCATCAACATCAAGAGTGTCAGGATGAAAACTTGCAGAATGTGTGTCAAGTATTTGGAAGAAAGTCCCAGAGGCAGCAGTGGGATTTTAACTCTCATGAGCCGAATAGTGGTGGGGACAATGAGAGAGGAAGTATATTAGACTTGCTTAGTATCTCTCCCAAAGTTGGAGTTAAAAGTAGGCCAGCTCTGCAGCACTGTAAAGCCAGCACCTGTGGCTTTCGTCGTCTGTGAATTTTCTTATGAAACGCTGCACTATCTGTGCTCTTGATAGTGGAGGACACTGGACAACACGTTGTGAAAAAAAAACATGGACATCTATGACTCGAGTCTAAAGTGACTCCGAAGAGTCGAATCCTACATGCGAACAAGTTTCAGAAATACCTCAACCAATTTCTTTCACCTATATTTTCCTTTTAACATATATACACAGAAGTGATCTATGATAAAAATCTATGGCTAATGCCATTTAAGTTGGCTCTTTCATTAATTCTAAGATAAACTGTTTCACAGGTAAAAAGTATTATGTCATAGTCTACTATCACTAGTGTCTTCAGTTCACTCAAATACAGTAAAAGAGATAAAGCTCTGTCTGGCTCCAGAGACCAAGTTCAGAACATGAGGCCATAGTGTACTCACTGATATGATTTAAAACATTTGTTTGTTGCAGACAAGCATGGCAAGACCACTAACATCTCTTTGGTGAATACCTCCTGAGACAGAAAAGTAATGCTAATACTAATAATTACCACAGTGCTATGTTACATTCACGGTGCACCTTACGGTTTGCATGGCTCTTTCACTAGTTTAGCGTGTTCACTCCTTACAACCATGCTATGCGGTAGGAATTGTTATGACCTCTTTATTTCATGTAAAAGCAGAGTGCCAGATGCTCCTCTCATATACTTGCTGAGTTCTGCTGGATTCTCTGGTAAAAGGACTCCGAGTGGAAATACTTGTGCCAGGAGTTTATTGGTCAGCTCTGCTAGGAACAGTATCCACTGGGGATGGGCAGGAACAGGACCAGGCAGGGGGATAAGTTGAGCTGCAGTGAAGTTTGTAATAAAGGCCTCAGGTGATCCCATGGGGAGAGCTCTGGAGTTGGGGTGGCCATTCAGAGTTCTCCTTAACTGAGCCAGTGCGGCAGGCCTATGTACGCCTGCATTAACCCGCCATTGGATGTGGACTGTGCCCAGAGGGGACATAGGATCTTGGGTAAGGCCACTACCTTGAGTTGATAGCAATTCCTGAAGTGGGTCTCAACTCTGAGCCACCAGCTCTCAGCACTTTTGGTAGCTGTGCCCATGGCCATCGGTTCTGAAGAGGGGAGCTGGCTGGCACATCATAGCGTCCACCAGAACCTACGCCTTGTGCTTCTTATGTGCACTTGCTTTGTATAATAAGGCCACTCCATCTGAGAAGAGCTCCTAAGGATTCCGGTAGGTCTCTTTTCCTGGGAAAGCCTAGAAGGAGGAGAAGAGTCAGAGGCACCTGGTCCCTGTTTCTACAGAAGGAGATAGTCTCCGTCTCCTCCCTCTCCTACATATTTCCCACACCCTTGGCTAGGCCCTCTTTCTTTGGTCCAGGTGGCTTACCTGGTGGTGGCACAGTCCTTTATCCCTGAGCAGTCTGAGCCCCTAGCCACCATGCCTGTCTCAGGCCACGGCTGCTGTACTTTGCTGTCTATTTACTATCAATGCTGGACAAGTGAGTATTAGGATGTAGTGCAGCAGATCGTATGGGGGATCAAATATCTGCCCTTATTGTGTAACAGCAGTTCCGTCTCCTTCTAATGATCACAATCTATCACCCGTGATGGTCTCTTGGCTTGGGGACCCCAAAGTGCCTGGGTGGCAGATAGAGTTGACAGTTTAATGGTACCCTTACTGTCTTTCCTGGTGGAAGCATTCCCCCTATAGCAACCAGCCCTTAAATTCACAGAGCCTGGAGTTTGGGGAATGGGAAATAAAAATTCTTCAGTGAGGGTTTCCCTGGTGGTTGAGAGTCCGCCTGCCGATGCAGGGGACACGGGTTCGTGCCCCGGTCCGGGAAGATCCCACATGCCGCGGAGCGGCTGGGCCCGTGAGCCATGGCCGCTGAGGCTGCACGTCTGGAGCCTGTGCTCCGTAACGGGAGAGGCCACAGCAGCGAGAGGCCTGCGTACCGCAAAAAAAAAAAAAAAAACTTCAGTGAGATATTTGAAGTGATGGAAAGCAAGGATACTCCTGACCCTACCCTTTGTTTTTGTAACAAAATCTCCTATCATCCATCCTAGCTTACCGAGCACAGCCTTCACTTAGCTTCTCAATGATGCTGGTACATTGCTCACCAAAATTTTGTCATGCTTGGAAAATGGAACTCAAAGAAAGTGGCCACTGTGGACCTGACTAAAGAAATTTAAAACCTCTGCAAGATTGGAAGCTATAAAAAATTTGTTTTATAAATAAGGTGTGAGGATGTTTTGACAGATCTGCATATAAGGAATATTTAAATATACAAAGTACTGTATTTGTTTGCTCTTACTTTTCCAGGTCTGAATTATTTTATTTGTCGAAATCAGGGGTCCACAAACAATGGTCCTCAGGCCAAATCCAGTCTGTTATCTGTATTTTTTTTTTTTTTTTTGGCGGTACGCAGGCCTCTCACTGTTGTGGCCTCTCCCGTTGCGGAGCACAGGCTCCGGACGCACAGGCTCAGCAGCCATGGCTCACGGGCCCAGCTGCTCCGCGGCATGTGGGATCTTCCCGCACCGGGGCACAAACCCGTGTCCCCTGCATAGGCAGGCGGACTCTCAACCACTGCGCCACCAGGGAAGCCCTGTTATTTGTTTTTGTAAATAAAGTTTTACTGGAATGCAGCCATGCCATTTGCTTACATAAGTCTGCAGCTGCTTCTGCGCTGTCATAATAGAATTGAGTAATGGAACCAGACTGTATGTCCCACAAAGCTTAAAATATTTACTGCCTAGTTCTGTTCAGGAGTCTGCCAACCCCTGGCTTAGCTAGCTGACTTGTGATTAATAATTTATTTGGTCATAAAAGTAATAAGTTTGGTATATTTAGAAAGTTAGTTGTAATTAAGAGCTTTTATTTGAGGGTAACATAGCAAGGTATTTTAGGAAAAAAATATACTCTTTTAAATCTTTTACTTTTTAATTTATTTTTATTATTTTTTTAGTTTGGCTGCATTGGGTCTTCATTGGGTCTTTGTTGCTGTGTGCGGGCTTCTCTAGTTGTGGCGAGGGGGGGCTACTCTTCATTGCCATGTGCAGCCTTCTCATTGCGATGGCTTCTCTTGTGGAACATGGGCTCTAGGCACGTGGGCTTCAATAGTTGTGGCACGCGGCCTCAGTAGTTATGGCTTGCGGGCTCTAGAGCGCAGGCTCAATAGTTGTGGTGCACGGGCTTAGTTGCTCTGTGGCATGTGGGATCTTCCCGGACCAGGGCTCGAACCTGTGTCCCATGCATTGGCAGGCAGATTCTTAACCACTGAGCCAGCAGGGAAGTCCCTCTTTTAAATATTTTGAGATACATCTCCAGTCCTAGCTGTCTTAGAGATTTCTGGAATGTTCCTCACTTTCTAATTTCCGACTATTGGCCTGTTTGGTTTGGGTATTTATTCTGTGGCTTGAGCTCGTGTCCCAGTCGCCCTACCCAGAGCTTGCTAAACTGAGTCTTCTGAGTTCTTGCAGCTTTTTAAATCTTTTTCCTCTGTGTTATCTTTTTAAACACAGTCAAGAGCATCATCTCCACATTCTGTGCCTCCGGCACTGAAGTTGCAGGGTCCTGGCAGGGACTTGGTTCTCTCATTTGCTGGGAACATTGGATGACAACAGTGTGGATATAAAATTGTGTCTGGCTTCACTCCAGGATCCTTTTTTTCCTCTCCTATGGGGACCAGCGAGGTCGTCAGGGCACATCTGGTACTTTTCACAGTTGCTTGGTGAGGGGCTTCCAGAAACAGGCTCTGCGGCTGGAGCCGCAGCTCTCAGCTCTGCTGCTCCGACTGAGTCAAGCGATGACACCGTCGTCTAAATAGCACTTAAAAGATTTGCCGTCCAGGGTTTTCAGAAGTCCCGAATGAGCAGATTAATATCAGAAAAGCCTCATTTTCCAAGTGAGAACTGAACAAAACAGTCACCCTTATATCCTTCCTCACTAATGAATCTGCTGCGGCTGGTTCTCCTGTTAGGGATGAAGGTGGATTATTTTTCTGACCATGAGGGAGGACGGAAGAGGGCAGGGGTAGGGGCTACTGTGTAGTCTTCTATTACAAGAGGATCTGTTAAGGAGAGATTTCTTGCCCTCTCCTTGAACTCATTTGTTTATGTGCGGGTGGGGTCCTTCTGCATGGCTGTTCCCCAGTGCCCTTCAGGGTAGAGAGGACACAGTATGGAGTGCAGGGAAGAAAGGTTTGGATGCTGAAACTAGAACAAGGGGTGAGGAAGGGCAGTGCTTTGTAGGTCCTGCCGTGGCTCCCCAGTTCCCCTGTGCTATCAACATTCCATCTGTGTTTTGCAAAACTCTCGGTGCTTTGCAGCAAGTATATCGCTCCAGGGCTTCTGTCGCCCAGAGATACTGCATCAGCCTGACACTGGACTAGAGCCCAGCAGGGCCCCCTCTGTCACCAAAGCCTCTGTCTGAATGAAGCCACTCTAGAAAACAAGGCTCACTTTGGGGCAACTTAATTTTCCCTTAAATAACCTTTTTTTGCCAAATGCATGACAGCTGAAAACCTTAAAGAGTTCAGGTTATCATTATTATTATTTTGCTCCTATCCAGGACAAGAAGTTCTAATAACAGCCTCGCACATAGTAGACACTTGGTACGTGTTGCTTGCTGTGCGAGCCTCCCTACACATGTCCTGAGGACTTTGTAGATGATGCCATTATTTTTCCTTTCTGCTTTGCTGAAGGTTGGCCAATGGCTGGAGGATCACAAAGTTTCTGGAAGCAGGAGAGCGCAGAATGTTCCTGCAGAGATGGGAGCGTGCTCGGGGATTGTTAAATCCCCACCCCTTGGCTGGACTTGCAGGGAACAAGTCCAGAGGACAGAGGAGAGGTGAAGTCCTGTATCTTCATCTTGTACCAGGAAGTTAAAAGTCCCAAGTCAATTGAGCAACTTGCATGAGACAGCAAGGAGATAATCCACAGTAAAAGGAAATCTTTGCAGGTACCTAAGCAGGTGTGGAAAAGAGCAGAAGGACTCTGACCTGCCTGGAGGGGCAGGGTCGGAGCTCTGGGGAGTGGAGGACATTAGTGAGGTAGCACATCTCCCAGGACTTACATCAGGTGGCCAGGTTGTTTGAGAGAACAAATATTTCCTGAATTCCTCCTCTCTGTGTGTGAGGCTGTGGACAGACGATGAGAAAGAAGACACAACTTCCTTGGCCTCAAGGAGTTTACAATCTAGAGAAGAATCTCTCAAATAAAATCATTTACGTTATGGCTCTTGGCTGGATTAAATGAGTGAACATTGGTCTGGTGTTATTTTGGATTTATGTGCTGAATTACACATACAGATTTTAGGCATTTGTCCTCAGTCAGATCTCCCGGGAGCCTATTGGGCAACGCTGGGACAGAGTAGAGCAGAAGAACTGAGGGAGGTGGCGCGTTCCCTGCCTCCTGGATGGAGAGCCAGCCCCGGGCTGGAGGGCTGCTGTGTGGATGTGGTTCAGCTACAGCTTATACGGCACTAACCTCCAGGGGCTGCCATTCCCCTTTGAGGTTGCCTGCTTCTCGGTATGTACGTGTCTTTGGGACACTGATCATGAATTTAGAACACCTCTCCTGGGAAGGAGATTCTGAATTACAGATGAGAGAAAGATCACGTATTCAGGAAACGTTCCAATTCCAAAACTAGAGACTGAAGAGCTGTCTGGATGTGAAGCACTGATGAATCTTCATTTGAGCACGTATATTTGCTAGAATATTGAAAATACCAATGTATTAAAATAATCTGTCATAAAATCCAAGCAAAGTTCCTCCTGATGTCATATATTAACTGAAAGCTGACGTCGATACCGTTCGAACTGATGTTTGATACCATTATTATCAAAATGAAAGGCTATTTTTCTTCCAAAAGGAAGGGTGACAAAAGTTATCTTTCAATTGATATCTGTCCTTGTCAAGATCAAGGGCAAATTTTGTGTTCTGTTTGCCGGACAAACTGGGAAAGGACAGTAAAAAAAAAAATCTCATGAATTTATTGCATGGTCTATGAAAAATATAATAGTCCCGGAAAGCTTAGCAATCATAAAATACATTTTCCTTTAATTCAAGCTAATGACTTAAAGCCTGAGTCAAAAGTCCTTGAAGATCAATCAAGAAGGACACATATAGCCTGGCACGGTGTGTGATGGCAAAGGGTCCCAGAAGGTCAGGGTAGATCATTCTCTAACACTAAGGCTCACTGTGGTGACCACAGAAGAGACAAGAGAAATCAATTGCACAGGAGCCCAGGAACCAAAGAGCCAGTAGAGTTCCGTGGTGAGTTTCAGGGAGCTTTTCCCAAGTGACTTCATTTTGCTTTCCAGGAAATAGGACCACTGAGGTAATTATTCTAATGCACAGTATTTGTCCTTCTATTCGAAACAGTCACCAATTACATGTGTTATAAATGTCCCCTATTTTTTCCACTTAAGAAGACAGAAGACTTGAGGAATTTAGCTTTTTTACAGAGGATAGACTATTCCTAGATAAGATGGAAGACATTATCTAAGAAAGGAACTGAAAAGAATCAAAGTGAGAATCAGGACTGTGATGGAAAGAGGAAGGATATTCTATTTGTACAGGGAGAGAAAGTTACAAAGGTGAAAATATTGTCCAGAAGAGAAAGAAAGAAGAAACTGTGATAGCACAAGTAAATAGTGTATTATGCCAATTTAAACAACTAGAGGAAGCCACAGGCCGTTGCTAGTTTGAGAACTCTCAGTTCTGGCCCTGGAATAGGAGGCGCTGCTGTATGCGGCTCAGACGTGGTGACTCATGTGGTTGCCTGTCCTTCTGGGCTGAGTATCTGAGCTGTAATCAGTACCCTTAAACTCATCCAGTTGCTGTAACTGCTGCCCACTCCTAGCTCATGAGTGAATAACTGATGCCAACAGAACTCTGGAAAGAAGCTTTATGTTCTGGGTGTGACAATTTGAGGACATGGTTCTTACATATTTTCAGCTCTTCTTTTAGTTAAAAATTGGGTCTTTGTAAAATGAAGGAGAGCTTAGGAAATTGGTGGGTGGCTTCATAGATTGTATGAACTGTGGCTTGATTTTATAGTGGTCATGTTATCTATTGATCGATAGGTAGTCTATTCATCGATATTTATGGGGTATCTACCTTATGGTAGGTGCAAAAAATACAAAATAATTAAATAAGACATACTTCTCTTTTAAGAATGTAATTTAGACAGATGGGTAAGAGAGAAGTAAATCTAATAATACACAGAGTTATAAAGGATACAACAGTGCCATGCTCAGGGTGCTATGAGAACACAGAGAAAAGGGTCATTAATTCTAACCAGAGGTTCATAGACTATTTACAGAGAAGATATGTATTGAGCTGAGTTGGCTAGATATAATGTAGGAAAGGACATTCCAGACTGAGTGCATAACATGTTTATAGCAAAAAACTCCTGCATTCCTGGAATCTCAAGTATTTTGCCATTGCGCGAATCGTGAGAGTCTGGGAGGAAGGGAGGTGAGAGATGGGTGGGTCTCAGTGGGTTTCGGGGGCTAAGCTATAGATTTGAACTTCAGCCTGAAGCCTATGGGGAGTTACTAAACCATGTGAATCAGGGGAATAATATGGTCATATCTGCATCTTGTGAAGTTCATTCTTGGATAATGTGAAGAATGGTTTGAGCTTGGTCCCATCAGAGCCCAGAAGATGTGACTACTAGACTCAAGCAAAGGAAGGGGGTTCTTCTCATGAGACTGAGAATAAATAATACGTTTGGTCAGAGGTTCTCTGATCAAGAATGCTAAAAATACATTTTGAGGGAGTGAAGGAGAAGCACTCTGTTAGAACTAGAATACTGAATATAATGGAGTACCGCACATGTGTTGTGAGGAGAGCAATGATTGTGGGGAGATCCTCAGATAAAAGTAAGAGTAAAGATCCACCCATTTTTTTAGTCAACAAAACTATGTATTGTTTTCAGTTCTTCTTTCCCTCACTCCTTACATTAGCATGTTCTATCAGCTACTCTGCCAAAATACGTTCAGAATATGTCAATTTCTACCTTTTCTCACAGTTTTGCCCTAGTCCAAAACACCGTGAACTCTCATTTGAACATATGCAAAAGCTTCCAGTTGTCACTGTTATGGACTGACTTGTGTCCCCTCCAAAATTCTTGTGTTCAAGCCCTGACAGCCAATGTGACGCTATAGGGAAGTAATTAAGGTTAAATGAGATCTTAAGGGTGGGCCCCTAATCCAAGAGGACTGGTGTCCTTATAAGAAGAGGATGAGACACAGAGGAAAGGCCATGTGAAGATATAATGAGAAGGTGGCCGTCTGCAAACCAGGAAGGGAGGCCTTACCAGAAACCAAGCCTGATGGCATGTTAATCTAGGACTTCCAGCCTCCAGAATTGCAAAAAAAAAAAAAAAAAAAAAAAAAAATAGAGTTCTGTTGTTTAAGCCGCCCACTCTGTTGTATTCTGTTATGGCAGCCCTAGAAGACTAACACACCCACCTACAACACATTCTCCACCTGGGGATCTTTTTAAAATAGAAATCAGATTCTATCGCTCCCCTACTTAAAATCCTTCTTGCCTTCCTATCCCAGTTAAATAAAATTCAAACTTCTGACATAGCGGATGAGGCCCTATACAATCCATTTTCCACCTCCCCCTCCAGGGTCCTGGTCAGCCAAGCAGATCTTCCATCTAGTTTTCAAAAAGGCCACATTCTTTCTTGACTGAAACCATTTAACTTGCTGCTCTGTGTGTCTGGAAGGCTCTTCCCATAGTCTTCCCGGGCTCTTGGGCTGCCTCTTTCTTGTTATTCCAGACTCAACTCAGATGTTATCCCTCAGAGAGCCCTTATGATTATCCATTCTTACCCTTCCTCCCTCCCTGCCGTCCTCTAGTTCATAATCCTGTGTACTTTCTACAAAACAGTTACCACAATCTGAAATTTTCTTACCTGTTTCCTTGTTCATCGTCTGTCTTCTCCACTAGACAGGATGCTTTATGAGGGCATTCTTTAAATTCTCAGCATCTAGAATAGTGACTGGATCACAGTAGGTCATAATGAATGAGTGCGTGCAGAGTTCCCAGCATCTGCATCCCCTTCCTATGGCTGGAGGTCTTCACCCCCTCCTGCAGACATGGTCCTGCCTCAGTCCCCAGAACCTATTCTCATCGGGCATGAGAGATTAGCGACCGTGAGTTAGGATTCGCTTCACTTCTCCCCCACCTCTGACCTCCAGCCCCAGTTCTGACAATGATACCTTTGCCTCACATTGGACATCTTGTTCCGTTTTGTTCTGCTGTTTTAGCAACTGCCTTTTTTCCTTTCCTGGGGCAGGGACGTTAGGCGAATCTTTCAGGGGACTAATGTACTGTGTTAGCAAATGAGAGTTATAAGCCACTGAAACTTCATTTTTAAAATATGGTCTCATTTGTTTTACAGATTGGTGAGTCCTGGGGAAATTCGGTTTATGATTGGAAAGAAAGCCAGAATATTTGAATTATATGAAACCCTAAGGTTTTTATTAGCGCATATTCATAAAGAATGTGCCAGATGTCTTTGAATTGTATTAAATAGCCAGAGGAATTAAAAAAAAACAAACCAGTGTCTTGCCCAACCCTCGAAATGATGGAACTCTGCTGCCCCTTCACACTCCCCCAACTGAAAGAAGCGTGATCGCACAGGTTGTACTTCTGCAGTACTTACCAGCTTTGTATGACCAATAGGAGAGAATATCTCGGGGTTAACAAGAAACAGGAGTCATGGGAAAATTTTAAAAGGAATGTATTTTTTTCCTGAGATTCTTAGTTTATATTCCAGGCTTCCAAGCCTGGCAAGTTTGGATTAGGATTTGAGGATAAAAGCCTAATGTTAGGGAAAAGTAAATGAAAACAAAAATCTTACCAACCCAGAAAACCTCTCCACAAAGTCAGTAGAAACAGAGACCTGTTTTGTTCTTGAATAAGTGTTAAACCAGTATGTGATGCTCATGACAGGCAGTTCCTAAGAAATTACAAAAACAGAAAGAAATCCCACCGCCTTATATAGCCAAGGAGATTATACAGCCAAGAACATTCCCTACATGTTCTCAAGATAAACAATAACTAGTCCTCAAGTCAGAGGACCTGACGGCACATTTGTCACTCATAGTTCACCCTCAGTTTACCTGGTGATTGGGCTAACCATCTGAGTTAACTAATCGATTTTATACAAAAGAAAAATAAACTCCTATCTTTTTTTTTTACATCTTTATTGGAGTATAATTGCTTTACAATGGTGTGTTAGTTTCTGCTGTATCACAAAGTGAATCAGTTATACGTATACGTATGTTCCCATATCTCTTCCCTCTTGCGTCTCCCTCCCTCCCACCCTCCCTATCCCACCCCTCTAGGTGGTCACAAAGCACCGAGCTGATCTCCCTGTGCTATGCAGCTGCTTCTCACTAGCTATCTATTTTACGTTTGGTAGTGTGTATATGTCCATGCCACTCTCTCACTTTGTCACAACTTACCCTTCCCCCTCCCCATATCCTGAGAAAACCATAATTCAAAAAGAGTCATGTACCAAAATGTTCATTGCAGCTCTATTTACAATAGCCCAGAGATGGAAACAACCTAAGTGTCCATCATTGGATGAATGGATAAAGAAGATGTGGCACATATATACAATGGAATATTACTCAGCCATAAAAAGAAACGAAATTGAGTTATTTGTAGTGAGGTGGGTGGACCTAGAGTCTGTCATACAGAGTGAAGTAAGTCAGAAAGAGAAAGACAAATACCGCATGCTAACACATATATATGGAATTTAAGAAAAAAAAATGTCATGAAGAACCTAGGGGTAAGACAGGAATAAAGACACAGACCTACTAGAGAATAAACTCCTATCTTTATGACAGGAAGTAGTTTCGCAACTTGGAGCAAGGCTCCTCCTGTCGAAGTCAGGCTTCTACCTTAGCACAGAGACTGGGAGATTCAAAGGGATTCGCCGGCTCCCAGGTCCTTGAGAAAGGCCTTCTTGGGCTGTAAAATGGCAAAAGAGACTTAAAAAAAAAAATAAGATTTACATGCGTCTCAAATAGGCAGAGATAATTCACAATAACAAGTTGATAAAAAAAAAAAAGGGAAAGGGATTCTAATGAAAGGGAAGGAGAACTTCCCTTATTTTTAACAGCAAGAACTAAGCCTTTTATTTTATTTTCAGAACAATGCACATTTTTTTAAAAACATCTTTATTGGAGTATAATTGCTTTACAATGGTGTGTTAGTTTCTGCTGTATCACAAAGTGAATCAGCTATACGTATACATGTATCCCCATATCCCCTCCCTCTTGCGTCTCCCTCTGCCCCCCATCCCACCCCTCCAGGTGGACACAAAGCACCAAAGCACCGAGCTGATATCCCTGTACTACGCAAGCCTTTTATTTTTAATTTTGCTTTGTTCTAACCAGGAGAACTTCTCAGATTCTTATGTCTTGCAATCAGCAATACACAGAAACTAGAGAAGCACAGGAATTCCTCAGGCGTCAACTCCTGCAATTAAACTGGAAAAAATACTTTCTTTTTCTTTCCCCTCATACTCTATTCAGGGATTAGGCCGTTTTTCACTGACTGCTGAGAGTTTCTCTTCTGTTACCAATTAATTGTTCTATTTTTTCTCTCTCTTAACATCTAGTTAAGAGAGAGAAAAAAATAAATCATCCCCTCATGTGCTGCCCGGCAACAATTTGTCACTGTTTTTGAAAAGATGCAAAGTCTTTTCAGTTGGTACTTCATCTAAGAGATAGAAAATGCCTTCTCTGGGAATCAGAAGGGTTATTTTCATAATATCCTGGTCTCTGGAGTGGAGCGGGAGGTGAGCTAGGAGTCCGGGCTTTGAGCTTTTCCAGAATGGACGTCTCACACCACTCAGGTGTACAAAATGGTTTCCAATAAGAGATGGGTAAAAACTTCTTGTTTGCCTGATTTGTGTGTACTCAGAATTTTAGATTGGAAAATTCTTTGAAAAGTTACTACTTACTCCTTGACTGATCAATATAGCCCTGACCTAAGATACCTTCTCCATTTTAGTTAATCTGTTTGGGGCTGGGTCAGTCTCCAAAGATTCTGGGTGATTAGAGAGAATGAAAGGATTCTGGGGAAAATAAAGGGTAGATTTGGAGTGAAATATTCATTCAGATATTCCCCTAAAGATACTCAGGCTTAAATCCTTTTTTAAAAAATTGAAGTACAATTGACATACAATACCATATTATTTTCACATGGATATCATAGTGATTTGATATTTATCTACATTTCAAAGCAGTTACCACAATAAATCTAGTTACCATCTGTCACCATATACAAAGTTATTACTATGTTACTGACAATATTCTCTCTGCTGTAAGTTACATCTCCGTGACTTAATTACTTTACAGCTGGAAGTTTGTACCTCCTAATCCCCTTTACCTATTTTGCCCGCCCCCTAACACCCTCCCTTCTGGCCACTGTCAATTTGTTCTCTGTTTCTGAGTCTATTTCTGTTTTGTTTTGTGTGTTTTTAGGTGTCACATATAAGTGAAATCATATGGTAATTGTCTTTCTCTGTCTGACTTATTCGCTTAGCGTGATACCCATCTGTGTTGTCGCAAATGGCAAAACTTCATTCTCTTTTTATGGCTGAAAAAGTTTCCTTAAATCCTTTTGCTTTGGCTCTGGGACTGAGCTGCTGTGAGAACTTCCATGTAAGTGATGAAGCAAACCTGCTAGAACTCATCTTATTAACACATATTTCTGTGGGTCAGATGGTAAGACATATTTCTGTGGGGTCGGGCTTCTTCTGGTGTATTTGATCCTGTTACTATTTCTCAGGCTTGCAAATCGGGCCGTTCAGCTTGTGTGAGATCAAAGTTCTAGAAGTGAAAGCTCGTGGAATTGATAAAATCCTTCTACCTTGCATTGCCCTCACTACCAACCCCCTACCAAAAAAAAAAAAAAAGGAAAATTATCTCATAACTTTGGAGGCACTTTTATTTAGCCCACTGGAGTTTAAAGACCTTTTCTTCCCAAAGATACCTTTTAAAATAATGTTTCTAATCTTCCAGCTTTCCATTTGGCGCCCTTCAATGTAAATATGACTTCAATAGAGGTTAAAGAACAGTTTAGATTTTAGGCTACATGCCAAGTGCTAACCTTAAAGTTCTGCCTCGCAGGGAAAAAAGAGGAAACCCAAAATATTTATGGTTATTTGGCTTTACCTTGGTGTAATTTATAGGAGTTTCACTTAACAAATGTATTTAATCATGTAATGGAAGTACACAATTAGTAGATAAATGAGCTAATTTTATTATCTAGATTTTAATAAAGCACTTACTGCTTTGCCTTATGAAGCCAAGTTGGAAAATTAAGTCACATTAGCTCAGATGTGAATATTGTCACAAGTGCTCAATTTTGGCTGAAATCCCATAAAGAAAGAATAATGATGGTCATCAGTGCATGGAAGCTGCAGGAAGATGCCCAGAAAAGTGCCTCAGGAAATGGGCAAGAGATTGGATTAAAATAATGTTTCCACTAATGATAAAAGTTATAATGGAGGAGGGGTAGGGAGACAGTCTCTCAATGGGTTTCATAAAATGTAAATCCCCATAAATGAATTCTTTTTCATTTTTATTTTAGCCATACTCTGACCTTAAAATAAGGCATAATCAGAAGTGGTCCAGAAAAGCCCTGGTCATTTTAAATACCCTTAAGCCCTTCCTATGGAAGTAATTTCACGTATAAGTTAAAAACAAGTTGAATTCACTTTCGAAGTTTGCTTCCTCCAGCATGTGGAAAGCAGTTTCCGTTAACTATTTTGCACCACCATGTGTTAAATTACACAACGGGATGAAAATGGCTCCTCCAAGATGTGAGAGGGAGCTTCTGCATTGCATTTGGAAGCGTTGGCAAATTACCTACATTCATGTTTAGAAGCTCTTTCCTGAGAAGATTGTTAAGGACTGGAATCAGCTACTTTGCATATTTGGAAAGATTTTTTAAAAAATCTTTGGGTGATTTAAAAAATCTTTTGGGTGGGTGTTGGTGTGGAGAATCCCAGAGGTAGACAGTGAACTCAGTGGCATTTAAGGTTTAAAAATAGACAGGGAGGTAGCTTCATGTTTGTGAAATGACCTGGTGAATGTTCACTGAATCCATCTTATTGTTCTTTTCATCAGTCATTTGGCCCTTTTAAAAAAATTACTCATTGGAAGACAGCAGCTTAAGAGCTCATTTTCCCCCTCTTTTCTAGCCAGCAGAGCCTAAACAATATGTCTTACCATTACTGAATTGTTGTCCTATGTGAACTTCTGGTTATTTGTATTCTGAGATTTTTTGTTCCTGTCATTTAGAAAGTATTTGATTTTTAAATTCAGGAGCTCTTATTCAGTATGATGCTGGGTGCTGAGCGCAGGTGGGGCTGCCTGTGTGTGTGGTGGGGTGAGAGGCTGGGGAGGTCGAGTCTCTGGCTTGTCATTAGAAAAAACCTGTACTTTGAGCCTAGGGTGGAGACTCTTACCACAAGGGAACTGATAAAGTGCAAAGGGAGCCTGGTTTATGTTGGCTGGGGGTTTGAACACCAGCTGTGTTGCCACTTCGATGTGAATCGACAAAAAGGCGATATTAAAGATATCAAGAGTATGGGTATCTGGGACATCCCCGGTGGTGCAGTGGTTAAGAATCCGCCTGCCAATGCAGGGGACACGGGTTTGAGCACCTGTCTGGGAAGATCCCACATGCCGCAGAGCAACTAAGCCTGTGTGCCACAACTACTGAGCCTGCGCTCTAGAGCCCGCGAGCCACAACTACTGAGCCCGCACACTACAACTACTGAAGCCTGTGTGCCTAGAGCCCGTGTTCCTCAACAAGAGAAGCTGCTGCAATGAGAAGCCCGCGCACCGCAACGAAGAGTAGCCCTCGCTCGCCGCAACTAGAGAAAGCCCGCACGCAGCAACAAAAACCCAACACAGCCAATAGTAAATTAAAAAAACAAAACAAAAAGAGTATGGGTATCGTGGTAGGCTGAATACTGGTCTCAAGATGTCTATGCCCCTAATCCCCAGAATTTGTGAATATGTTATAAGGCAAAAGAGACTTTGCAAATGTGATTAAGTTAAGGACCTTGAGATGGAGGGATTTTCTGGATAATCTGGCTGGGCCCTAAGTGGAATTATAAGCATCCTCATTTGAGGGAAGCAGATGGAGATTCGAGCACTAGCAGAGGGGAAGGTGATATGATGATGTGATCAGAGATCCAAGTGATGTGATTTGAAGATGGAGTAAGGGACCACAAGCCCAGAGGTCCCTAGAGAAGTCACTAGAAGCTGAAAAAGGCAAGGTAATGAATTCTCCAGAAGAAACCAACCCTGCTGACACCTAATCAGCCCAGTAAGACACATTTCAGACTTCCAACCTCCAGAAGTGTGAGACGATAAACATGTTTTAAGCGACTAAGTTTGTGGTAATCTGTTTCAGCACCAATATAAGACACACATGCAGGTCTAATAACAAGAAATGTCCCACCAGTGTTCCCAAGACACAAATGTGAGAATCAGTACTGTTACCTGGACTGCCGTGGACATGGTTGGAAACAGGTTTGAGGGCAAAATTCTGGACAAGAGAATAATTTGCACATGAACATCATCAAAGTTTGTAAGTTCCAGTATCAGACCTTAAGGTGCATGAAGGAAAGTGATCAGAATAAAAAGGAATTCATAGAGAGAGTATCTTGATCTCAACTAAAGACTTTTCCATCCAAACACTGCATTGGAAATAATGGCAAAGAACTTGGGCTGCTGGGACAAAAACCCTAAAAATTCAGGGTATAAAAGATGTACAAAAAGTCTTTTAACCAGATTGGTAGTTTCCCCTACTATCCAGCTGTCTGAACTCAGGTTAGCTTTCCTGGGAACAGACAGTCATTGTGTGAAACCTACTATAAAACTGAACCTCATATATGCTGTCTACAAGAGACCCACTTCAGACCTAGAGACACATACAGACTGAAAGTAAGGGGATGGAAAAAGATGTTCCATGCAAATGGAAAGCAAAAGAAAGCTGGAGTGCAATTCTCATATCAGACAAAATAGACTTTAAAATAAGGACTATTAAAAGAGACAAAGAAGGACACTACATAATGATCAAGGGATCGATCCAAGAAGAAGATATAACAATTGTAAATATTTATGCACCCAACATAGGAGCACCTCAATACATAAGGCAAATACTAACAGCCATAAAAGGGGAAATCGACAGTAACACATTCATAGTAGGGGACTTAAACACCCCACTTTCACCCATGGACAGATCATCCAAAATGAAAATAAATAAGGAAACACAAGCTTTAAATGATACATTAAACAAGATGGACTTAATTGATATTTATAGGACACTCCATCCAAAAACAACAGAATACACATTTTTCTCAAGTGCTCATGGAACATTCTCCAGGATAGATCATATTTTAGGTCACAAATCAAGCCTTGGTAAATTTAAGAAAATTGAAATTGTATCAAGTATCTTTTCTGACCACAACGCCATGAGACTAGATATCAATTACAGGAAAAGATCCGTAAAAAATACAAACACATGGAGGCTAAACAATACACTACTTAATAATGAAGTGATCACTGAAGAAATCAAAGAGGAAATCAAAAAATACCTAGAAACAAATGACAATGGAGACACAACGACCCAAAACCTGTGGGATGCAGCAAAAGCAGTTCTAAGGGGGAAGTTTATAGCAATACAAGCCCACCTTAAGAAGCAGGAAACATCTCGAATAAACAACCTAACCTTGCACCTCAAGCAATTAGAGAAAGAAGAACAAAAAAACCCCAAAGCTAGCAGAAGGAAAGAAATCATAAAAATCAGATCAGAAATAAATGAAAAAGAAATGAAGGAAACAATAGCAAAGATCAATAAAACTAAAAGCTGGTTCTTTGAGAAGATAAACAAAATAGATAAACCACTAGCCAGACTCATCAAGAAAAAAAGGGAGAAGACTCAAATCAATAGAATTAGAAATGAAAAAGGAGAGGTAACAACTGACACTGCAGAAATAAAAGAGATCATGAGAGATTACTACAAGCAACTCTATGCCAATAAAATGGACAATCTGGAAGAAATGGACAAATTCTTAGAAATGCACAACCTGCCAAGACTGAATCAGGAAGAAATAGAAAATATGAACAGACCAATCACAAGCACTGAAATTGAAACTGTGATTAAAAATCTTCCAACAAAGAAAAGCCCAGGACCAGATGGCTTCACAGGCGAATTCTATCAAACATTTAGAGAAGAGCTAACACCTACCCTTCTCAAACTCTTCCAAAATATAGCAGAGGGAGGAACACTCCCAAACTCCTTCTACGAGGCCACCATCACCTTGATACCAAAACCAGACAAGGATGTCACAAAGAAAGAAAACTACAGGCCAATATCACGGATGAGCATAGATGCAAAAATCCTCAACAAAATACTAGCAAACAGAATCCAACAGCACATTAAAAGGATCATACACCATGATCAAGTGGGGTTTATTCCAGGAATGCAAGGATTCTTCAATATACGCAAATCTATCAATGTGATAAACCATATTAACAAATTGAAGGAGAAAAACCATATGATCATCTCAATAGATGCAGAGAAAGCTTTTGACAAAATTCAACACCCATTTATGATAAAAACCCTGCAGAAAGTAGGCATAGAGGGAACTTTCCTCAACATAATAAAGGCCATATATGACAAGCCCACAGCAAACATCATCCTCAATGGTGAAAAACTGAAAGCATTTCCACTAAGATCAGGAACAAGACAAGGTTGCCCACTCTCACCACTCTTATTCAAGATAGTTTTGGAAGTTTTAGCCACAGCAATCAGAGAAGAAAAGGAAATAAAAGGAATCCAAATTGGAAAAGAAGAAGTAAAGCTGTCACTGTTTGCAGATGACATGATCCTATACATACAGAACCCTAAAGATGCTACCAGAAAACTACTAGAGCTAATCAATGAATTTGGTAAAGTGGCAGGATACAAAATTAATGCACAGAAATCTCTGGCATTCCTATATACTAATGATGAAGAAAAATCTGAAAGTGAAATCAAGAAAACACTCCCATTTACCATTGCAACAAAAAGAATAAAATATCTAGGAATAAACCTACCTAAGGAGACAAAAGATCTGTATGCAGAAAATTATAAGACACTGATGAAAGAAATTAAAGATGATACAAATAGATGGAGAGATATACCATGTTCTTGGATTGGAAGAATCAACATTGTGAAAATGACTCTACTACCCAAAGCAATCTACAGATTCAATGCAATCCCTATCAAACTACCACTGGCATTTTTCACAGAACTAGAACAAAAAATTTTGCAATTTGTATGGAAACACAAAAGACCCCGAATAGCCAAAGCAATCTTGAGAACGAAAGAAGGAACTGGAGGAATCAGGCTTCCTAACTTCAGACTATACTACAAAGCTACAGTTATCAAGACGGTATGGTACTGGCACAAAAACAAAAAGATAGATCAATGGAACAGTATAGAAAGCCCAGAGATAAACCCATGCACATATGGACACCTTATCTTTGATAAAGGTGGCAGTAATGTACAGTGGAGAAAGGACAGCCTCTTCAATAAGTGGTGCTGGGAAAACTGGACAGGTACATGTAAAAGTATGAGATTAGATCACTCCCTAACACCATACACAAAAATAAGCTCAAAATGGATTAAAGACCTAAATGTAAGGCCAGAAACTATCAAACTCTTAGAGGAAAACATAGGCAGAACACTCTATGACATAAATCACAGCAAGATCCTTTCTGACCCTCCTCCTAGAGAAATGGAAATAAAAACAAGAATAAACAAATGGGACCTAATGAAACTTCAAAGCTTTTGCACAGCAAAGGAAACCATAAACAAGACCAAAAGACAGCCCTCAGAATGGGAGAAAATATTTGCAAATGAAGCAACCGACAAAGGATTAATCTCCAAAATTTACAAGCAGCTCATGCAGCTCAATAACAAGAAAACAAACAACCCAATCCAAAAAAGGGCAGAAGACCTAAATAGACATTTCTCCAAAGAAGATATACAGACTGCCAACAAACACATGAAAGAATGCTCAACATCATTAATCATTAGAGAAATGCAAATCAAAACTACAATGAGATATCATCTCACACCAGTCAGAATGGCCATCATCAAAAAATCTAGAAACAATAAATGCTGGAGAGGGTGTGGAGAAAAGGGAACACTCTTGCACTGCTGGTGGGAATGTGAATTGGTTCAGCCACTATGGAGAACAGTATGGAGGTTCCTTAAAAAACTACAAATAGAACTACCATATGACCCAGCAATCCCACTACTGGGCATATACCCTGAGGAAACCAAAATTCAAAAAGAGTCATGTACCAAAATGTTCATTGCAGCTCTATTTACAATAGCCCGGAGATGGAAACAACCTAAGTGCCCGTCATCGGATGAATGGATAAAGAAGATGTGGCACATATATACAATGGAATATTACTCAGCCATAAAAAGAAACGAAATTGAGCTATTTGTAATGAGGTGGATAGACCTAGAGTCTGTCATACAGAGTGAAGTAAGTCAGAAAGACAAAGACAAATACCGTATGCTAACACATATATATGGAATTTAAGAAAAAAATGTCATGAAGAACCTAGGGGTAAAGCAGGAATAAAGACGCAGACCTCTTAGAGAACGGACTTGAGGTTATGGGGAGGGGGAAGGGTGAGCTGTGACAGGGAGAGAGAGAGTCATGGGCATATACACACTAACAAATGTAGTAAGGTAGATAGCTAGTGGGAAGCAGCCGCATGGCACAGGGATATTGGCTCCGTGCTTTGTGACAGCCTGGAGGGGTGGGATAGGGAGGGTGGGAGGGAGGGAGACGCAAGAGGGAAGACATATGGGAACATATGTTTATGTATGACTGATTCACTTTGTTATAAAGCAGAAACTAACACACCATTGTAAAGCAATTATACCCGAATAAAGATGTTAAAAAAAAAAAAAAATGAACCTCTTAGATCCCAGGTAAACTGGGTTTCATAAAAGGTGATGTGCCCTTGGACTGACAGCAGGATGTCACTTTTTTTTTTTTTTTTTTTTGCGGTACGCGGGCCTCTCACTGTTGTGGCCTCTCCCGTTGCGGAGCACAGTCTCCGGACGCGCAGGCTCAGCGGCCATGGCTCACGGGCCCAGCCGCTCCGCGGCATGTGGGATCTTCCCGGACCGGGGCACGAACCCGTGTCCCCTGCCTCGGCAGGCGGACGCTCAACCACTGCGCCACCAGGGAAGTCCAGGATGTCACTTCTGCTTTGCTTTTCTAGCAGAGTTCACAGGAGCGGAATTAAAGAGGAGGACAAGGTGGTTAGGTTTTCAGGCTCTGTTGGGCTCAGGACAACTTTTTGCCACATAATGCTATAGCTGAAAATGGGTAGGTTGTTTCCCTACTGTTAGTAGGCTGAGGTATGCCAACCCTTGTAACGGCCTGCTTTTATGGAACAAGAGATCGTGGGAGCATAAGAGGATCTGTAAATACAAATTTGGCAATAGAGTTTCTCCTGGTGAAACAGGCAGGTTGAATTTCTCAGGAAATGATTTCAATTCCTAGAGAAAACTACTTTCAGGTTCTTGATTATCGTACAATTGATCTCAGGGGTTTGTCACTCTTTTTGGAATAAAGTGTTTGCATTCCAGAGAAAACAACAAATCATTAATTAGAACAGTTTTAGAGCAGAGGAATAAAGACCAAAGCGACGGGTCTCAAATACTTCGTGTCTGCTAATTACAGTTATTTTTAATGGCTGCATCGTGGAGAAAGGGAATATTTTTTGCTAAGGACCCCAACCAGAGAAAGAATAAAATACAGAAAGTAATAGTTTCTGACTTTAGCACAGAAAATAAATACATTTCTCCACAGTTTAATTTAATATAATGATGAACCTCCCTGGAGGGGATTCAGAGTTGAAATCCTGCACCCTCCCCTGGCACATCGGTTTCTCTGTTTTAGGCTCTGAATGAACCATCCTCTTCTCTGTTTTTGACTTTAAAATTTGTAAAAGGAGAAATGCCATGCAACCAGTAGGACACACGGAAAGCCTTGTTTAAGGGCAATGATGAGACTTGCAACTGAAATTTGTTCCCAATAGTTCCTTCTTTGACACATGAAGTTTGGAATGGTCCATTTACCAACGATTCATAGGTATTCCTGCGTTTGCTTACTTAGAGCATCATGGTGGATGCACACAGATCTATCTTGATTGGCATCCATTCGGCACACATTTATGGAACTCCTATCATGTACTAGATCTTCTGCTGGGCCAAAGCAGCTCCAGTCTCTGTCCTTGTGGAGCTTACATTCTACTGGGGAAAACAGATGCAGTATTGGTCAAATGCTAGGGATGGTGAGCTGTTTAAATGAGAAGCATGTGGTGTCACTGGGAATATTCTAGGAAACTTATAGTTGGGGAGGTCGTCAGGGAAGAATTCTCTAAGGAAGGGAGGATTGACCTGAGAGCTGAAGGGTTAATAGGACTCAACCAGTTAAAGAGGCAAGGGTGGGGGTAGGGAGAGAATCCTAGAATGAGCGAAGACTCTTGATGGGAAGGAGCATGGTACGTTCAAAGAACTGAAAGGTATTCTGGTGCCATGTAGAGAATAGATGGGAGAGGGGCAAGGGTAGATGGGAGAAACCAGTTAGGAGGAAGCTGCAGGGGCATGAGGGGATGTTTCGAGTTAAGTGCTCTTACCACAATAAACAGAACAAAACGAAAAGACATTTGTAATCGCTGATTCTCCAAGATGTAGTATCCTTTGAATAAAATCCAATTGGGCAAATTCTGGACTACCACCTCAGTCCAAACTGGATGCAACTGCCTCCGTATCCACCTGTTCTTGTAGCAGCTGCGCAAAATGAATTAAGCTGACCAAATCCCTTTAGAGCTGCATTGTTCAATGCAGTAGACACTAGGAATATGTATCTACTGAGCACTTGGAATGCGGCTCGTCTGAACTGACATCCTGTGAGCCTGAAATACACACTGGATTTTGAAGACAGTGTGAAAGTAAGGTAAAATAATCTATTAACGGTTTAATGTTGATTGTTGTTTTAATGATATTTTAGATATATTTAGTCAAATAAAACATTATTAAAATTAATTTCACCTATTTCTTCTTAGGATTTTTAATGGGGCCACTAGAAAATTTTAAGTTACACTGCGGCTTGCGTTGTATTTCTTTGCGGAGTGAGTGCTGCCTTTGAGTGTGGGCTCGGTTTGCTTTAGACAGTATAAAAGAAGATAATTGTGTAAAACGAAATAAATCCTGTACAGGGATGTCAGTGAACTATGAGAAGCACATTTGATGACCTCAGGCTTAACTATGGCGCATGTCTCATCATACACATGCAGTGTGTGATTCGTGGTGTGTGCCTTACTCCAGCGTAGGATAGCTACAACATCGTATGCCCCAGAGCAGGATTAGAATAGGATTCTTTGTAAGCAAATTGCAGAGGAGGGGAGGTTTACACTGAAGCTTCTTAAATTAGCTTAAACGGGCCTAAAGGGTCACTGGACGTTGGCTCCATGGCTTATGGAATAATGTGTGTGTGTTTTTCTTATGTGTGATCTGCAATAATGAGCTTCCTGGGGAAAGTGGAAATGTTGAGATTTGCCAAATATGATATGTTGTCTCCTCTTGGGCTGTTAGCTGAGTGAGATGAGGACAGTTAGTTATTCTCACTGCACCTCAACTTTCTCATCTGTAAGTAAAATCATTCTCATAGCAGGGTTGCTGTGAGGATTAGAAATAAACATTTCTAGCACTGCGCTGAAGACACAGTAAATTCTCATCGGATGATGTATTAGTGGGAACAGCATATGTTCAGGACTTCTGAGCAGTACAGAAGGGGAGACACAATCCAGGCGAGGTTCAGAGTACCATCCTCTCTGTTTCTTCTGTGACCTTTGACAGCTCACTAGTGCTCTCTAATCCTTGATGTCCCAATGCATAGAATGGGGTTAATGGCACCTTATCAGAAGAAATCAGTTACCCAAGACATTGTAAGTAGCCTGTGGTGACACCAGGTATTGTTCATGGCAGAGGGAAAATAAGCATCAAACTGTTAGAAATTTAAAATTCTAATCCTGTGACGTCATCACCATGCTTGAATTTGTAGAGATTCTCTCTCCCGTCGCCAAAGTTGTGAGCATTCTACATTTTTCCCACAGTGTCAGTCAATTTACTTAAGGTTTCCTTCTGAAGTGGTAGGAAGAAATCTGACCTGGGCCCAGAATTAATCATTATAAATCCATTTATTAGAAAGCCAAGTTTAAACAATTTTATATCCTACCGTGGATGCCATCTGGGAAAAGGCATTTCTTTTTCAAGGACAGTCAGTCGAAGTGTTGACTTGGAGCCTTAGACTTGGTCCAGGAAGCGGCCAAGAGGCACATCAGAGCCTTCCTAGAACATGGGTCCAGAGGTTCTCAGCCAGGTGGGAAGGAGCCGGTCCACCTGCCTGGGAGACTGTGGCAGCCTGTGAGGGGCAGGGACTTCTTTTACTCTGCAGATTGACATTTTTCCTTTTTTTATTTGGTAATTATTTCCTTTATGGTTCCTTCTTATTGAGTCAACTTCCCTTTGAAAGTGCGAGCTTTCTCCTCTAAAATAAGGTAACCTAAAGTCAATTTTCCTTCCCCTTGTTTAGAGTAAAATTGAAAGAAAATTGGAATTTATTATTTAAAAAAATAAGTAACTAATACATGCTCATTGTATAAAATTGAAAAACACAGGAAGGGGTGAATAAAAAAGTTTAAATAAACATGCCATCGTTCAAATGCAACTATTGTTAACAGTTTGTCGTGTTTTTCTCTGCATAAATATTTTTATGGCCATGGATATATATACTTTTTGCAAAATTGGAATTCTTCCTATATGTGTATTCTTTAGATATGTAGTGCAAACTGCATAGTGGTTACATTGCAGAACAGTACCTCACATAACATTTAACAAATTTTTTTTTTCTTTTTTTTTTTTTGCGGTACGCGGGCCTCTAACAGTCGTGGCCTCTCCCGTTGCGGAGCACAGGCTCCGGACGCGCAGGCTCAGCGGCTATGGCTCACGGGCCCAGCCGCTCTGCGGCATGCAGGATCCTCCCGGACCGGGGCACAAACCCGCGTCCCCTGCATCGACAGGCGGACTCTCAACCACTGCGCCACCAGGGAAGCCCTTAACAAATATTTTTAAATGAACGTGCTATTTATCTCTTTTTAAATTTATATTTTCAATGTAGTTTTTCTTACATTATTAAATATCCCTTGAAAAACATGATTTTAAAATGGCTGCTAAATATAATTTTTAAAGTGTATAACCATTATTTTTTTAACTAATTCCCTATTAGTAGTCACTTTGTTTTAGGTTTTCCATTTCTAGATTGCTGGAATGAATATCCTTGTACACCATAAATCATTAGGCATAGTTCTAATTTTCGTAGGGTAAATTCCTAAAATGAGAATTTGGGGTCAGTGAATATGAATGGGTTGCCAACTTGTCTTCCAGAACATTTACATTAATTTGGATTGTGTGGAAATTACTAATTTTATTGCACCAGGAATGAGTGGGCATTGTAACTCAATTTAACAAGGAAAATAATATCTCATCATCTTAATTTTTACTTCCATGATTATTAGCATGTTTGAACAAAATTTTTTTTAAATCAATCATAATTTTGGGCGGTAAATTTCCTATCTTTTTTACTACTTTTTCTACTGATTTTCTAATCTTTCTTTCAATCAATAAGGTATCTATTCCCCAGCTGGTTGTCTTTAAAATTATTTTTGCAATACAGATATTTTTAATTTTTATACAGTCAAATCTATCAACCTTTTTCTATATGATTTGTACTTTTTTCTTTCATGCTTTAGAATAGCTTTCTGTATCATGAGATCAATTTACTGTTCGCCAAGTTTTTGTTTATTCTAGCTCTTTAACGATTTTTTTTAAAACACGCAACTCTTCAATCTTTCAGTCTCATTTTGTCATGAGACAGGAAGTTACCCATTTTTCTCCCTTAGTTGACCATTGACCTCAGTGTGAGTCATTGAATAATTAACCCCTTCCTTAATGGGTTAAATGTCATCATTATCATAATAAAAATTTGTAGGAAGGAATTGACTTGGCTTCTGGTCTTTCTGCTTAGTTTAGTGATCTGCCGGTTTACTCCTGGGCTAGTGCAACACTATTTAAATGTTTAGTGCAGGTAATTTCTCTTTCTTTTTTAAAAATATTTTTGCCACGGAACCTTGGCTTCATTTCTTCTCTCCTTTTTCCTTACAACTTACATCCTAATTAATCACCAAGTCCTGACAAGTCTACCTTTGAAACGTCTTATGAGTCTATCTATGTCTTGCTCCTTCCACTGCTACTGCTTGCTCTCCCCGGCCCCCGCCCCACCCCCGTTGCACTAAATGGTCATCTGGTTCCAGGCTTGTCCCCATCTTCTTTGTTTTCCACGCTGTAGCCAGAGTGGTCTTTCTAAAGTGCAATCTTACCCTATGATTTCTTATCTTAAAATCCTTGAATGAATCCTCATTGCCTTTACGCTGAAGTTGAAACTCCTCTAACTTGTGGTCCAGTCAGTGAATGTTCTACTGGCAAAAGTCTGTTTCCTCTTCTGCACCTAATGACAGCCATGCCTTTTTTCACCTGACAGAATAAGGATGAGCTTAGGCAGGTAAATATCACCAGTTTCTGTCTGAATTGGTTGTATCAGGATGGTTCTCATGATGGGGAATGTGATGGCTGAAGTGTAACTCAGGGCATGGCCACATGCTATGCTTCTCTGCTACAGTACATCTCAAACTTGACTGTGTTGCATGTGTGTGCATCTCCTGGGGTTTGGTGTTAAAATGCAGGTTCTCACTCAGCATGTCTGGGGTGTGGCCTGAGATTCTGCATTTCTAACAAGCTCCCAGATGATTCTAATGCTGGTGACTGAGGACCACACTTCTGTACTGAGCCATCCAGCAAGTGCCTGGTAAATGCTATTTCTTTGCCTCCTTCCCACAGTAGATTCTGGAAGATACAGTAACACACAGTATTTTATAATGTGTTGCTCTTTTTAGCAAATCCAATTTACTGACTATATATTTTGAGTAAGTTCTATTGAAAGTTTTGCTGTCATAGTTAATAATTGGAATCTGAGCCTTTTCCCTCTCTCTTAAGGACAATTAGAAGGAGAAATTTCATGTAAATAAATGAGAGCCCAATGTACTACACTGTTAAGTGTTGGATATCTGTAAATTAATAGAGATATGAAAGTGTGATTCTTGATAAGACAATTTTGGACCATTTAACAATGTACAAAGAATCTATTGCCAAAAGAAGTGAAAATATTCTGAAGAAAAGGAGGGAAACAATGAAGGGAAGGATATATAAGAATGTATCTTTTTTACTTCTAAAGTTACAGTTGATATTTGAGAGGAAGTGGAGAGCAATGGTTGAGAGAGAGGGTCTTCCTAAGTTAGAATTCCAGCACTACCACTTATTAGCTGTGACCATGGACCTAGTGTATCAATTCTTTCTTCCTTAGTTGTATCACCTATAAAATGGGAATAATAATAGATCCTTTCTCATTGTGTTGCTGTGAGAATTAAATGAGATACTAATTGGAAAGCACTTAAAACAGGTCTGACAGTTAGTGCTAATTATTATCATATTGTTAAAAATGAATATGATTATTAGATTGGCCAAAATCTGAAACACTGACAACACAAAACGCTGATGGGGATGTGAAGCAACAGGAACTCTCATTCATTGCTCATGGGAATGCAAAGTGGTACAGCCATTGGAAGACAGTTTGGAAGTTTCTTGGCAAAACTAACCGTACTCTTGCCATATGATACAGCAACGGCACTCCTTGCCCCAATGAGTTGAAAGTTTTTATCCACACAAAACCTGCACATGAATGTTTACAGCAGCTTTATTCATAATTGCCAAAAGTTGGAAGCAACAAGATGTCCTTCAGTAAGTGAATGGATGAAATAAACTGGAATACATCCAAACAACAGAATATTGTTCAGGGCTAAAAAGAAATAAGCTAGCAAACCATGAAAAGACATGGAGGAAAATTAAATGCATATTAATAAGTGAAAGAAGCCCATCTGAAAATGCTACCTACTGTATGATTCCAACTCTGTGACGTTCTGGAAGAGGCAAAATGGTAAAGACAGTAAAAAGATCAGTGGTTGCCAGAGGTTGGGGGATGGAGGGATGAACAGATGGATCACAGAAGATTTTTAGGACAGTGAAGCTATTCTTTATGCTACTCTAATGGTGGGTACATATCATTATATATTTGGCAAAACAAATAGAATGTACAACACCAAGAATGGACCCTAACGTAAACTGTGGACTTTGGGTGATTATGATGTGTGTTCATTGGATTGTAACAAATGTACCACACTGGTGAGGGATGTTGTATGGGCACTGATCTCATTAAAAGTGCATGATTAAAGGTATGTGTGAACAACATTGTAAAAACTAGTAATACAGTCATTTTGCTTTAGGTTGGTACAGAAGAAATTGTTAATGTTTTACTTATTGCGAGAGAAGTTTAAAAAGAAAAGTGTGTTCAAGATGGCCTTATATACCGTGTGAGCATTTTGTAAAACATTGAAACCTATTTGAGCTGGTAGTACATGAGAGCATTTCTTACGACTTATTCTATATTGTTTTCCTCATCCTAAAAAAGTTGAATAAATCTGTTTGGTTCAGTTTTCCTACAGTAAAACAGCTAAGCTGTGAGTGTCAGTGGGGGAAAGAGGGTCTGTGGGAATTCTCTGTACTTTGCACTCAATTTTGCTGTGAACCTAAAACTGCTCTTGAGAAAAGTACATTGGACCCTAAACAACACAGGTTTGAAATGTGCAGGTCCATTTATACTGGGCTTTTTTTCCATAAATATGTACTGCAGTCCTACACGATTCAACTTTGGTTGAACCTGTGGAGGTTGGCAGCGGGCCAAGTATAAAGTTATATCCAAGATTATTCGACTGCTCAGAAGGTCCGCACCCCTAACCCACATGTTGTTCAAGGGTCAACTGTATATATGTCTGTATATGTGTATGTGTGTGTGTATATATACATTATATACACACACACACACACACACACACACATATATTAATACAAAAGAAACTCACACCTTTTACCAAAACTTAAATAACTTGTGATTGGATAAACGTAGAAATGAAACACACACACACACACACACACACACACACACACACACCAATATGAGAATTCCTGCTGTTAATTTGACAGACAAGAGATTTTCTAAAGGGTTCTAAGTCATTTGTCACACTGAAAGATTCAGTCATCCAGGCTCTTCTAGAATTTACAAAAAAAACTATTTCCGTAAAAGTCTTCACATTTAGCTGAGTTGGAAAGTCGATATGGCAGCCGCACCAGCTCCCTTTAACCTGACCCTCCTGCGGGCGCTGCACACACACCCTTGTCCTCGCACAACCCTGCCTCTCTCCTTCTCTCATTAGGAAGACAAGGTCTGTAAGCATTTTTCAGGAATTCAGTGAGCATCTGATGAATGATGAGAAATTTTCAATATATTCATGTGTCTATGGTAACTAATGCAAATAAAAGAAAAGCACCGAAGAACCTGTGCTTTTTATTGTGAACACAAATTATAGTAAACTCAGCTAAAAATTGTGGTCCAAGGAGAGCAATTTACAAAAATCCCTCAGCCATATATTAAACAGATCAAGGTTTAAGTTTAAAATTTACATGCACTTTATAAAACCCACCAGCTCCTTGGAAAGAACCTGAATTTCCCATGTGTACACTATATAAATCTCACAAGCATTTGCAATCCGTTTGTCGTCATTGAGCCTTCAACCACTTCATTCCCAAGGAATTGCTTGGCCATTTAAATATAACTTTCTTCTGGGGTGGTACAGTTTCTAAGCACAGTGTTTCACTTCCCAGAAGCTGGAGGCTTGAAAGAAAAATGTGGACAGTCGTGGGAGAGTATAGAAAAATTGTAGTTAGATATAAAATTTTCACGAAGTGCCCTGGGAATATGAATGACCCTACCTCAGAGCTATATGACGCAGGAAGGGCCATGGAGAGGTCATTAAGTCCATTCTCCTGCCTCCAAGTGGGACTGCACCATGCACTGGCCTGAATCACACAGGGTCAAAGGTACAGGTAGGCTTTGAAGTGGGTCACGAAGGGAGAAGTTTGACTGTTTGCAGGCGGGGTGCAGTCAGGACATTGAAACCACCTAGTGGTTTTAACAGAGAGAATTTAATATAGACAATTGTTAACCGAGGTTTAAAGAACTTCAGAGACAAAGGGGAGACACTGAGGTCTCACAGAGGAAGTCAATATGGGAAGCAGCTACCATCCCTGCTGGGAAACAAGGGAAGGGATTGCTAGAACTTAAAAGTTTGCAGGATGAGTCCTGTGGAACTGGGACCTGCACCTGGGAGGAGGGATGCTGCCTGCTGGAGCTGTCTTCTTGGAGAGGTATATTTAGGCTGTTCTTAGAATGACCCAGAACTGTCAGCTGGAGGAGATTGCGGGTTCTGAAACCACCTGCTGTGTCCAGAGTGAAGAACCAGTTCTGGGGTGATGTTGACATCAAGAGAAAGTAAAGCAGAAAGGAGTAAATTGCTTCTCCTTTCTTCCTTTTAGTCTCCTCCAGGGAAGAAGCACACCCAGACTCAACGTCCCAAAGCAGAGTAAGGGAGATGGGTTTATGCTGAGAGCCAATAGTCCAACAGCCGACATAACATGCAAAGTAAAAGGTGGTGAGACTTTACAGCTGGGGCACGCGTTCAAGCAGTTCTGCCAAAAGACAGACCGTCTGGGTACAAGACAGCAGGACGGAAACCAGGAAATTGGTTGAGTCGAAGTATAAAGCTGGATTAGGGTGGTGGATGTTGGAAACATAGGTAACTGAAAGCATTCGGTTGCCATATAAACATCATTGGTAAGATTCCTTTGTGAACCCTTTCAGTACCTTGAAAGGGCAGATAACCTTGGCAAAATCAATTTCGTGAGCTTGTCTCTTCCTTCTTCCAAAGGTGTCTGCGCCTTAAGCTGAAAAAAAGAGCAGCTTTGTCTCCTGTTAATACAAAGACCCTGCTAACACTTTGAAACGACTGCTTCAGGGTCTGCCGCGGTTCTCAGATGACTGCATCCTTTTTCCTCTCTCAGGGATGGAGCAGTGATTTGACTCTTCCAGTTATATTTGGAAGACCACTTCGGAGGCATTATGAGGAGAATTCTTGCTCTGGTTTTTCTAAACACAGAGCACTAGACTCAGCATGTCTAGGCATTGGAACAATGTGTCCTGTCCTCTATGACCTGGAGCTCCTTGCGTTTGTACCAGAAAATGAATCATGTATTCAAATGCCATCATTGCTCTGTTTTCTTTCTAGTCATACGCCCATTACTGCTTTAATCATAGCCTTCCTCCTGAGCTGCAGTGAAAGAGAAGTGAGTGAAGCATTCTACATCCTACTGTGATTGGAGTTTTATAACTATGTTTAACTGTCAGACTTCCTTCCTTTGTGGAAAAAAGGGATGTTTTCTTCCAATCAGTATCTAGTACATTTTCCCTGAGCACGTGTACATGCGCGGGCACATGTGAGGCAAATACTCTTCTGTAAAAAGAGCAAGAGACCAACAAAACTAGAATATTGTTGGAAAAATATCAAAGTGAAGATAGAAGAGCATAATCAGGTGCATATGTTTTGAGCTGGTTATAAATATTAGAGGCAAAGAAAGTGGAAGTCATAACCTGCCTCATCTGTTCAAGTCAAGTGGAATGAATCATAGCAACAACTGGGGTGGTGACTCAAGCAGTAATTTAAGAAGAATTTTGGGAAGGAGAAGATGAAAAGCTGGCAACTCGGTAAACCTTGAGAGTACCTGTTCATGCAAAACTAGTGCACCTTCGTCAATCGACATCTAACGATGAACTGTCCCTAGATGTCTCTGCCAATCAATGTGGTGGAGGCCTTCTTCCTCTTTCTAAAGACAGGTAAGAGAAATAGATCAATGGTGGGTCTCGTCAACACACCACTTCCTAAAAGAGATGCTGAAATTTCTTGGTTGGGATTATAAACCCAGAGACACAGCTAATTAAGGGGTAGTGTCACCCTGAAAAGACTGGTTACCCTTTAGTAATTCTAAAAGAAACAAAAACAGGAACCAAATTTAACCACAGCTGATAGTTTCTGGAAAGAATGTAGAAAACCAAAAAAGAAAAATGTTTGTGAATCATTAAGTTCCCCAAACCCAAATCAAACTGACTACCCCAGGCTCCTTTACCAAATAGGGGCCCACGGAGGGATGCTCAGCTCTTCCAGGATCTAGTATGACTGTGAAGCAGATCAGGACCAAAAATTGGAGGTGTACAGACTTTTGTCTCCTTGGTAAAACTTGGGAGGCTGCATCTTGGGGTGGGAGGAGGGAGGTACATAGAGGCCTCCTCCAAGTGAGATCATTGCCTCTGGTTGTAGGTTTACTTCTAACTGAAGGTGTTTCACCTGGAAGAGCTTAAGGTGAAGGAAGAGCTCACTGGCTGGTCTCACAGGAAATGTAGAAAATTCTTGGGGAGGGAGTTGATTGTTTTATGAACTAGAGAGGTAGTTGATGGCTAGAAGGCGTTTCATTTCTATTATCTGGGCCCTGAGGCCAGAAAGAGCATACATGAGTCCTGATTCAATGATTTGCATTGCAAAGAAGTCCTATGCAAGGTTAGAATTTTAAAAAAACAATGGGAATACAGAGGACCAGGGTAAAGACATCATAATAAGTCTGACCATGTTTATGGCCTGGTTATTCGAGGAATCAAAATATACCAAAAAGGAGAGGAAGAAATTCAGAAAACAGGGAGAAATTCTAAGAAAAGTGAGAAGACTAGGAAAGAAAAGAAAAGGGCATCAGAGATGCGAAATACTCCAAGAATAGAGGAAAATTAGTGTAAACTTTATTTTCAATCTCTATTGGTGCTCAAAGTAAATAAAGGACAGCTTGATCTCCTGAAAAGAATCACTGGTAGAGGGGAACCAAAGAAGAAAAGTCAAAGAGCAGTTCTCCTAATGGGACCAGCTACCAAGCAAAAGGTTGTCACACTAAATTAGGCTGGGAAATTTATTTACAGCCAAATACTATGCCAGCAGCAGAGAAAGAGCTACTGAAATCAGCTAGACTGGGCTTTCTACAGTTACTGAGCTTGAGGGTAAACTTAGAAAACCCTCCCAGGAGGCAGAGTAGATAGATAGGAGAGGGACCATCAGGGTCTCTGTCACCATCAACAGAGAGTGACTGTAATTCTCTTAAGTGAAGGACAATTGGGGAGTAAATCCTCTGTCAGTATGCTAGTTCTGTGTCCATATGTAGCTGGGTACAGACCACAGGTGAGAAGTTGGGCATGCCAAAGAGGGTAACTGTAATTGATTCAAAAATGGAATCTGTTCAATGGATAAAGAAGATGTGATACACACACACAAACTAAATACTATTCAGCAAAGCTTTCGACAAAATTGAACACCCATTTATGATAAAAACCTTCCAGAAAGTAGGAATAGAGGGAACTTGCCTCAACATAATGAAGACCATATATGACAAACACACAGCCAACATCGTCCTCAATGGTGAAAAACTGAAACCATTTCCAGTAAGATCAGGAACAAGACAAGGTTGCCCACTCTCACCACTATTATTCAACATAGTTTTGGAAGTTTTAGCCACAGCAATCAGAGAAGAGAAAGAAATAAAAGGAATCCAAATTGGAAAAGAAGAAGTAAAGCTGTCACTGTTTGCAGATGACATGATACTATACATAGAGAATCCTAAAGATGCTACCAGAAAACTACTAGAGCTAATCAATGAATTTGGTAAAGTAGCAGGATACAAAATTAATGCACAGAAATCTCTAGCATTCCTATACACTAATGATGAAAAATCTGAAAGTGAAATTAAGGAAACACTCCCATTTACCATTGCAACAAAAAGAATAAAGTATCTAGGAATAAATCTACCTAAGGAGACAGAAGACCTGTATGCAGAAAACCATAAGATACTGATGAAAGAAATTAAAGATGATACAAATAGATGGAGAGATATACCATGTTCTTGGATTGGAAGAATTAACATTGTGAAAATGACTCTACTACCCAAAGAAATCTACAGATTCAATGCAATCCCTATCAAACTACCACTGGCATTTTTCACAGAAAATTTCACAATTCGTATGGAAACACAAAAGACCCCGAATAGCCAAAGCAATCTTGAGAAAGAAAAACAGAGCTGGAGGAATCAGGCTCCCTGACTTCACACTATACTACAAAGCTACAGTAATCAAGACAGTATGGTACTGGCACAAAAACAGAAATATAAATCAATGGAACAGGATAGAAAGCCCAGAGATAAACCCATGCACATGTGGTCACCTTATCTTTGATAACGGAGGCAGGAATATACAGTGGAGAAAAGACAGCCTCTTCAATAAGTGGTGCTGGGAAAACTGGACAGGTACATGTAAAAGTGTGAAATTAGAACACTCCCGAACACCATACACAAAAATAAACTCAAAATGGATTAAAGACCTACACGTAAGGCCAGACACTATAAAACTCTTAGAGGAAAACATAGGCAGAACACTCTATGACATAAATCACGGCAAGATCCTTTTTGACCCACCTCCTAGAGAAATGGAAATAAAAACAAAAATAAAAAAATGGGACCTAATGAAACTTAAAAGCTTTTGCACAGCAAAGGAAACCATAAACAAGACGAAAAGACAACCCTCAGAATGGGAGAAAATATTTGCAAATGAAGCAACTGACAAAGGATTAATCTGCAAAATTTACAAGCAGCTCATGCAGCTCAATATCAAAAAAACAAACAACCCAATCCAAAAATGGGCAGAAGACCTAAATAGACATTTCTCCAAAGAAGATATACAGATTGCCAACAAACACATGAAAGAATGGTCAACATCGTTAACCATTAGGGAAATGCAAATCAAAACTACAGTGAGATATCATCTCACACCGGTCAGAATGGCCATCATCAAAAACTCTACAAACAATAAATGCTGGAGAGGGTGTGGAGAAAAGGGAACCCTCTTGCACTGTTGGTGGGAATGTAAATTGATACAGCCACTATGGAGAACAGTATGGAGGTTCATTAAAAAGCTAAAAATAGAGCTACCATATGACCCAGCAATCCCACTACTGGGCATATACCCTGAGAAAACCAAAATTCAAAAAGAGTCATGCACCAAAATGTTCATTGCAGCACTATTTACAATAGCCAGGACATGGAAGCAACCTAAGTGTCCATCGACAGATGAATGGATAAAGAAGGTGTGGCACATATATAAAATGGAATCTTACTCAGTCATAAAAAGAAACAAAATTGAGTTATTTGTAGTGAGGTGAATGGACCTAGAGTCTGTCATACAGAGTGAAATAAGTCAGAAAGAGAAAAACAAGTACCGTATGCTAACACATATATATAGAATCTAAAAGAAAGGAAAAAAAAAAAAGGTCATGAAGAACCTAGGGGAAAGATGGGAATAAAGACACAGACCTACTAGAAAATGGACTTGAGGATATGGGGAGGGGGAAGGGTAAGCTGTGACAAAGTGAGAGAGTGGCATGGATTTATATATACTACCAATTGTAAGGTAGATAGCTAGTGGGAAGCAGCCGCATAGCACAGGGAGATCAGCTCGGTGCTTTGTGACCACCTAGAGGGGTGGGATGGGGAGGGTGGGAGGGAGGGAGACGCAAGAGGGAAGACATATGGGAACATATGTATATGTATAACTGATTCACTTTGTTATAAAGCAGAAACTAACACACCATTGTAAAGCAATTATACTCCAATAAAGATGTAAATAAAAGAAAAAAAATACTACTCAGCAATAAAGAAGAATGAAATTTTGCCATTTGCAGCAAGATGGATGGACTTGGAGTCTATTACGCTAAGTGTAATAAGTCAGACAGAAAAAGCCAAATACTGGATGATATCACATATGTGGAATCTAAAAAATAAACTAGTGAATGTAACAAAAAAGAAACAGACTCACAGATACAGAGAACAAACTAGTGGTTACAAGTGGGGGGAGGGGCAAGATTTGGGTAGGGAATTAAGAGGTACAAACTACTATGTATAAAATAAATAAGCTACAAGGATATGTCGTACAGCATGGGGAATATAGCCAATATTTTATAATAACTATAAATGGAGTATAACCTTTAAAACCTGTGATTCACTGTACTGTACACCTGAAACTTATATAATATTACACATCAACTGTAACTCAGTTTAAAAAGGAAGAGTTAATGCCTGGCACAGCCAATTGTTAAATATTTTGACATAAGAAAAACAAAACTGGAATCAGTGACATCTGACCTCTCAGAGTACCTAAACCAATGGCCTTACCCAAAGTTCCTATGTCTAAGATGAAGAAGTAGAGAGAGGGGAAAGGGGGTTATGTCATGACCGTCCCTAAGGGTTAACTAAAAACGCCACACATGAATGAAGCAACTTGCTTCTCTGTGTCTCAACATCTATGCTCTTTGCAAGTTAAAGTTCTAATTCCGTAAAATACCTTAAAACTATGTACATTTCGCTTTCATATTATGGAAAAGACATGCCTTTTCCAGAATAAAATTAACTCCTTGGTTTATACGTGAGGACGAGGTTAATATTCTGTAATGAGGTGTGTGACTGTATTGTGTCAAAAAGTCAGTAATTAAATCTATGAAACTGGAAACGAAATTTCACCGTTAGCATGTGTGCACTTGTCTGCTTATACATTGGCTGATTGCAGCATGGCTGAGTCCCTTGTGACAGTTTCTTTGTGGACATGTGTATTCTGTCTCCCATCTTGGGTCATGCTAGAGATAAAAATTCATCAATAAAAATTTAAGCATCAGAACAATAGATATAATGAATATATCCTTTGGTTTGGGATTTACCAGAGAAATAAGTAGATTTTAGAAAATTAAAACTATTAGTATAAATTAACTCTTATACTTAATCACTAAGTATTTCAGACTCATGTCTTCTAAAATTTGAGGGAAGGTGGTAATGTGGGTTTTATTTTTATTTTTTAACATTGTAGCTATAATTTCCTTGATTTGAGGTGAGATTCCTTCTTAAATTCCTTGGATTGCAAGCAAACTTCTTCCCTGCTTTTTAAAGAAAGACCACTTTTTTTCCCGTCAAAAGCAGTCTTTAGTGTCTCGAAGTGTTGGTTGGAAATTAGACACAGATAAAGAGAAAAAAACATGGTAATGGCAACATGCCTAAAGCCACTTTCTCCGCAGCCATTTTCTAGTGAAAGCACAGTATGAAGTAATTTTGAAAGGTTTATTGCACGCTTTTATTTTTAAATAAAAAATAAAAGGTGATGAAGCGTATGGTACAATATCTGGGGGATCTTACGTGATGTTTGCAGTTGAATCGGGGAGAAATTTGTCAGTACGTTTGGCCTTTAATCTTTTGAGGTAAAGGTGTGTTTTATCTCCTCCTTACAATGGAAGCTCTCTTAAAATGTAAAATTGTGGGTGTGGGCAGGGTATATTATAATTCATACACCAAAACATGGGTACTTGTATTCCAGCAAATGTAACCTCCTGTTTCCATATTTCTCTTTGTGCAAAACACTCTGGACCAGCCCTCAAAATGTCTGAAAATGGTATGAATATTTTAATATATATATAAAGTGGACACAGAAGTGTAACTGAAATGTATTCTCTATATATTTCATTTATGATTTGATTTTTGTGAGCCCAGACCACATTATAAAAGCTCACAAAGAAACTGTCAGATATAAACCTGAGTGAGATTTTTCACATCACTATAGTCTTGTACACATTTTTAGTAATTTTTTTTTACTATGGATTCAGTTGTACCTTCTAAGAGAATATAAATATTGACATCAGATTAAAATTTGATCTGAAAACCCTCAGTATTCTAGAAACCTTTTCCACTAGTTTAACTGAAGCTTTTAAAATATCCAAAAATTACGGTTTGAGCTAGATCTGCTTTGCCTAATAAGTGTCATTGTTTCTCACCTTACTTTTGCATCCAATTTCTGAAAAAAACACATTCCTTAATTCATGATTCTGTTCCTCAATAGCAGATTAGTAAACTAATGTTCACTAAGGGTGAATTAGGCAAGTGGAAAACTGGTCTTACCTGAAAGGTTTAAAGCAGGGTTGAAGGAAAGGAAGGCTTTACATAGAGATGGGTTTTTAAATACTGTATTATTTTGAAAGCAAAGGAGGGAAGGTATCAACACTGAATCTTCTGGAGTAAAAGCAACATCAAAAAGCTCAATGACATCATGAATGGGATATAAAAATAGATTCTATGTAAGGAATTCTGTTTGATAGGCTGAGGGCCAAATTCCCTAGGGGTCCCCTGGGGGAAAAGTCAGGATTTCTTTCTTTTCCAGCAGCAGCAGGCATTTGCTCTGAGGGTACCAACATGGAAGATCATTTGAACTTCTCACATCTTGGAGCTAATTCCAGATGTATAGAGAAAAGTCAAGAGGAAAGAAAGATGTAACCAGAGGGAAAATAGAAATCACATCCCCCACTGTGTTCTTATGGACGCTTCATCTGCAGATCTGCCTTAAATCACATCAGTCCCACAGCCCAGAATGGATAAATAACACAACCTAAACGCTTCATTAGAGTATGTTTGGCTTATAGCAAAAACACTAAAACATAGGTTTAGTGATGACACTGAATAGCAAAAATATCAAAGGTAGTAGGTGGAGATACATTTGTATGTAAATGAGTTTGGAAACATCTCATACTGAAAAATAATTAAAAGCAAAACAAACCAAGGCTCGAGTGAGTTGGCCTGGACCTGAAGACGAGGCAGCCCTTGTCTCCAGACTCAGACAGGTTGGACATCTGCTCAGAGACCCACAGAGCTGAGTGCCCCTCACCTGAGAGTGACAATAAAACTCACTTCACTGTGTAAGGAAACCATCTTAAAAGTAGCATGCAACCCCCCGCTGTCCACTCCATCATATCACTGTTCATTGCTTCTGTACCTATTGCTAGTGGAAATTGTCTTTATCTCTCATTCATCTATCTACCTATCTATCTATCTATCTATCTATCTATCTATCTATCTATCTATCTATCTATCATCTATTTATGTGTTTCTGTCTCCTGTAACTAGAAGACAAACTCCAAGGACCTCATCTCTCTGGTTCACCACTGGGTTTTCAACACCCAGAACCATGACTAGAACAGAGTAGGTGGAATATTTGCTAAATTTGTCCATGAGCACTCTGGATTCACACACATACACACACACACAAGGCACTCTGTACCACTATGGTAGAAATGAAGCCCATTTCTACCTGGTTTACATGTGAAAGTAAAAACAGAGAAATACTGGTTGGTGCGAGTGTGACAGAAAACATCCTGAAGGCTGTTTTGCCGCACAGGTGAAATGCAAGGTTTAAATGTCATGTATAATGTGAAAGGTGAGGTAGAGTGAAAGGAAGAATGAAATGCGGGGATTCAACTTTATCTAAATAAGAACTTGATCAACCAGTATGTCGCTATAGTTCCAAGAGGGCAAGACCAACCAGTAACCATTTCCTGCCTCCCAGTGATACGCAACATGGTTGGTGTTGGTGAGTTCACTTCAGTTACCTCTTTAAGCTACTGCAAGACATATATCAATATACATTTGCTTCTTTGGGTAAAGAGCTCAGTTTTGGTTAAAATGTCTACTGACCTTTTTAAAGTGTACCCTAAACTTCAGTAATGCCTTTCTAGGCTTTTAAACATTTCTGCCATGATGCTCCAATTTTATCTTGCTGATGGAATGTGTAGACAATAGATTAGACAAAGCAACTTCCTGCTCCAACAAACTGACATTCTGTGGATTCCCAGAAAAAGAAAACTAAACTCTGAAGTCTTACCCAGAATTTTCTTGCAGGTAAACCAATTAGACTCATTTTCATTCAACTGATGTCTCCTGGTGGATGATAAAATAAGGACATTAAAATCGTTATAAGGCTATTAAAATAATACTTTCCATGACTGTAAAAGAAAACTACCATGATGTAACATATAACATCATGATATGAAAATATTATAGATGATGTTTTCTTTTATATACTTTTTTATTTTTAAATTTTCCTAAGAATATACGTATTATTTTAGAAAGAAGACATAAGATGAAAATTTTTAGATTTATAAAGGTCTGGAGAAATATAAATTCCTGAATGGAAAAATTTGTTTTATAAATTAAAAGACAATTTTGGAATGGAGGTAAAAGTCAAAATTGCTCTGAGAATTTGCTCTTTGAAATAACTCCCCAACAGTCTGTTTTATTAAATATTTTAGTCAATTAAATATCTTTTGCTCTCAATGTTGGTTGAAGTACTGTGAAGGCAAGAATGTATGATTTTTTTTTTTTTTTTTGGTACGTGGGCCTCTCACTGCTGTGGCCTCTCCCGTTGCGGAGCACAGGCTCCGGACGCGCAGGCTCAGCGGCCATGGCTCAGGGGCCCAGCCGCTCCGCGGCATGTGGGATCTTCCCGGACCGGGGCATGAACCTGTGTCCCCTGCGTCGGCAGGCGGATCCCCAACCACTGCGCCACCAGGGAAGCCCTGTATGACTCTTTATACAATTCTCATTAGTATTTTCTAATTTCAGCAAACTGTTTCTTTTGTTGTTCTTCGCCACTTACCATTTGCTGTTTTATAACCTTATCAACTGACTGCAAGTAAAATCCATTGCTTTCAATACAGTGTTCTTCTTAAATGCTTTTAGTTTAAATTGAACTATTTTTCAGGTTGAATTTTCTTAAGCCACATATTTTGTATTCAAGCAGATGTTTATGAAATAAATATTCATATTGAGTTTGTGTCTCATAATTCCACGTATTACAGATTGTTCCAGATGAATCTACAGACCTCATTTTCTTCTCAGTTAAAAAAAATGCACCTAGAATAATATTTAAATTACATTTACACATCTAATAAAGACAGTCTTTTTAATAGCTCTGCACTGTCAATCACTGATAGGAAAATATAACCTGACACGCTCTGGATTTATCTCTAATGGACAATGCCTTGGAAAGTGCTATAGCTCTTGGTTAGCACAGTCTTTTTCTGGAATTCATCTACCATCAATGTGCACTTTTGTTGTTGCTGTTCGTTTGTCTCTTTGAGAGACTCTTCTATCCCTTGTCGGGTAAAAATGTAGTTCAAATACGTACTTCTTTTTCCTCTTAGCAGTCTGTTGGATCCCACCATTTGGAACTGATAGTTTTAAATCCAGGTTAATTATGATGATTTTCAAACTTGTGTTATGAGTATTATGTAACTTTACAAGATTAAAATTTAATATAGACCAAGGGATGTATTGCTTCTATGGGCTGGAATACAGCCTTCTCTAGGGTGGTATTACATTCATTTCTTTAAAGACTTTTTTAGAGTAATTTTATATTAAATTGAGAGGAAGATATGAAGGTTTTCCATATCCCCCCTGCTTCCACACATGCATACCTTTTCTCATTATCAGCATCCCCCTGGAGTGGTACATTTGTTACAATTGATGAACCTACACAGACACATCACAGTCGTCCAAAGCCCACAGTGTGCATTAGGGTTCACTCTTGGTGTTGTGCGTTCTGTGGGTTTGGACAAATGTATAACGACACATACCCTCATCAAAGTATCATACAGAGTATTTTTACTGCCTTAAAAATCCTGTGTGCTCTGCTTACTTATCCCTTCCTTCCCCATCACCTTTGACAACCACTGATCTTTTCCCTGTCTTCATAATTTTGCCTTTTTTAGAATGTCATAGTTGGAATCATACACTCTGTAGCCTTTTCAGATTGCTTTCCTTCTGTAATGTTTTTAAATTAAAAATTAATACTGAAAAATGCTCACCAACATCTGAGCCGTCAGCAGATTGCAAACTTTTTGCCATAGTAACATCAAAGACCACTGATCACGCAACACATATCATCATAACTTGAAATATTGTGAGAATTACGAAAATGTGATGCCTCAACATTGATCAAACTCTACCACGGAATGTGATTGCCCAACTTTGTTGCTCACTGAGCATGTTTTATTAATTATTATTTTACATGATCGCTCCTGGGTTTTCTTCTCCCTGTCAACAGGCTTTAGTCTTCACTAGCTCTTTAAAAAGCGCCATTATCAAGCCCACTTAAAATGATGGTCCTTTGCCACACCTGGCCTTGATTCTCCACCGTGCTTTCAATAGACTCGACTGCAGTGAGAGTGCATCAGAATCACCTGGAGGGCTTGTAGGAACACAGGCTGCAGGGCGCTAGCCCCACAGTTTCTGATTGGTAGGTTTGGAGCGGGGGCTGAGAATTTATATATCCTAACAGGTTCCCAGGTGATGCTGATTCCGCTGATCTGGGACCTCAGTGAGACTCAGGGCTCTACCAGTGTGCCTTGCGCCTTATACTGTTGGCCAGTTTTCACAGCTAGAGCCACTTAACTCATACGTGATTCTGCCCCACGCAGGCAAGAAGGAATACAAGCCTCTCATTGGTTCAGTACGAGGTAGCTTTACGGCAGATTTGATGCGGGAAGCAGAGCTGAGCGTTTGCTGAGTTTTCCAGCTCCCGCACTTCATCCCTTCCTGGATACCTTGCTGGACACGCTGTTTCCTCTGGGACTAGGACACTTTGGTCTCCCTTGCTTGGTTCCTTCTGGAAGCTGAAGATGAGCAGGTAAGTTCACTTCCCACATCTGGGAATCTACCTGGTTGCCTTCTGGACGTTTGTGACCCTCTGCTCACCTCGGCGGTGTTGGTTTGCCTGCGCGGATTTCTTGCCGTTTCTTGTTGTTAAAACTGAAGTTTGCCTTTTCTGTGACAGTGAGCCTAGTGTCCTGGGTCTGGCATTCCAGGCCTGACTTCAAATACCCCAGGCTACCTTCTTCTCTGCTTTTCAAACATGGATTATTTATTCACTTGAACAACGTTGTTGCTATTTTTATGACTGCTGCCCATTTTTTCCCTCTCTTGATTTCTATATGTGTTTCCAGACTCCTCAACCGCATCTGCTTCATGCTCTGAGACTCAGTGTTGCCTTGGTCTTTTTCCTCTAAGAATGATGGCTTTTCTAGTAAGATCATTCACTTTGGCTGGAAGGTTCTAATGCCACCTACATGCATGACTTAGGTCCAAGTAATCAACTTATTTTTTCCTTTTAAAACCTGTGTCAAGGAGGTCTATGGGCTTCCTATGCAAAGTGTAGTCTGAGAGTCAGTGGCTTTCATCAATTTAGGGGAGCTTGTTAGAATGCAGCACCTCAGGCCCCATCTCAGATGTACTGAGTTAGAATCCACAGCGTAACAAGAGCCCCAGGTGATTTTCATGCACATTGTAAAGAACTGATGTATGGTACAGCGCCTATAGGATGAATTGCTCCCACCTGAGACTAATTGTTACTCTCAACCTTACCAATCACTACTTTTTCCAACTTTCTCATCGGCACTGATGTAATTTTACAGACCTGTGTTGGGTGGGTTTCCCGCTGACAATGTGAGCTATGACCAACAACCCATGATTCTGCAGGAACCCGAAGTTCTCTCTGTGTACATCTCACATTTGTTGTTTCTTGGTATATCTTTTGCACAAAGCCTTTTCGACAACGTCACCATACCAACGGAAGATTTCTTCATGCTTTTGGCCATGATCTGGTGTGGGCTTGGGTGACAGGCGGCCTGAGGGTCCAGGGTAGATGAATACCCCTCAAGTTCAACAATGAATTTTAGGTGCTTAATGTAATGCTGGCCCATAGTAGGTGACCATCCAAACTTATCAGCATTTACTGTGGAGAAGGTATTGAAAGATCAGGCTGGATGAACTAACTCCACCCCGAGCTTCTGTGGGGACTGGGGCCAGCAATACTGGTCTGGCCAGTGGCCAGTGAAAGGCCTTGTTGCCAGAAACCCATCAGTGAAGGATCAGGACTCCAGCCCGTGACTGAGTGCACAAGTTAGGTTCAACCATTGCAGGGAGGGGGCTAATAAGACATATACAGAGTATGAGAGCCTCAGTCAAGACTGGCTACATTGGGGCTGCAGCCCCCGAAGGAGGAGACTACCACATTAACCTAGAGACCCAGGTGGACAGGCCCAGAAAGAACATGGGCTCTAGAATCCAAGCTGGGTTTGTGTGACCTTGAGTAACTTACCCTCAGATGGTCTTCCTAGACAAATGAAAATGCATGTCCAGGGTCTAAGAGGACTCAAATAGCAGATACTTAATTAAATGGTAGTTACTACTGTGTTTATTATGAAGGGATTCCTATTCTTATGTGAGCTTATGGACCTCAGGGCTGCTCCAGGTTCTTTGAATTCTGACCTGATTGGTTGGAGGGTTGGGTAGCTAGTACAGTACCTTGTTCAGGATCTGAACAGTAGAAAGCATTCATGGTCAAAGCACAGGTGCTTAGCTAGGTATATTCGAGGTCTCCCCCCCACTTTTGTTCTCTTGTGATTTGATGATTATCTTTAGTATTGTGTTTAGATTCCTTTTTCCTTTTTGTGTGTATATCTATTAGAGATGGTTGGTGTGTGGTTACCATGAGGTTTTGGAACAGGCATCTATATATATATGTGCTTGACATAGGTTGCTGATCTCTTAATTTCAAATGCACTTTAAATATCCTGCCTTTGCACTCTCCTCCTCTCACGATGACTGGTTTTGATATACTTTTGTGTGGATGATTTCCTACCTTTTCTGTATGTTTACCTTTACTGGTGAGCTTTCCCATTTCATAATTTTCTTGTTTCTAGTTGTGATCTTTTCTTTTCCACCTAAAGAAGTTCCTTTAGCATTTGTTATAAAGCTGGTTTAGTGGTGCTGAATTCTTTCAGCTTTTGCTTGTCTGTAAAGCTTTTGATTTCTCCATCAAATCTCAACAAGAGCCTTGCTGGGTAGAGTAAATCTTGGTTGTAGGTTTTCCCCTTATATCACTTTAAATATATCATGCCACTCCCTTCTGGCCTGCAGAGCTTCTGCTGGAAAATTCGCTGATAGCGTTATGGGAGTTCCCTTGTATGTCATTTGTTGCTTTTCCCTTGTTTTTCCTGTCTTGTCTAATCTTGGATGTGTATAAGAATATGTGATTATATCCAGTCTGATTTACTGTCAGCAGAGGTGTTGATCCAAATAACTTAGCCTATGGTTACTGGAGACTTCAGACACAACTTAATGTTTTTCAAAAAGGCAATTTACTAAACTTTGGAAGATTAAGGTACAGGAGGATAGGACATAGTTTAGACGCTTGAGACGGAAATCATATCATTCTTCTAATAAATAAGCTAAAATAAATCAGCTAAAGCCTTTTTGGCTTCCCATTTGCCCCAAGATGAACTCCAGCTTCATTAGCTGATGCACATAGATGGCCCGTCCTGACTTTGCCGCAATTATCATTCAAACTCATCTCTTGCCACATTTATACACTAACTCTAAATTCCATTCACTTGTCTTTTCCTCTCTATACCGTGCTGTTTTCTATCTGGCTTCTTCACATGCTACTCCAGCTGCCAGATTAATTCTTACACCTCAATCTGTATGTCCAGACCCTGAAAACATCTGCTGTCCACATTTCTGTGCTTCTCCTAGTGCTTCCATGAGCTACTTCTATTTGTACTTAACACATTACATCTGTTCATTGATTCAAAAGGTCATGTATTCATTGAGCAAATATCTGTTTATCATCTTCCCCTGTCCCCACCACCGTGGGAAAATGAAGATACAAAGATAAACAGGACAACTTGCCCCAGCTTTGTGTTCTCACTTGTACCTGTCTATTTAATGGTCTGTCTTCCTTAGTCTATTATATCTTTTCAGGACCTGATACAGTACCTGTACATTATAACTACAAAATAAATGTTTCTTGAATGACTTAATGAAAGTATTCCAGCAGACAAAGGCTAAAGTAGGAAGTCCCAAAAGATAAAACTTGTGTTGAGATATGTCTGTGTCAACAGTGGTTTAGCCAACTCTGGAGTGATTTTCAGGTGAATTTTACTTTCTTCTTTTTATTTTTTATGTGTTATTTGATGTTTCTGTGATGAACATATTTGTCTATAGAAGAATAAAACAAAAGGTATCAAAAGACTTGCAGCTGTTCGCTGCAAGCTCAGATGTGTTTGTATTATTCCGGAACTGCCTCAAATTAAGACACCCTGCTGTTTCCCTCAGTTCTGGCAAATCAGAGCTCAGAGGGTTCATTGTGTGAAAAATATCTGTGAGGACCTTGGTTAACTACTTCAGAAGCTGAAGTACCAATTACTGTCAAAGAGGACGTGTAGAAAGCTGGTCACTTAAAAATGTCTTTCTTCCTAACAATTCCCATAACTTTTAAAATCCAATTCTCTCTAACAAACTTCAAATCTGCATTTTTATCACTTTAAGAAGTCTGACATTCCTAACAAATCCTTTGAATAGCCCGTTTCGGGGCACCACCTGAAATGTAGCTCACGCTCTTTCAGCTGATGACTATATTTTTAGAACACCTGTGTTTTTCCATGGGTTTCCAGGCTTTGCTTTTGTGCCTCTTGGGATGGGATGTGGCAGAAAAACCTGTGGTTAGGACACATTGGTGCTACCTTGAGCAGTCAGTTTGTAGGCAGAACCTACAGTGAGATTCACTTGGTTAGACTCTTCACCAGTTCTGATGGGACAGGAGAAATTTGAAAACGCGTCACAGGGTTAATCAACATTGGGGAGAGGAATGCTACTGAACGCAGTTTAGTGAACAGCATCGTGGAAGCAGGGTGGCATGCTGGTAGGGCTGTGGGCTGGAAGTGCAAATCAAACCTCTGTCATGAAGGCTTGTGTCTCTGCAAGTTGACCCCTCAGAATTCAATATTCACATCTATAAAGGGGGTAATATTAATACCTATCTCAAAAAAATGTGAGGCTCGCCTGTGTCCACCGTATTCATGAAGTACAATAAATGTTAGTTTCCCTTTCCCAATCAAGTAAATGAATGAAAAAAAACTCTTAAAAAATAAGTCCAAAAATTAATAGAATTAGAAATGAAAAAGGAGAAGTAACAACTGACACTGCAGAAATTCAAAGGATCATGAGAGATTACTACAAGCAACTATATGCCAATAAACCATGAAGAAATGGACAAATTCTTAGAAAAGCACAAACATCCGAGACTGAATCAGGAAGAAATAGAAAACATAAACAGACCAATCACAAGCACTGAAATTGAGACTGATTAAAAATCTTCCAACAAACAAAAGCCCAGGACCAGATGGCTTCACAGGCGAACTCTATCAAACATTTACAGAAGAGCTAACACCTATCCTTCTCAAACTCTTCCAAAATATAGCAGAGGGAGGAACACTCCCACACTTATTCTACAAGGTCACCGTCACCCTGATACCAAAACCAGACAGATGTCACAAAGAAAGAAAACTACAGGCCAATATTGATGAACATAGATGCAAAAATCCTCAACAAAATACTAGCAAACAGAATCCAACAACACATTAAAAGGATCATACGCCACGATCAAGTGGGGTTTATCCCAGGAATACAAGTATTCTTCGATATACACAAATCAATGTGATGCACCATATTAACAAGTTGAAGGAGAAAAACCATATGATCATCTCAATAGATGCAGAAAAAGCTTTTGACAAAATTCAACACCCATTTATGATAAAAATGCTCCAGAAAGTAGGCATAGAGGGAATCTACCTCATCATAATAAAGGCCATATATGACAAACCCACAGCCAACATCATTCTCAATGGTGAAAAACTGAAACCATTTCCTCTAAGATCAACAAGACAAGGTTGTCCACTCTCACCACTATTATTCAACATAGTTTTGGAAGTTTTAGCTACAGCAATCAGAGAAGAAAAAGAAACAAAAGGAATCCAAATCAGAAAAGAAGATGTAAAGCTGTCACTGTTTGCAGATGACATGATACTATACACAGAGAATCCTAAAGATGCCACCAGAAAACTACTAGAGCTAATCAGTGAATTTGGTAAAGTAGCAGGATACAAAATTAATACACAGAAATCTCTTGCATTCCTATTCACTAACGATGAAAAATCTGAAAGAAAAATTAAGGAAACACTCCCAGTTACCATTGCAACAAAAAGAATAAAATACCTAGGAATAACCCTACCTAAGGAGACAAAAGACCTGTATGCAGAAAACTATAAGACACTGATGAAAGAAGTTAAAGATGATACAAACAGATGGAGAGATATACCATGTTCTTGGACTGGAAGAATCAACACTGTGAAAATGACTCTACTACCCAAAGCAATCTACAGATTCAATGCAATCCCTATCAAACTACCACTGGCATTTTTCACAGAACTAGAACAAAAAATTTCACAATTTGTATGGAAACACGAAAGCCCCGAATAGCCAAAGCAATCTTGAGAGAGAAAAACGGAGCTGGAGGAATCAGGCTCCTGGACTTCAGACTATACTACAAACCTTCAGTAATCAAGACAGTATGGTACTGGCACAAAAACAGAAAGATAGATCAGTGGAACAGGATAGAAAGCCCAGAGATAAACCCACGCACACATGGTCACCTTATTTTTGATGAAGGAGGCAAGAATATACAATGGAGAAAGGCAGCCTCTTCAATAAATGGTGCTGGGAAAATAGGACAGCTACATGTAAAAGAATGAAATTAGAACACTCCCTCACACCATACACAAAAATATACTCAAAATGGATTAAAGACCTAAATGTAAGACCAGACACTATAAAACTCTTAGAGGAAAACATAGGCAGAACACCCTATGACATAAATCACAGCAAGATCCTTTTAGACCCACCTCCTAGAGAAATGGAAATAAAAACAAAAATAAACAAATGGGACCTAATGAAACTTCAAAGCTTTTGCACAGCAAAGGAAACCATAAACAAGACGGAAAGACGATCCTCAGAATGGCAGAAAATATTTGCAAATGAAGCAACTGACAAAGGATTAATCTCCAAAATTTACAAGCAGCTCATGAAGCTCAATATCAAAAAAAACAAACAACCCAATCCAAAAATGGGCAGAAGACCTAAATAGACATTTCTCCAAAGAAGATATACAGATTGCCAACAAACACATGAAAGGATGCTCAACATCACTAATCATTAGAGAAATGCAAATCAAAACTACAATGAGGTATCACCTCACACCAGTTAGAATGGGCATCATCAAAAAAATCTGCAAACAATAAATGCTGGAGAGGGTGTGGAGAAAAGGGAGCCCTCTTGCACTGTTGGTGGGAATGGAAATTGATACAGCCACTATGGAGAACAGTATGGAGCTTCCTTAAAAAACTAAAAGTAGAACTACCATATGACCCAGCAATCCCACTACTGGGCACATACCCTGAGAAAGCCATAATTCAAATAGAGTCATGTACCACAGTGTTCATTGCAGCTCTATTTACAATAGCCCGGATATGGAAGCAACCTAGGTGTCCATCAACAGATGAATGGATAAAGAAAATGTGGCACATATATAAAATGGAACATTCCTCTGCCGTAAAAAGAAGTGATATTGAGTTATTCGTAGTGAGGTGAATGGACCTAGAGTCTGTCATACAGAGTGAAGTAAGTCATAAAGAAAAACAAATACCATATGCTAACACCTATATATGGAATCTAAAAAAAAAAAAAAGTTCTGAAGAACGTAGGGGCAGGACAGGAATAAAGACGCAGACGTAGAGAATGGACTTGAGGACACAGGGAGGGGGAAGGGTAAGCTGGGACGAAGTGAGGGAGTGGCATGGACCTATATACACTACCAAATGTAAAACAGATAGCTAGTGGGAAGCAGCCGCATAACACAGGGAGATCAGCTCAGGTGCTTTGTGACCAACTAAAGGGGTGGGAAAGGGAGCGTGGGAGGGAGCCGCAAGAGGGAGGAGATATGGGGATATATGTATATGCATAGCTGTTTCACTTTGTTATAAAGCAGAAACTAACACACCATTGTAAAGCAATTATACTCCGATAAAGATGTTAAAAACCAAAAAGTCCATAACTTGGTGTTTGCTTAGATTCACTCTGTTGACCTCCTGTAGTTTTCGAATTTTTTTCTGGGAGTACAAATGACTTTTATAAATCATTTAAGTTTCAGTGAAACAGGGAACACTATATTGGAAGTCTGGAATAAATACTAGGTTCAAAAAGATCACCTATTAAAGCCACACAAATAAACCCCAGCAATCCCAAACTTTGAGATTATAACAAGCATACAAAATCAAAGAGGCTACTCAGAAGGAGAGAGAACTCGCTGATTCGTGGAAATACGTTCCAAGGGAGGAGAGGGATGCCCTCTTCAACATGCCCTCTCACTCCACATTCTCTCCCCTCCTCCCCTGACTCTTCCCCTGAAACCTGCCACCTCTCAAGTGCAAGTTCAAGGTGGAGGTGGGGAGGAAAAGGGGGGTACTCCAGGGAAACTTTTGTTTTCTGCTTTCATCAAGAGCAGGTAGTCTGCTAGACCATAGAAGTGGGACCATCCCATGATTATAGTGCAAGAGGGGCACTTCAAAATAAAAAGGCAGTTTTAGAAAATGCGAGTGAGTTGGATGAGTCTGCACCAAGGAGGAAACCAGGGAAATTCTAACATCTCGAGATTCCAAGTTGAAGATCATATGCACTAAACAGTGATAGATGCATCTAAACGATGAACTTAATGAAGGCACATGACTGAGTTCAAACAGAACCGCTTGGAAGCTTTTCAAGACACAAGTAAAATTTGTGACATGATGCAATTAAAAGTAGCCTTAACTGAGGAGCAGTGTCAGCCAACGTCGTTACTACACCAAACTAAGTCTCTGGAAGGGGATTTGGAAAATAATAACAGCTGGAGCTTATGAAGATGTGGCAGACACATAAGTGCTTCATAAGTATCATCTTATTTAATCATCATTATCGTGTACAAAGTAAGTACTTGTACTAGGCTATTTGTCTGAAAGGAACTCAAGCACAGGAAGATGAACAATGTGCTGATTATCGTGTGGCTAGTAAGTGGCAGGGCTTGAACTCTGAACCACTGTGCTATGTTGCTTGATATATTTCAGTCTAGTAAACGGACAGCCATATAGGGGGTTAGATAATTATTATGACACTACTTGGCTATTGACCAGAGGACTTAAAAGGACGAGGGAGGTGGTAGAAGTCTTATTGTGAGCTGACCTTAGCCAGTTTGTCATACATAGCTGTGAGGTTCTTTTTGGTATCTAGTTACTGCCCATCACCTTGCTACTAGGTGATGATGAAAGCAAATTCTTCTACACATGGATACATTTATTGGGTAAATATTTATTAGCAAAGAATATACAATTTTTCCTCCATTATATTTTCCAACCTCAATGAAATTTCAGTTTTCTGCCCTTGTATGAAAATTTCACTCAGGCAGACCAACAAAATTTCTGAGGCAGGATTCTGCATCCCAAGTGATAGTCATCCTGTAGTTAGAATTCTCCTAAACCAATGGCTAGCTACATAAAGAATTGATTAGGGATCGGGCCATGGACTCCATCCGCAAGGGTGAGGGGTATACACCTAAGGGGATTCTTTTTTTTTAATTTGAGTTACACAATACTCCTTTTTTACTCCTTTTAAAAAATTTTTATTTCATTTATTTATTTTTGGCTGCATTGGGTCTTTGTTGCTGTGCGCGGGCTTTCTCTAGTTGCAGCGAGCGGGGCTACTCTTTGCTGCAGTGCGTGGCCTTCTTATTGCAGTGGCTTCTCTTGTTGTGGAGCACGGGTTCTAGGCGCATGGGCTTCAGTAATTGTGGCACGTGGGCTCAGTAGTTGTGGTTCACAGGCTCTAGAGCGCAGGCTCAGTAGTTGAGGCGTACGGGCTTAGTTGCTCTGCAGCATGTGGGATCCTTCCAGACCAGGGCTCGAACCTGTGTCCCCTGCATTGGAAGGCGGATTCTTAACCACTGCACCACCAGGGATGCCCCCTTAAGGGGGTTCTTATAGCACCTTATTTTTTAACAAGGGGCCGAGTGTCTAAATAATTTTAGCCAACACTCACGAATACCACATCCACACACAACTACCACATCCACACAACTAGAATACCTTTATTTTCTTCTAATGAGAACCCATTTCTATATTCATCATGTTTAAAGATAAATCACTTGTTCTACCAATGAAAAGACATGTTCTACCAAAATGTTCTACCATTTTGTCTTCTAGTATGCTAATTAGGAAACTGTCAATTGTTTGTTGAGATAATCAACTGTTGAATGACTTGTAGGAGCTGCCTCTGAAGTGTGACCCTTCAGGTAGAATACCAGCTGACAGCCTCTAAAATTAAAACTTAACTGGTGCAAACTTAATGTTACCTGATTATGCCAACATATTTCAAAGTAAATCACAGACCTTGTGACAGTATTGCATATTTCTAGTTTGCACATTTCTTGTTCTTCCTTTTGATTCTACTTTCGTTTTTTGGAAAGGTAATTTTTTCCCTTTAAGCTTTTTGGTGTTGCTCATGAAAAACAAATACTGGGATGCTCATTTGTGATGTGTATATTATTACACCTACAGCTGAAATATTCAAACCATTTGGATAACAATAACCGTATCTATTAAGTGCTTGCTGTGGTACTGGGAATTTTACTGGGCACTTTGAAGGTACTATTTAATTTAAACCTCACAGTGATCCAATGATTACGTTATTTCAGTTCGCAGCAAACTGAATCTGAGACTCCAAGAGATTAAATTTTTATTTTCTTTTTTTTTTTTAGAAGATGTTGGGGGTAGGAGTTTAATAATTTATTTATTTATTTTTGCTGTGTTGGGTTTTCATTTCCGTGCGAGGGCTTTCTCTAGTTGTGGCAAGTGGGGGCCACTCTTCATCGCGGTGCGTGGGCCTCTATCTAGTCCTCTCTTGTTGCGGAGCATAGGCTCCAGACGCGCAGGCTCAGTAGTTGTGGCTCACAGGCCCAGTTGCTCCACGGCATGTGGGATCTTCCCAGACCAGGGCTCGAACCCGTGTCCCCTGCATTAGCAGGCAGATTCTCAAGCACTGCGCCACCAGGGAAGCCCGAGATTAAATATTTTGGCCAAGGTCAGGTAGTAGGTGACAGCAACTTTATTCAAATGCTGGTCTTCAACTCCAAGGCTCATGCTCTTAATTAATTCACTCTACTACTCTAGTGGGGTTATTTTAACTTTAAAAATTTAATTTTAAAGCACACGTTGTTTCTTGAAGACAGTACACCATTTACCCCTAATAGCTAACATTCTTAAGAATTGTTCAGGAACAACTCTAAGAGGATGAGGTATTATATATCTTTTTGTGATGGCTGTAAATAAAAATGCATGAAGGCGGAGAGGAAGAGGTAGGGGTGTGTGTGTGTGTGTTTGCTTCCCTGTGTTAACGTGTTTTTAAGACAGTTACAACATATTTAGAATATATCTTATTATCCAGAGTAAGAATGGCCTAAGCTTATAGCTCTTGGTAATTTTGATTTAACAATTCAGAAACCTTCCAAATGAGTGAAGAACTGTCCCTCTCACCCCACCCCATGCTTTTGTTAAAAGTTCTTTGAGAACTTTCCTGGTGGCGCAGTGGTTGGGAATCCACCTGTCGATGCAGGGGACACAGGTTCGAGCCCTGGTCCGGGAAGATTCCACATGCCGTGGAGCAACTAAGCCCATGTGCCACAACTACTGAGCCTGAGGTCTAGAGCCTGTGAGCCACAGCTGCTGAGCCCGAGTGCCACAACTACTGAAGCCCGCACACCTGAAGCCCATGCTCTGCAACAAGACAAGCCACCACAATGAGAAGCCTGCGCACTGCAATGAAGAGTAGCCCTCACTTGTTGCAACTAGAGAAAGCCCGCACACAGCAACGAAGACCCAACGCAGCCAAAATACATAATAAATTTATTTAAAAAAAAGTTCTTTGGATTCTAGAGATGTAGAGAACAACCTTCTGTGCTTGCAACACAGGAAATAAGTACCCTAGGGATTTGTCAAGTAGCTTGAAGATGGCTCTCATGTAATGGGCATATCACTGCAACCGTGCATGTAAATCTTTTTATGAAAACTGTTTCAAATATGATCTCTGTGAGATGAAAATGCATATAAAAATGTGAAATGTTCCCAGATCTTTGGCTTAAACTTTTGTAGATAAAGGAAGGGGCCAACTAGACATTTATTTCTTGCTCACATAAAGTTCAGTCAATTGTTGGGAGAGGCCATGCTCCACCCAGTCATTCAGGGACCCAGGCAATGGAGAGCTGCATCTGCGATATGCGACTTTCAAAGTGACTCTGGACATTAAAATCCAGCTGAAAGTTGGTAGAGAAGAGAACATTCAGAACCACATAAAAGGGTTTATACAGATCAGGCTTGAAATTGGGCTATAACTTCCACTCACATTTCACTGCATACAACTCAGCTGCTTGGCCTTGCTTAGAGGTGAGGGTGGGGTGTGGGGGGGTTGGGAATGTAACCTCTTTCTGGGCAGAAGCTTCCAAGTGAAATCTCTAAATTAAGTGTAAATAAGGCATTAGCAGGAAGGAACATTGGCCCCAGTGTTGGTTAAATAAACTGAGGGGAAGAATGTGCAGAAAAATCTTTGAGTCTGTGAGTGGTATAAAATTCTTCCTGATGTTTCAGCTCCTTACTTGTGGAATTAATATGCAGGAAGATCTTTTCTGGAATTAAAATGCAGGAAGACCTGTTTGCTTATAGTTGCACCTAAAATGTTGTAAAATGTTAACTATTACAGGAAAAATGGTTATTATCTTTGAGTAATGTTTTAAAATAACTCCATTAAGAGCAGTACTGTGGATGAAAAAAGAGCATGAGTCTTGGAGTCGGCCAGATCATAGTAGCTAATGTTTAAGGATAGGAATGTATGAAATGCTGTATTGAATGAAAATATTTCAGTGTCTACTCAAAGGATAATTGCCATTAAAATCTATTCTTCAGGAAAGATCTGGGAGTTACTATACACTCTCCTAAAGTCATCAGGCCAGTAGACAGCTAGGACAACAAAGGCTTATGATGTACTGAAGATCGCTGAACACAAAGCCTGGCACATTAGTTTTAGACAAACATGGCACAACAGACCTTGAATCATCTAATTCTGCTGCACTTGTTGAAGATAATACCCGAAGCTCAAGCCATTATTTAAACAAATAGTTTTGAAAATGGGAATGTTCAGAGAAATACTTCTACGTTTCTCTTGTTCTACTGGGTAACTCATGCATATTTATAGCTCCAGGCTTGTGGTTTATAAATGTGTGTGTGTGTCTCACGTGCACACACACTCCTCCCAGGCTGTATCTGGGCAGTGGTCTAAGCTACTAGACAAAACCATCTCCCTCTAAGTTGATAATTCAGGACTAGAGCTGCCGCATGTTCAAAAGAAACATCTGTTCCTGAAGGCCACAGGAGACAACAATGAAAGAAAAACAGAATAATTTTACATGACAAAGTAAATCCAACAAATATAGCTCATCCATTGCATTTCAAAGACACTGGCATATGAGGGGAAATAATGAAACAGTAACATTGCCTACTATGCCATGGGGTTTATTCCTGTTTTTAGAGGTGTTGTATCAGACAAGTCATTATTTTTATTCGTTTTACTGCGAGGGAGTGGTTGATGGTAATGAGGGGAGTGGCAATGAAGACAGCCTTCATTTACATCCCAGTTTTGCCCCATTTGTCCATACAGGGTGATGGTGGTAAAATCATCTGTCCCTACGCTTTGGCCGTAACGATGGTGGAGTCACCTTCGTTGAAGCCAGCTGTGCTGTAGAAAAGCCAAATGCAGAAAAGCATTGCAAAGCAACCACGACAAAATTAGCAGCTGGCCTTTCACGGTGGAATATTGTGTGGCTGGGCTGTTCAGTGGGGAAGGGGAGCAGAAGGTCAGAGATAAAGGAGATGGTGCAGAACCTCCAAGTTCTAAATATTAGGGAGTATCCTTTGAGCTCAGATAGGGCTTTCTGGAAATTCTTGGTCCAAAGTGCCTTCCCGTGGTGCTGGTGGTACAACTTGTGTCTAAGTGTTTCCTTGTTCTGCAACAGCCTGGCTCCCCCTGCCTTCCCTGCAGTCCTGAGCATTTGGAGCTCTGATTCCTGGCCCCTCAGACCATTGCCTTACCTGCACCCTTATATGGGGCCCACTTGTTTTCTTGCACTAGAGCCTGCTTTTCCATTCCCTGCCCACCCTTTTATTTTACCTTGGAAATGGCTTCAACGACACTGGCTATTTTAGGACCAAGAAATAGCAGCTACTACATGCCTACATAGTTTCTTTCTCCAGAAATCTTGCCTCAGGCCCAACAGCATAGACTCTGTTTCCTGCCATTTTTCTTCCAATCCTCTCATGTTCCCTTCAGTCTCTCAGGGATTGTGGCAGGCCTTTCTTTCTATGATTTAGTTATTTTTCATAACTCTTCATCTTGACATCCAAGTATGTATCGTCAGGCCTCAGATCTTCACCATTTTTTTTTTTCCTAGAAATCTATCATACAAGAAAGGAGTCCCAGGGCTTCCCTGGTGGTGCAGTGGTTGAGAGTCCGCCTGCCGATGCAGGGGACGTGGGTTCGTGCCCCGGTCCGGGAGGATCCCACATGCCGCGGAGCGGCTGGGCCCGTGAGCCAATGGCCGCTGAGCCTGCGCGTCCGGAGCCTGTGCTCCGCAACGGGAGAGGCCACAGCAGTGAGAGGCCCGCGTACCACAAAAAAAAAAAAAAAAAAAAGGAAAGAAAGGAGGAAAGGAGTCCTGGTGGTGTGCCTTCTGGTGTGGCATTCCATAATTCTTGAGATGGTTTTGTGTATGGAAAACACCACCTCCCTCTCTTCTCCTTCCTCTCTGCCCCACCTCCACATATTGACAAACACAAAGAAATGTTTCTCCCATTTTTAATCAGTGGACACTCTAAAAAGAGTGCACTAACAAGAATCTCTTCAGTTTTATTTTATTGTCTGGGGACTATACATTCCCATACGGAAAAACATATTAAAGTTATAAAGGACAAATAGAATCATCTCTTGTCCCTGTAGGATCACATAAAGAGAAAGCAAAGATCATCCTTAATAGTGAATACACTGAGACTTCTTTTAGGGTCCAGATCCAATATTTGGGATCAATGAGTTCGTCTCTTTGAGGGAATGAACTTGTTCCCCTAAGTATGGGTTCAGGTCTCATCTTTCAGACTCTGTGTCTTTTGTGCAAAGTTCTGGGGCTATATCTGTGAAGGGAGGGTGGTCCCGTGTAACTAGAGGCAAGAGTGGTCACAGATCCAGGACCCTTTGCCAATAGGTTCATCTCTGCACAGCCTTGCAGAGGTTCTTCATTTCGGCACCTTCCAGTGATTTTTACAGTTGCCATCTAAAATCAGCAAAGGTAACAGTGAACAAAAAAAGAGCTCTCCTCTTGAGATCCAACACTGTGGTTTTAGGATATATATTACAAGCTCCCAAACACATGCTTTTGGATGAAAGACCAGTTACTTCTGAATCTGTAGCTATATGCAGAATCAATCTAAGAGGTTAATTTTCCTGGTGCCAGAGTCTCCCTCGAGTATAGTGAGTAGGCTGTTGGAGACCAGAGACCAGCCAGACTCGAGGCATCTTAGTGATGCTTTGATTCTGGTCAGTATCATGAGAGCAGACCATACCCTATTTTTAAATTGGGCATTGTGAAAGAAGCCAGGAATACAAAGATGAATAACATGGAGTCTTTTCTCTCAAAGGTTATCTACTGCAGTGGTTCTCAAACTTTAGCATTCATGAGAATCAAAGGGAAGTTGTTTAAAATGTGAATTATTGCCCTTCACCCCAGTTCCTGGTAGAATTTAGGATTCCAAATTTTTAATCAATGTCCCCCAATGATTTTATCCGAGAATCACACTCTGAGAAGTACTGATCTAATGGGAGAGATCTGAAAAAAAAAAAAAGGAGAAATGATGATGAACAGAGCAAAGGAAATGTTTTATCTCGGAATTGCCAGCGATTACGTCTGGTCAGAGAATGTCCTTTATCTGTCCCATGCATATATGACATATGGTCTCGAGTTCACATCCAGAAATGGGTAACCATGTATATAATTTACACATTTGCCTTTCATTTACACCTGCAGAAGGAACGGCATGCTTGTGCACACAATTACTGAGTTCAGCTCAGGGATTCCTAATTGAAAACACACAAGGACTAAGATGTCACAATAATGTGGAAAGAGCCACTATTATTTTCCTTTCTAACCGTGTTTTTCTGCTGGAAAAAGGAAAAAAGAGGCAGTAGCATCTCAGGTGTATGTGGTTGCCATAGGGACAGAAGTTGTGATTTACCAGGGAACATTGCTACAAATAGCAACAAAAAGCAATGCAGTGGAGGTCAAAGGCACAAATTCACTGAAGCTACATTCAAACCAGACAGCTGCTCAATCCATTCAACAAGAATTTTACAGTGGCCATGTTAAGGTAAATGGAAGAATGGTGAAATGAAGCCAAGTGTTTCTCTTCTGCTTACATGGCTCCAGGTGCCCTGAGGCCCGTTAGGCCGTGGGCTTTCGAGTTGCTGTGCCAGGAATTCTGGAAAGTATTGATAGAAGGGACAGACAATAGATAAAAATGTTATTTTTAATTCAAAAGTAGAAATTCAGAACTACAGTAGGTTTCTTAAATATGATACCTTACGATTAACATAGAAACAAATAGGATTATATATTGAAAAGAATCCTGGAGTTTGCTGCTCGAGATAAACTATGAGGCAATCCCTGTTTTCCTAAAAGATACAACTTAATTACTGCTTAACAGATAGACATCATGTGAAAAAAATACGTAAATATATGTATACATACTTGCATATAATTATAGTTATAGCTATTGTTGTTTTAAGTAGAATAGGTTTAGCTAACAATGTCCTGCTCACTTTTTTTTTTTTTTTTTTGCAGTACGCGGGCCTCTCACTGCTGTGGCCTCTCCTGTTGCGGAGCACAGGCTCCGGACGCGCAGGCTCAGCGGCCACGGCTCACGGGCCCAGCCGCTCCGCGGCACGCGGGATCCTCCCGGACCGGGGCACGAACCCGCGTCCCCTGCATCGGCAGGTGGACTCCCAACCACTGCGCCACCAGGGAAGCCCCCTGCTCACTTTTCTATCCCCTCTCTTTTTGTTCCAGAACACAGTGTTTGGAGGATAAGGGGTCCAGCATATCTTTTTATGTTTGCTTCCTCATTTTCCAGGATAGGTGCCTGCAATTCTGTGTCCTTTGCCTCTTGGCATTTAACGTTATAATAATTTTTAAAGCTCAGATTTGGTGGCAGGATGATGGTAATAGCGGTGGTGTTCCGAAATGTGTATTTTAGACTTTACCAAAATATTTAATTTTTCTCTTTAATTAGCAAATAGTTAATAGTAGCCTATTTGGTGGCTATTCCCAAGTGATGGAAAGTAGACCGTTCAAAATAACATAATATGTTCTCTGTTTATGTGAAGTATTGTGGATGACATAGGAAAAGATTAAGTGCGGCATTGCCTTTTATAAGAATGCCACTCAAGTGTTGGAATGATTCAGTTTAAGTCAAATGCCTTTGAAATGATGTAGCACAATCCCTGCCTTAGAATGTTCATTCCTTAAAAGCCCTCATGTCTAACAGGAGAAAGAAGAGTTCCCAGATACATGTTGCATCTTTTGATGGTCTGGGTGAACCATTAGTTTGTACACATCTGTCTTCTTCTTTTTATCAAGGAAAGCAACTATTTCCTGTGGAGCTCAAGCAAAGAAATGATCATTTGCACCAATACTGAAAGAAAAACTAGCTGCTTTGAACTTATTGCAGAGCAGTATGTCAGTTTCCAGTGCATGATGTTCTTAATTACTCTTGTATCTTTTTCTTTCAGTTTTAGGCATCTTTACATTTGTCTTGTTTGTTTTCAATGTGGAGGTGGAGAGTTGAGTTAATCAGTGTATGACACACTGTCATCATTGGTCCTCTAGAATTTTATCTTACGTTACTGTTTTTCTCTTTAATATCTGGGCTTGACTACAATTACTCTGCTCACTCTGTCCCATCACCCACCCACTCATATTAGCAGCTACTCCCATAAATTTAATATGTCCTTGTCCCATGCATTTCATAAACATTCCTGGTAAGTTTATATTCTTGAGGGATGTATAGAGTTATTTTGTGAGGTCATAAGTGTAGTGGTTGAGAGTGTGGACACTGAATCCACCTACCTGGGTGCATATATCTTTTTGAGTCAGTGTTTTTATTTTCTTTGGATAAATACCCAGAAGTGGAATCGCTGGATCATATGGTAGTTCTATTTTTAATTTTTTGAGGAATCTTCATACTGTTTCCATAGTGGCTGTACCAAGTTACATCCCTACCAATAGTGCACAAGGATTCCCTTTTCTCCACATCGTTGCCAACAACTGCTATTTCTTGTCTTTTCGATAACAGCCATTCTGACAGGTGATTTAGATTTGCATTTCCCTAATGATGAATGATGTTGAGCATCTTTTCATGAACCTGTGGGCCATCTGTATGTCTTTAAAAAAAAAAGTCTATTCAGATTTCTGCCTATTTGGATTTGTGTTTTGTTGTTGTTATTTTGGGGGTTTTTATTTTTTTGCTTTTGAGTTGTATGAATCTATATATTTTGGATATTGGCTCTTATCGGGTAACTGATTTGCAATTACTTTCTTCTATTCAGTATTGTTGCCTTTTCATTTTGTTGATAGTTCCCTTTACTGAGCAGATGCGTTTCAGTTTTATATAGTCCTACTTTTTAATTTTTGCTTTTGTTGCTTTTGCTTTTGGTGTCAGATTTTTTAAAAAGTCGTTACCATGACCTATGTCAAGGAGTTTACTGCCTATATTTTCTCCTGGGGGTTTTATAATTTCAGGTCTTAATTTCAAGTCTTTAATCCATTTTCAGTTAATTTTTGTGTATGGTATAAGCTCAATATCATAATATGGTGGTCAATTTTCATTCTTTTGCATGTGGCTGTCTAGTTTTCCCACCGCCATTATTGAAGAGACTGTCCTTTCCCCATTGTATAATCTTGACCCCTTTGTCATAAATTAATCAACCGTATATGTGTGGGTTTATTTCTGGGCTTTCCATTCTGTTCCACTGATCTGTTGTCTGTTATAATGCCAATATCATAATTTTAATTACCATAACTTTGTAATATAGTTTGAAATCAAGGAGCATGATGTCTCCAGCTTTGTTTCTTTTTCTCAAGATTGGATATTCAGGGGTGGTTCCATGCAAGGTTTAGAATTATTTTTTCTATTTCTGTGAAAAATGCCATTGGCATTTTGATAGGGATTACATTGAATATGTAGATTGCTTTGGGTAGTATGGACATTTTAACATTATTGATTATTCCTGTCCATGAGCATGAAATATCTTTCCATTTTTCGGTGTCTTCTTTAATTTCTTTCACTAATGTCTTGTAGTTTTCAAAATACAGTTCTTTCCTCTTCTTGGTTAAATTTATTCCTATGTATTTATTCTTTTTGATGTAGTTTTATTTATTTATTTTTATTAGTTATCTATTTTATACATACTAGTGTATATATGTCAATTCCAATCTCCCAATTCATTCCACCAACACCCCCCACCACCCCGTTGCTTTCCCCATTTGGTGTCCGTACATTTGTTCTCTACATCTGTGTCTCTATTTCTGCCCTGCAAACCAGTTCATCTGTACCATTTTTCTAGATTCCACATATATGCGTTAATATACAATATTTGTTTTTCTCTTTCTGACTTACCTCACTCTGTATGATAGTCAATAGGTCCATCCACGTCTCTACAAATGACCCAATTTCGTTCCTTTTTATGGCTGAGTAATATTCTGTTGTATATATGTACCACATCTTCTTTATCCATGCGTCTGTCGATGGGCATTTAGGTTGCTTCCATGACCTGGCTATTGTAAATAGTGCTGTAATGAATATTGGGGTGCATGTGTCTTTTTGAATTATGGTTTTCTCTGGGTATATGCCCAGTAGTGGGATTGCTGCATCATATGGTAATTCTATTTTTAGTTTTTTAAGGAACCTCCATACTGTTCTCCATAGTGTCTGTATCAATTTACACTCCCACCAACAGTAAGCCTCTGTACATGCTGTTTTTTTGTTTTATGTGTGTGAAATTCTCTCCAACTAGAAGAATTGCTCATTCTTCAAATGTCTTCAAATGTCAGCTTCAATAGTACTATTTCAGAAAGGTTTCCTTGATCACTTTTTCTAAAGCGAGTGTTTCTTAGCATAATTTCCTCTTAGTGTCTTTCTTTTCCTCTATGTCACTTAACAAAGTTGTAATTATGTTGTTTTGTTTGTTTGCTTATTGACTTATTGTATATCTCCCCCGGTGGGTTGCAAACACCACTAGGCAGGTGCCATGTCTGTTTTGCTCAGAACTTTGTCTCTGTCTGCGGAAAGCACCTACCACATGAAAGAGACATAGTAAATATATGTTCTGAATGACAAGAGTTACCTGCTGGGAGTGTATTTCTTTGTAGATTTGGCTGAATAAACTGTGGCTTGGGCGTGCTGGTGTTTTCTGCATCTTTATTGTCAATATTTCATCTTTTGCAGCAGATAAAATAAAAAAGAATGAAAAGAGCAAAGAAAAATGTTTTCACAGTGTCCATATTTGTTAATGTGGGTGTGTGTTTGTTGACATTTGTGGAAGAGGAAATTAGTGAATAGAGTGCTTATGTGGTAATAAAGTTAATTCCACATATTTATGGTCTTCTGCAATGTGGGGTAATTTATTCATTCCCTGAGAGCTTACTATGCATGAGGCTCTGAATTAGATGCTATAGAAAATTTAGACCTATAGTCTGATAGCTAAGAACCTGCACTTAAACATGCAATTGTGTGTATTGAGAAAAAATGATATAAATAGTTATTTTAGAAAGCAGAGTTAAGTACACAGCTCAGAGCTGGGCTGATGCATAGAAGAAAACCAGGTAAGATTTGAGGATGCAGATGACAGCTTCACATTGAAGCATGGGCAGGATTTTGAGAAGCAATGTTTGGTTTTCCCTGCCTTCCAAAATATATGAGCAATACTGTACAATGGATCAAGTTCTACAGTCAAAATGAGTAAAATAGGATTATCTCTTTATGGATGTTGGTATTGCAAATAAAAAGGTATGCTGTATAAAAATGCCACACAAATTAAATTTTAAGATATTTGATATGAGAGTGAAAAGAGGTAATTTTGTGCTAATTAACTGAATTTTTGTTTTGTGATTAGTCTGAAGGAAGTTAAAACTCATCTGAATCATCATGACTTCTCTTCAGTGGGCCTTCCTGAATTTGAGAAAAATGTATTTTCAGCACTCTCGATGAATTTTTAAGCAAATGCAGTCTGTGAATTTTTTTTTAAAGTCTGGAAATCAAGTAATTCATCTACCAAAATATTTTTGTTTATGTGAACATAAAGCTACTTTTACTTAGGACATACTTTAATTCAGCTTGAATGTAATTCTTATTTTCTTGTATAATCTTCCTTAGATTACATTATATACAACACAGTTAATTGCTTCTGAGCATTTTAATGTGAGAGGGAATTTCACACCTCTCTCTCAAGGCAATTTGCTACTGCAAATAGCCAGGCCGTGTTCTTATGCATGTAAGTCACACAGTGGTTTGTAAATGTTACAGCCTTTATTTAAAGGTGAAATGATGACTTACTTCACTCTGTATGACAGACTCTAGGTCTATCCACCTCATTACAAATAGCTCAATTTCGTTTCTTTTTATGGCTGAGTAATATTCCATTGTATATATGGAATTTAAGAAAAAAAATTGTCATGAAGAACCTAGGGGTAAAGCAGGAATAAGGACGCAGACCTCCTAGAGAACGGACTTGAGGTTATGGGGAGGGGGAAGGGTGAGCTGTGACACGGCGAGAGAGAGTCATGGGCATATACACACTAACAAATGTAGTAAGGTAGATAGCTAGTGGGAAGCAGCCGCATGGCACAGGGATATTGGCTCGGTGCTTTGTGACAGCCTGGAGGGGTGGGATAGGGAGGGTGGGAGGGAGGGAGACGCAAGAGGGAAGACATATGGGAACATATGTTTATGTATGACTGATTCACTTTGTTATAAAGCAGAAACAACAAAAAAAAAAATGAAATGATGAAAGCAAAGTGACCACTAAGGATTTAATAATTTATAGGTATCTAGCTTTCTATTATGTAATCTCTTTTTCCTTAGGAAACATTTAGTAATAGGCCCTTTACAATGTCAAATTGAACAAGAGGACATAAAAAAGGAAATTTCACGTGGAATTCTCTTTCCTTATTTAGGGCAATAAGGGTCTACAATATAGCAGAAGGACTCACTGAAGAGTTACCAGTCTTATTTGACTGGACTAAGCTGCCTACACACCAGCACAAGAGAGCTTTCAATTTTACAGTAGTTAAATCAGGAAAGCTAAATTGTAAAAAGTCTAAGCTGCGGTAGAAAAATAAAGGTCAATCAGGTATTTGATTAAAAAATCAAGTCAAAAAGTTAAGGAGGTTAGGCTCTATAAAACGAAATAAAAAATTGCTGCATGGCTTAATTTTTTTACCATTTTAAAATTGAAGTATAGTTGACATACAGTATTATGTTAGTTTCAAGTGTACAACATAGTAATTTGACATTTCTATACATTACAAATCGATCATCACAGTGTACCATCTGTCACCATACAGAGGTATTACAATATTATCGACTGTATTCTATGTGCTGTCTGACTTATTTCACTTAGCATAATACCCTCTAGGTCCATTCAGCATTGCAATGTTGTCACAAATGGCAAGATTTCATTCTTTTTAATGGATATATATATTCTATATATATACGTATGTATGTGCATGCTACATCATCTTTATTCATCTCTTGATAGACCACTTAGGTTGCTTTGATATCTTGGCTATTGTAAATAATGCTGAATGAATATAGGGGTGCAAACATCTTTTCAAATTAGTGTTTTCATTTTCTTTGCATAAATACCCAGAAGTGGGATTGCTGGATCATATGGTAATTCTACTTTTAATTTTTTAGGAAACTTGCTACTGTTTTCCATAATGCACCAATATACATTTCTATTAACAATGCATAAGGGTTCCCTCTTCTCCACATTCTTGCCAACACTTGATGTATCTTGTCTTTTTGATAATAGCCGTTCTGAATGAGGTTGTTGTTTTGATTTGTGTTTCTCTGATGATTAGTAATGCTGAGCGTTTTTTCATGTGTCTGTTGGCCATCTGTATGTCTTGGAAAAATGTCTGTTCCTATCTATTGTTTGTTTCTTTGACCTTGAGTTGTGTGAGTTTTTATATATTTTGAATATTAACTGCTTATCAAACATACCATTTGCAAATATCTTCTCTCATTTGGTAGGTTGCTTTTTCATTTTTTTAAAAAATATTTTATTTATTTAATTGGTTGCACCAAGTCTTAGTTGCAGCAGGCAGGCTCCTTAGTTGTGGATGTGGGCTCCTTAGTTGCAACAGGTGGGCTCCTTAGTTGCGGCATGTGTACTCTTAGTTGCGGCATGCATGTGGAATCTAGTTCCCTGACTAGGGATCAAACCCAGGCCCCCTGCATTGGGAGTGAAGAGTCTTATCCACTACGCCACTAGGGAATTCCCTTGCTTTTTCATTTTGTTGATGGTTTCCTTTGCTGTGCAAAAGCTTTTTAGTTTGATGTATTCCCATTTGTTTATTTTTGCTTTTATTTCTCTTGCCTGAGGAGACAGACACAATAAAAGTATTGCTGAGAGCAATGTCAAAGAGTGTATTGCTTATGTTTTCTTCTAGAAGTTTTATGGTTTCAGGTCTTACATTTAAGTCTAATCCATTTTGAGTTTATTTTTGTGTATGATGCAAAAAAGTGGTCCAGTTATATTCTTTTGCAAGTAGCTGTCCAGAAACCTATACCATTTATTGAAATGAATACCATTTATTGAAGACACTGTCTTCTTCCCACTGTATATTCTTGCCTCCTTTATTGTAAATTAATTGACTATATGAACATAGGTTTATTTCTGGGCACTCTATTCTGTCTGTTGATCCTGTGTCTGTTTTTGTGTCAGTACTATGCACTTTTTATTACTATAGCTCAGTATTATAGTTTGATATCAGGGAGAGTGATACCTCCAGCTGTGTTTTTCTTAAGATTGCTTTGGCTATTTGGGGTATTTTGTGGATCCATACAATTTTAGAATTATCTGTTCCATGAAAAAACATTCATATTTTGATAAGGATTGCACTGAATCTGTAGATTGCTTTGGGTAGTACGAGCATTTTAACAGTAATAATTCTTCCTCTTCATGAGTGTAGTATATCCTTCCATTTATTTGTGTTGTCTTCAGTTTCTTTCATCAATGTCTCACAGTTTTTAGAGTACAGGTCTTTCACCTCCTTGGTTAAATATATTCCTAGGTATTTTATTCTTTTTTCTTTTTTTTTTTTTTTTTTGCGGTCACGGGCCTCTCACTGCTGTGGCCTCTCCCATTGCGGAGCACAGGCTCCGGACGCACAGGCTTAGCGGCCATGGCTCACGGGCCCAGCCGCTCCACGGCACATGGGATCTTCTTGGACTGGGGCACGAACCCGTGTCCCCTGCATCGGCAGGTGGACTCTCAACCACTGCGCCACCAGGGAAGCCCTCTTTTATTCTTTTGATGCAATTATAAATGGGATTGTTTTCTTAATTTCTCTTTCTGACAGTTTGTTATTAGTATATAGATTGCAACAGATTTCTGTCTATTGATTTTGTATCCTGCAACTTTACTGAATTTATTAGTTCTAACAGTTTTTTGGTGGAGTCCTTAGGGTTTTCTATATGTAGTATCGTGTCATCTGCCCAGAGTGGAAGTTTTACTTATCTTCTTCCAACTTGGATGCCTTTTTTCTTTTTCCTGTTGAATTGCTGTGGCTAGGACTTCCAATACTATGTTGAATAAAAGTGGCAATAGTGGACACCCTTGTCTTGTTTCCGATCTTAGAGGAAAAGCTTTCAGCTTTTCATCATTGAGTATTATGTTAGCTGTGGGTTTGTCATAGATGGCCTTTATTATGTTGTATGGCATACATTTTAAAAATATTTGTTAAAGTTATAGTCATTTTGCAAACATGTGTCATCACATATTTCAAGCAAACCCCTCTATGTTTAGTCTCATGTCTAAGGCATTTTCACATTTAAAAATGTGTATTGATTGAAATGAAAGTTGATCCTGTCTGCTTAGCCCTGCAAGGATCTGGAGCCCAGTCGATAGAAAGTTCTTTTCTTTATAATTAATTTTTATTGGAGTATAGTTGATTTACAATGTTGTGTTAGTTTCTGCTGCACAGCAAAGTGAATCAGCTATACATATACGTATATACACTCTCTTTTAGATTCTTTTCCCATATAGGTCATTACAGAGTATTGAGTAGAGTTCCCTGTGCCACACAGTAGGTTCTTATTAATTATCTATTTTATACATATAGAAAGTTCTCACAAGACACTCAGGTCTCCTCAGTTCACCCTCAGGGCTGAAACACATTCAGGAAGTAGCTTTAATGTCTAACTTTTGACCAACTTTTGGTTTTAAGTAAATTCATTTATAGTCATACAAAATTCAGGAAATAGATCCACTGGATTCAGACTCTGGATTCTCAGTGAGATGTTTAATGGATCCTGCTCCAGTCTCTCTCAAGACTATTTCAATAGGGGTCAAGACAGTTGGCCTAAGGGAGAGAGATTAAACTCAATTGCACTGAAACAAAGGGTGGGAGAGTTTCTATGTGCTGGAGTCAGCTACTAGGAAAATACTTGAGGTCATTAAGGGGGCAGTTCCTCAATGTGATTAGGCCATCTGTATTTGCTAATTGTTGATTACCAAAGTTAGATTCCTACCCTCCCACAGACACTGACAGGGATCTTTATTCCCTTCATGGTTACATTTCAAAGGCATGAGTCCCAGTCCTTGAGAAAGATATTACTGGCTTATAAAACGGGCAAGAGTCAGGGAGAAGATTTACATCTCAAAGGGCAAAGAAGGAATTCACAACTGCAAGTTTTCTAAAGTAAATGCTCTAAGAAAAGGGAAGTCAGGGACCTATAGTTAGAAAGAATCTGTCTAAAAGTTCAGACAAACTTAAGAATGTTAATGCCATCTTGGTTAGTTCCCACGGAAGAGATTTAAGGCGGTCAGCAGTTAACCAGCTTGCTCTCTCCTCATTTTCTCAAAAATGAAGCTTCATATATAATAACTAAAACAGACTGTAGGATTTCCTAAATCAGAGCAATTTCTAAAGACTCCACATTGGTGTAGAGACCAAGGGAGTGAGTAATGGATGTAGAAGCAGCAGGAAGGGAGGGGTGGAGCCGGCACTTCTGAATAAAAGAGGTTACGTTGGAACTGAAATTGTAGGCATGGCCAACAGTGCCTCTTCCTCTAATTTTCTCCCTCTTCCCCATAACTCACAGTGACTTATTGTCCTTTTATATCTCTTGTTTCCCTCTGAGGCTACCCTGATTTCACATGTGTGTGAACACTGGAGTAAAGCAGTGGCACAGTGATGACCAGGAACAGCCCTACACGTAACTCCCTGAGAATTCAGATTCATAAAAGTGACCTCTATGGACCACGGAAGCATCTCAGTGCTAGTAGTGGCTTTAAAGTCAGTGCACCAAAAAATTAATTGCTTGCTAAACTGAAACCTCAGGATGTGGTAGTTCACCTTATTAGAAGAGATGTTTTTGGACTGCAATTCTAAGTGTCATGGTCCTTAAAAAAAAAAAAAATTGAGGTAGATGTACTGTGGACACTGGTGGTGAACAGTGGAAGCCTAGACCATGGCCAGCTGGTTCAGCCAGACACACCTCTCAGGAGAGCAGCCAAACATTGTAGATTAATTGCAGGCATTTGCACACATGGCCACATTGAACTTCCATTTGCTCACTACTTTCAGAGAAGAAGTTTCTGATGATGTCCTATGACCAGGTGTGGAACAGGGGGAAGAAGGGTTGGAAACTATATTTCCAAGACAATAAGGACCAGGAAGATCTCCACTTACCTAGAGTGGGTGTCAGAGACCAGAAACTAACTGAAAGAAGGGATGGTAATATAAAGTTTTGATCCTGATATGTTACAAAAGATGGGGAGGGTTCTCATTTTAGAACGGGAGTGTGAGGATGACCGTCCTTCTTTCTTATATGCCAAGCTGAAAAGTCTCTCCACTCAAGATTATGATGCCAAAATACTCTCCTTCACCCTACGGTCATCCGGGAAGAAGTCTATCAGTACTGTTGTTTGGCTGTGGTAGGGGAGGGGGGCTAAACCCTCTCTCCAACCTGGAAGCAAAACCCTGCCTCTCTTTCCCTCTGAAGGAGGCTGCGTACACACCTCTATCACACTCCCCTATCACACTCCCCTCAGTCCTATCCCTGCTCTAGAGCCCTCATTTCACCCCTTATCTTGTACTATTCTGGAGAGAAGAGTTTTAGGAATGTTGGATGTCTTAAGGTTGTAAATAGGGCATTGAAAGGAAAACCAGCAAGGATCGTTTCATCCTCAAATTCTGATCTGGGAAAGAAGTACTGGGAAATGCATGCAAGTTGGAAAAGGGTAGAGGAGAAGCCAGAGCTGAGTTTTTGCACTAATATCAGCAAGTGCTTCCTCTACTTGATTCCTCCATTCAGGTGCTCCATCATTTTCCATGTTGACGTCCTAGTCGTTCTTCCTCAGTTCAACGTCCCAGTGCTTTTGCCTTCATTCATGTTCATTCTCTCATGTCCATTACCTTGCTGCTTAGTCCTCTGGTCTTACTGGATGAGCCTCTCCTGGGGCGGTATACTCACCCCGAGACACTGAAGGGTGTGGAGATCATGGGCTCTGACTGGTGCAGTCTTCTCAGTGTTTTGTTGTTTCCATTTGTAGTTTAGAACGCTCTGGACACATTATGCACAAACATGCCTTATCTTCATGGAATCCAGCCTAAATTTTCCAAGAAATGGTTTCAGTGGGCCTCAGGGAGAGTGAATTCATGGTATTGTTCCAGCCTTTATCCACTTTGACTTACACATGAAAGTTCTCCTTGTGCAAACATGGCTTCTTTCTACTCTTTCTGATTTGTCCCCATTCCTTCCATGGGCCCAGAGGACAGGGCTGAATAGCCAACATTTATTGCATCAGCAGGGATGTTGAGGTTTGGACTTGCAGGACTTCTGATCCTGGCTTCTGCTTTGATTCTTAGTCCTACTGATTTCAACATCTTCCTTAAAGATAGTCCCAAAGACTAGATAGCGGGAAGTGTAGACATTTAAGAAATTCTTTACTCTTGATTTTGCTACTATTGTCCTTCTTACACTGTACCTCCATTTCCATCGCCACTTCCCTAGATAAAGTGTTTGGCATTTCTGTCTGGGCTATGGTACTAGTCCTCTAACTTGTCTCTCTGGCTTGGGCTTCATCTCTCTTCTACGTTTCTTATACCCTGTCCTTAGATCATAAAATGCAGATCACATACGGCAAGTCCCCTGCGTATGAACTTTCAAGTCACGAACTTCCAAAGATGCGAACGTGCTGCTACCCAGACACGACTGGGTGGTTTTTTCAAGCGGGTAGATAGAATTGAATCCAGCAAGGAACCAGAACCTGTGCCACCACCGTCAGGCGTGAGTGAAATTGCAGCTTGCCCTCCGTCTTCTATTGTTGACGATCTTTCAGCTCTACCATCTTCTACCTCCTCTCCCTCCTCCAGTCAGTAACTCTTCTTGCCTGTTCATTCGATGCCAGCCCCTGTGTGCCAACTGTTGTACTGTACTACTGTACTTTTCAAGGTACTGTACTGTAAGATTAAAAATGTTTATTTTTTGTATTTTATGCATTATTTGTGTGAAGAGTATTATAAACCTATTACAGTACAGTACTGTGTAGCCGATTGTGTCAGTTGGGCACATAGGTTATCTTTGTTGGATGTACAAACAAATTGGACTTACAAATGTGCTCTTGGAATGGAACTCGTTCACAGGTGGGAGACTTGCTGAAATTCTGTTTCATTGCATAAAAATCCCTATTATCTAACAATGAAATTCAAACTCTTTATTGTAGCGTTCTATTCACTTTAGTATATTGCTCCAACCTTGCTTTCCAGCCTCATCTCCTGATAATCTCCCGTCTGTTCAACATACAGGCCACAGAGTTGATGGTTCTCAGAAAGCACTGTGCAGTTTTCACACATGGAGCATTGTACCCATTTCTGTCCTCTCTACCTGGAATATTTTTTCTCCACTTCTTTGAGGGATCAGCTGCTCTAATCCTTTACTACTCAGCTTAATCTCACCTTCTCTGTGAAGACATCAATAGTCTCCGAGAAAGAGCAGTTAGTTGGCTTCTCCTCTCTGCACCCCAGACCTCTAGCCTTCTAATATCAGGACACACACTACTCTGTCCTGATGTACAGTGAGCTCCTTAACGGCAATGATGATCTTGTATTCATCCTTGTACCCTGTATTAGTTTGCTCGGGCTGCCATAACAAAATACCACAGACTGGGTGACTTAAGCAACAGACATTTATTTTCTCACAGTTCTGAAGGCTAGAAGTCCAAGATCAAGTTGTTGGAAGGTTGGGTTCTTTCTGAGTCCTCTTTCCTTGGCTTGTAAATGGCCACTTTCTACCACCTGTGTCTTCACATCTTTCCTCTCTACGCACACCTGTCTGTGCCCTAATCTCTTCTTATACGGACACCAATCATGTTGGATAAGGTGCACCCTAATGACCTCATTTAACCTTAAGCACCTCTTTAAAGGCCGTACCTCCAAAGCAGTCATATTCTGAGGTACTTGGGACTTCAACGTAGGGGTTTTGTAGGGGACACAATTCAGCCCATAACCAACTCCAAACTATTCCCCTAGCCCTGTAGTTGTGGATGCCCATCCAAGAGTTGCCAACTGATAAGTATTTGGTAAAGGGCTGACTGAAGAGGCAGAGGAACACTTTGCTTCCAAATCTCTTTCCTTGTGGGAGGAGACTCTGAATGGCAGATTTTTCAGAGTGAGAGGTCTGCCTGACCCAGGCAATTACCTCTTCAGAAGGGAGCCTCCTCCTGCATGGTACTTGGTGCCTGCCTTGGCCTGGCCATCCATCATTCTCATGCCTTCTCTGCCCAGGTGCATGATGGTTCATTTATCTGAGAAATGGAATGGAAACTCCTGGGTATGGAGGGAAATGGTGCTGGCCACCTGCCACCTGCTGTGTGACCTTACATAAGTCACTCACCCCCTCTCTTATCAGGCTTCCTCATCTGGGCTAGGGAGATGTGGTGTAGATCATATGATTCGTACACTGTTTTTTATACTGACAATGTTTTCAATTTTGCTAGACATATTAAAGACTGAAAAATACATTGATATAATATTGAAGTTATTAATATAAGTTTTCAAAGAGATTTTTTATAACCCCAGGAGTCCAAACTTAGAGTAATTTTTTTAACTGCAAAAAAGAATAAGAATCTTCCTTTGTGCAAAATAGTCTCCTTTATGATAATTGTTAGATTCATGTGTGTTGTTAGCTCTTAGGGTGTAACGATCACAAAGAGGAAGATACCTATCAATTTTCTATATTGAAAAACTGTGTGTGTATTTGTTTGTTTGGGGTGGTTTAGAGGGAAGTAGGTAAGGGTAATAATAGCATGAGGGGTGAATTTCCATTATTCATACTATTCCTGTTTGCTCTCAGAATGAATGGAAGTTGACCAGGGATTTCTCAGGTGTGATAGATTTCCAGGTTTGGTTTTGTTATTTTTGTATTAAGGGCAACTTGAAGCAGTCAGTGAAGAACATGGTTCCATAAAGCCACACTTCCCTTACCCACGTTGAGAACACAATCCTTTTATCCTGTGTCTACCAGTAAACACCTCAAGGGATGGTCCCAGCAAGGAATTTTGTTCACCAAAACCACTTCTTGACAAAAGAACTTTACAGAAACATATTGCTCCTGAATGAATTATTTGGATCATAAAAAGAAAAACAAATGTGTGGAAACTGCATTTCAATTCCCCATTAAGCCGTATGAAAGGTGTATGAGCCTAGTATATCTAATATAGGTTAGCAATTTAACCAGAGGAACTGCTTGGAGGATATTGAAACAAATCATTTTGATAATTCCAAAGAGTTTCTATAGATGGGCACTGGATTTCTTTTTAATTATTCTACATCTGCTTAGAGATATGCAATTTCCAACTATGTAATTGGATTTTAAGCACTTTTTCGTTACTATAAATAAAGTGTTACAGGCAATTACATTGAAAAATCTGCAGTGCAAAAGCTAGCTGCAGCCCACAGGTTACAGCACTTTTGCATATGGACCATGCTCTTCTTATGGTATGATGATAGCAAGATTCAAAAGAACACTTCACTCCTGGAGCTGGGTAAGAGGCTGATTATATTTAGACCATATTCACTTCCCACAGTCATCTGATAGGAAGGAAAACACTGTTTAAACTTCATCTCCTGTGCTGGACAGTATTGTGACTGGGAGGAATTAGTGGAAGAAAAAAGAATAAATCCACCCAGGATCTAGCTCTAGAATGCTAATCAGAGCTTGAAGAGACACATCTATTTTTGTCCTGCTTTCACACCTGAGATCTCTTCCAGACTAGAAACTGTTTGTTCAATCCATGGGGGCAACTTTGGGTAAAGGATTAGCAGTTATGTGTCCTTAGTATAAATTCAGATCAGACCCCTTTGGGATCAACCTCTATCAAAAAACCCCTCCTTTTCCCAGTTTCAGCTGGTAACAAGTTCTGACTTCCCTTACAGCTGCCAGATGAGAAGCAGGTGATCCTAAAGTCTTTTTTCAAGGAAAGTTTCTAGATTTAGCAAATTTTACAGCAGACAGGGGCATTAGAGATCTCTTACAGATGATGAGAAAAGTCAAGTTACGTTGCTTGAGACAGAGCAAACTGTGAGCGAGCTCACCTGGGCCCTCATCAACTTACTTGCTCCTTTCTTTCCATCCTCTTCCCTTTTTATTTGCAGAAACGGCCTCTCCGTTTTAGCTCTAGGGTGTGTAAGCACTTTGTCATTGCTCGTGTTAATTTCCTTCCTGCCTTTTGCCCACCCAGCACTACCTGCTGAATCATCCCCCACATCCTTTCTTGCTTTAAGACCTAAACTCTAGTGTCACCTCTGCCACCAGAAGGTTTGCTTAACACATTATCCATCGTGAAAGGAGAATCAAAATGGAGCTGATATTGCTAAGAAAGTTCTCTTAAATGGAGCTGGGAGGCCATTGAAGAAGTGTGTATGCAAGATAGATAGATGCAAGATACATAGATGCAAGATATATGCATATCTGAGCTCAGATGGAATCTGACTTTTGACCACTAATTGTCTTAACGCATGCATCCCGAACATCTGCCCAGTGTTCCAGAAACCCAAGATATCAATGGGCCCCTTACCCTCAATAACTTGTGACAGCCTATCCCTTAAGGACAAATATTTCCTTTCTTGTGTCAGAGTACAACCTCATGGCTTTCGCCTTGATAAGCCCCTCTTTCTCTTCTCTGGAACACTCTTGGGTTTACCTGAATCTTCGCCTCCCAAATTGCAATTCTTATGACCCCAAATAAACTCTTTTCTTATTTGCAGCTTTCTGTTTTCCTTGGTTGACACTGTTCAAATCTATGCAGCCTCAGTGGACACAATGTATATTCTGTACAATAGTCTTGCTCTAAGCGGTTTCACTTGGTTACCCCACTATTTTAGATACCTGTTTTAGTTTCCCTCTCAGGGTCCATGATTTCTTCTTTTGTAACCCTCTCTGGGTCTGTCTCCTGGACGCTGCCTGGAGGTTTTTGACAAAACGTGAGACAACATCCATCCTTCTAGTCATTGAAATTGTATTTCAGTAGGGGAGAGGCAGCAAAGGCATATTAAAGAGTAGCGGTCCAGTCTGTCCAGGGCTGAATCAGTGCTAAGTGTTCAGAGAAGGGATGGAGCGGAGTAGATTAGGCTTCTTCATGTCAATCAGCCTGTGTTAATCGGAGTCAATGAAGCAGAACACTTCAAAGCCCATCTTACTACAAAAAAAAAAGATATTAATAAAATAATAGGAATAAAGCTTATTACTTTGAGATTAAAACATGTTAAAAACACACTATGAAGAATTTTAATTTAAATTAAATTTAAAGATTGTACAGTTTAATTTTCTTCAAGGTTTGAAACAATTTGCTATGTGTCTAGATCCAAGAAATACTTTTTTGTGTGTGTAATCTTAAACATCTTTTTTCATAAGGATTTATGATGGTCATTTTCTGTCTTTCCCAGAAAATATGAATCATTGTAAATTTATTCCTCTTAGAAAAAATACAGAATCAGACATGTTGTAAACTGGGAATTCTTTGGGGCTGTTTCCTTCTTTAAGAATTAGTGGCGAGCTGAGTGAGACAATTTCACCAGTATTATCACCAGGAAGTGTTTCTTAGGAGCTTGTATATGAAACACTTAGAAAATTAAATATATGTTTGCAAAATTAAATATATGTTTAAATTTGCCTTTAGCCTAAGCAAATCTTTTAAAAATTCCAATCGTATGTAAGGAACTTTTTACAAGTGGCATCTCATTTAATATCAATGCAAGTTAAATTTTATTATGTCCAATTTTATGTTTTAGATACTTCCTTTGAAGTCATATATGATACCTAGCTCATTAAATTACAGCTACCTCTGTTCCAATGCAGAACAAAAACCATGTATGACTGTTAATCGTGATACCATAACCAATGTTTCCCTCACATACTCCTCTTTGGCCCTGTGACCTGTTGCACATTGGCCACTTGGGGGCAGAGTTGACAGAAAGAATGGCTGCTGGGTAGATGATACATTGTACCCAGTAAGTCCCATCTACATGTGCAATCTGAACCTTGGCATTGAGTAATTTGAAGTTGATTGCTTTATTGAAATATGCACAGGTGCAAATTAAAACTCAAGTCCCTTCACAATCTAAGATGGAAGATTTCCAGTAACACTGTACTCTCTGGATAACGACATGAACTGTTAATGATGCAGCTGTAAAGGGCTACCACTTTCCATAAGGGAAGTTTATAGAAAGGAGAGAGGGTGTAATCAGTTGTGCTGGGAGAAATAGTTACAGAGCCCTCGTTTTGCTACTGCAGACACTTTTAGAGAAAGAAAGGTTTAGTTTGAAGTTTAAACAATTTTTGTTTTAGAAAGCACAATAATAATTCAGATTTATATGAGTCTGGAATTCTGTTAGACTTACAGTATTTTGTACATATAGTTATTAGTTTTTTTTTTTTTTTTGCGGTGCCTGGGCCTCTCACTGCAGTGGCCTCTCCCGTTCTGGAGTACAGGCTCCGGACGCACAGGCTCAGCGGCCATGGCTCACGGGCCCAGCGGCTCCGCGGCATGTGGGATCCTCCTGGACCGGGGCACGAACCCGTGTCCCCTGCATCGGCAGGTGGACTCCCAAACACTGAGCCACCAGCGAAGCCCAGTTATTACTTTTTAAACTTGAGAAGGAGATAGGCTTTCAATGGAAGGCCAGTGTTTTCTTAGACTTTCTGGTCTTTAGTCTACAGTGAATTATCCAGTCAACAATGAAAGGAATTCAAGACTTAAGTTACTTTCTGTGGAACTTGGGTGAAATCTTGGGGAATTCTGGGTAATGAATGAATTCTAAAATTGTCCTATCACATAGGACAATTCCAAATCTTCCCTCTCTCCATGTTTTATAATGGCTTGTTGGGGTTATGTCAGGAGAGTGAATGATAATCTGATTAGGGTTGTTATAGTACAGTTTATACCAATAGCGCACTCCAGATAATTTAGTGTCTGAAATACAAACCTTGCCTCCTAATTATTTTGTCCTTTGAAAACTTAAAGTTTAGAGATAATTTAAAAAATATATAGATTGTAATATAGGGTATCACCGAGTTCCTAAAACGATTTTGGCAAAATAATTTGTGAGAGGTTTGGAATATAAAACCTAGATTCTTTTTGCGGTACGCGGGCCTCTCACTGTTGTGGCCTCTCCCATTGCGGAGCACAGGCTCCGGACGCGCAGGCCCAGCGGCCATGGCTCACGGGCCCAGCCGCTCCGCGGCATGTGGGATCTTCCCGGACCGGGGCACGAACCCGTGTCCCATGCATCGGCAGGCGGACTCTCAACCACTGCGCCACCAGGGAAGCGCCTAAAACCTAGATTCTTTAGTAATACGTAATAGTGTAAGAGCTAAGGGGTCAAGATGTTATTCATAATTTATATAGGCAGTAATATTGCAATGGATATTCTTTCAGATGGATATTCTATAAGTAAAAATACTTAAGATGAAGGCTCGGGCTTCCCTGGTGGCGCAGTTGTTGAGAGTCCGCCTGCCGATGCAGGGGACACGGGTTCGTGCCCCGGTCCGCGAAGATCCCACGTACCGCGGAGCGGCTGGGCCCGTGAGCCATGGCCACTGAGCCTGCGCGTCCGGAGCCTGTGCTCCGCAACGGGAGAGGCCACAACAGTGACAGGCCCGCGTACCACAAAAAAAAAAAAAAAAAAAAGAATGAACAGTTAGAGAGTAAAATGCCTGCTTGTGGTCCCGGAACACATTGGTGATAGAGGCAGATCTCTGGACCCTTTGCACAGTTCCATGTTTCCTTTTATCCTGAAAATGAGTCCTTTCTGCTACCTATTTATAGCAGAGAAAAAACACGCTTACGAGAAAGATCTCTCCAGTTTTCAAAGGGCGATTCCCTGTTGAGCTTGTCCAGGACCCATATGGAGGCTGATCGTGAAAGCTGAGTGAGTGTGAGGGTACCTAGTCTTAAAAAGATAGACCCAAACCTATCAAAAGTTGTAATAAAGAGAAACTAGCAGGGGAATCTGCTTCTGTAGAATTGTTCCTTCTTTTCTGGCAATGAACACACTGCTTCAAATGTGGACTAGAAAGGTTTTTTAGCCTTTCTATACAGGAACATTGAGTTTTTAAAATTCCAATTTATCAAAGATGTACTCCTAGGTTAAAAGCATCAGCACGAATGGATAAGGAACTGCAACACATGATAATAAGTCAAGATGCATTAATATCAGAGCTTCTCAAATTTTAAAATATATAAAATATATATATATATATATATATATATATATATATTTTAAGGCTTGTTCAAAATGCATATTCCTGGGTATTGCCCAGATGTTTTGATTCAGCACGTGTGGATAAAGTTTCGAGTTTTACATCTATGGAAAAAAAATAGCAAGTGTTTCTGAAGCAACTATTTGGTCAGAGCTCTGAGATTTTTTTTTTTTTAGATGAAGCAAAAACTTCAAGAGTAATTTCTGGTACTTGTTCATTTACTTACTATTTCTACATTTCTTTTCAAGCTTCATATCTCTTTTCCGTTGCAGATCTTTTAATTCTGGATTTTGAGGTCTGACTTTTATTTTGATTTCTTTCATTTCTCCCTTTATTTCTAGTCATACACAGATGTAATTATCCCATAAGACCAAAACTAAATTTAGGAAAGCGCTCATTTCCATGGTATTTCCCACTTTTTATTTTAACCTCCACTCTGTGGATAGATATTTTCCTTCTGTTTTTCTGTGCTTTGTTTTCTGTGTTCTGGCAACTCCCAAGAATCCCAGCTACAATGTCAGAATCCACTTTGAATTGCAAGTCCTGTAGTAAATGATATTTCTTCTCCTGAATGGTATACCTGTCACAAATCCATTTAGTGCAGAGGGTTTGACAATTAGTTCTCCTAGTGAAGATTCTGGACAAAACTCCTAAGCAAATTTAGGGCTGAATCGGCCATCTGAAGAAAATGCATTATTCTCCAGAATAGAGTTAATGCTTCGTTTATTTCTGATTTCTTCTAAGTCTAAGTGGTAGATGTTAGTGCACACTTCAGTTGCTAGGCTAATAACGGTAACCTTTTTAGGAAGCAGGGACTTTGCTCTGGGTCAAGGACATCTATGTAAACTGGCCATGGTGCTAGAGAGTGGTGTTTTTCTTGTAATTATTAAAATGATTTTAAAATGTTCATCATTATTATCATGTTCTCCTTGGGTTGTTTCCTTTGGAATCCTCAGGGTTCTCCAGAGAAATAGGTAGATGGCTCTCTCATAGGTTCTATCTGTCTACATATAGTCATAGATACAGATATAAATATTATATATATATATATAAATATTATAAATATAAATATCATAAATATAAATATTATAAATATTATAAATATAAATATTAAGAAATTGTCTCATATGATTATGGAGGCTGGGAAGTCCCAAGATTTGCAAGCTAGAGAGCCAGGGAACTGATGGTCTCAGTTTCAGTCCAAGTTCAAGTCCGAGGGCAAGAGAAGACCAAATGTCTCAGCTCAAAGACAGAGAGTAAATTCTCCCTTCCTCAGAATTTCTTCTCTTCAGACCTTCAGCAGGTTGGATGAGCTCTGCCAACAATGAGGAAGGCAATGCGCTTTACTCAGTCTACCGATTCGAATGTTCATCTCACCCAAAAACACCCGCACACACACACCCAGAATCATGTTTAACCAAATATCTGGTACACCGTGGCCCAGTCAAGTTGGCACATAAAATTAGCCATCACAGCCCACTTTTGAACTTTTTTCTCCCCTAGAGTTGGTACTGTAAGATAGTTCATGGATTGGCTCCCGTTTGGAAAGAAAGACTGCTGTCTTCTAGCTTCCCCCACCACTCCCTGCCCCTCAGAAAAAAAACCCAAACTATTTTCCTTAGAGTGCCAAGCTGGGACAGATGGGATCGATGTGGATGTAGCTGGCCTCTCTCTAGGCAGAAATAGTCTTCATGCTTAAATATGGTCCACCTCACCCCTTCAGGAGATTCTAGTGGGATTTGAGACCAACCCCTATAACAGGCAATGCCATTTTTCTGGCTTCGTCCTCTGGGAATGCCACCTCAGGGAAATACAGAAGAGAATTTATACACTCTGACCTTACTGTATCCACATACAAGATAGAACCGACAGGAGTTTGTAGTAAATTCCCACCATTTACTGACTCAGGAGTGCGTAATAACACTCCTTTATGTCTTCAATAAATATCTTAGTGCCTACTAAGTAGTGGCATCAGAGGCAGAGCGTAGCGGTCAGGCGCGATCTCTGTCCTTCTAGGGCAGACAAACATATTCTGAGTTTGTTGTTGGACATTTAGTCTTTCTTGGTGCCTATGAGTCTACAATCAACAATGTTATTAAAAATAGCAGGCAGAACTAAGATATCATTTCAGTTAGGCAACTTTATTTTCCTTGTCCCATTTCCCAGAACACAGAATAAGACTGCTAAAATCAGTTAAAGAAAACAAGTTGCTGAATGGGAGTGGAAAAGCTCTTTCCCATCTTGAGTGAATTTCAAGGCCTGGGATGAAGTGACTGGTGGGGAAGGTGGGGTTAGACCCAAGAGAGACCTCCTGCAGTCCTTCCTGGTAAGGCATCGAAAGGGAATGCAAGCGAACTACTCTGGTAAGTTTGGAGGAGGATAATAATGCCTATCCACCCATCCCCCCCAAGTTCATAACTGATTGAGAGATAGATGCAGGAAACCTATATCTGGAGATTGAAATATTAGCTTTATTACTAGTAAAGCTGCACTGAAGAATGTTTGGAATACAAATGGCTGGAATCAAGCTTCCTAATCCTGTGCTGTCCCCTCAGGCTCAGATAGAACTGTATAATCACAGCTCTTTCCTATAAGGGCAGGTTACCTGGGGTAGAAATTCCTACTCTAGGTGTTATGACACACCATTGTGAGCAGTGGAGGGTTTCCCCTCTCTACTCTTTGCGGTTTCAGAATCAATGGATTTAAAGAATATTTGTGGCACAGTTTTCAGATTTTTCCCTGGCCTATAAATGTCCTTCTCCTCCTATGACATTTTAGAAGAAATTACAACACAATTCCCATCATCCCCTCCTGGGAAGAGTTAGTCCAGATACAAAGAAATGTACCATCAGCCAATGCCCTCTACCCACTTTTCAACAAGGGCCTTAGGCGTTACATGAGGGACTAGTTCATGATCACCCCAGAATTCAAAAAGCCAAATGGGAACCCCAAGTTTATATAATAGTAGTATCCTACTTACTTTCTGCTTTAAAAAATTACTTTTCTGTGGAATCTAAAAAAAATGTTACAAATGAACTTACTTTCAAAACAGAAATAGAGTCACAGATGTAAAAAACCAACTTACGGTTACCAGGGGCAAGTGCGGGGGAGATAAACTGGGAGATTGGGATGGACATATACACACTACTATGTACAAAAGAGATAATCAACAAGGACCTACTGTATAGCACAGGGAACTCTACTCAATACTCTGTAATAACCCATATGGGAAAATAATCTGAAAAAGAATAGACATATATATATGCATAACTGATTCACTTTGCTATACAGCAGAAACTAACACAGCACTGTAAATCAACTATACTCCAGTAGAACACTCCCTAACACCATACACAAAAATAAACTCAGAATGGATTAAAGACCTAAATGTAAGACCAGACACTATAAAACTCTTAGAGGAAAACATAGACAGATCACTCTATGACATAAATCACAGCAAGATCCTTTTTGACCCACCTCCTAGAGAAATGGAAATAAAAATAAACAAATGGGACCTAATGAAACTTCAAAGCTTTTGCACAGCAAAGGAAATCATAAACAAGATGAAAAGACAACCCTCATAATGGGAGAAAATATTTGCAAATGAAGCAACTGACAAAGGATTAATCTCCAAAATTTACAAGCAGCTCATGGAGCTCAATATCAAAAAAACAAACAACCCAATGCAAAAATGGGCAGAAGACCTAAACAGACTTTTCTCCAAAGAATATATACAGATTGCCAACAAACACCTGAAAGAATGCTCAACATCATTAATCATTAGAGAGATGCAAATCAAAACTACAATGAGGTATCACCTCACACCAGTCAGAATGGCCATCATCAAAAAATCTAGAAACAATAAATGCTGGAAAGGGTGTAGAGAAAAGGGAACACTCTTGCACCGTTGGTGGGAATGTAAATTGATATGGCCACTATGGAGAACAGTATGGAGGTTCCTTAAAAAACTAAAAATAGAACTACCATATGACCCAGCCATCCCACTACTGGGCATATACCCTGAGGAAACCATAATTCAAAAAGAGTCATGTACCACAATGTTCACTGCAGCTCTATTTACAATAGCCAGGACATGGAAGCAACCTAAGTGTCCATTGACAGATAAATAGATAAAGAGGATGTGGCACATATATACAATGGAATATTACTCAGCCATAAAAAGAAACGAAATTGAGTTATTTGTAGTGAGGTGCATGGACCTCGAGTCTGTCATACAGAGTGAAGTAAGTCAGAAAGAGAAAAACAAATACCATATGATAACACATATATATGGAATCTAAAAAAAAAAAAAAGAAAATGTTCTGAAGAACGTAGGGGCAGGACAGGAATAAAGACGCAGACGTAGAGAATGGACTTGAGGACGCGGGGAAGGGGGAAGGGTAAGCTGGGAAGAAGTGAGAGAGTGGCATTGACATATATACACTACCAAATGTAAAACAGATAGCTAGTGGGAAGCAGCCACATAACACAGGGAGATCAGCTGGGTGCTTTGTGACCACCTAGCGGGGTGGGATAGGGAGGGGGGAGGGAGACGGAAGAGGGAGGAGATATGGGGATATATGTATATGTATAGCTGATTCACTTGGTTATACAGTAGAAACTAACACACCATTGTAAAGCAATTATACTCCAATAAAGATGTTTTTTTAAAAAAAAGGGATATCAGATACAAAAAAAACACAACTGTATACTCCAATAAAAATTTAAAAAATAGAAATTGGAAAAAAAATACTCTTCTTTAGTCACCTATGAATGACCTTAAGTAAAATCATGAAGAAGGTAAATTTGTCCTCAGGAACAACCCCTTTGCCTCTCAACTCTAGCTATTCCTCCCTCAGGGAACCAAGGCTCATTGTGGCCCAGAACTTTCTCCAAGGTACCTGCTGTGTTCAGCCACACTGCATGCTTTATCATCACCCTCTGGTTTATCTCCTACTAAAGAGGATACCAATGGGCTTGAACAATGAAACTCTCTTTCAGGGTGAGGTAGTTTTACGTCTCATATAATGATGATGTTTTATCTAGTTAACAAGCACTTGCTTCCAGAAGGTCCTAAAGCAGTATTTCCCAATGTAAAAAATACCATTTCCCTGGATGTTAATCAGTACTGTGTGGTAAGGGGAAGAGTCTTATGGTCAAAAGACTCTTTGGGCTAAATAATTTAGCCCAAAGTGGTAACATGTTAATACAGATAAAACCCTTTTTGTGGTTGTAAGATTTAGCTTATAAATCATTGAAATTGAAGTGAAAGATTACCAGGTCATTGTTAATGACTTGGTGTATTAAGAATATATGTATTTTTGTAAAGGAAAAACACTTTAAGATACTTAATAAGTACTATAGGTCTATTTTGCAGCAGTAAAATGCTGCTTAGAGGTTCTCCTTAAATATCTTTTATTTTTGCGCTTAAATGTATTTTCTGTTGATCTATGGAATGTTCTGTACCAAGCTATACGGTTGTGCTATTGGGCTAGTTACTTTCGCTTTTTGAAATCTGGACTTAGCCAAGTATATCTGACCATGTTAAAAATAGTATCTCTGTATTAAAATTTTGATTACATAAAAAAAGAAAATTTATCAGATTTCCTTGGTGTAGGAATTCTCAGAACAATTTGTTCATTGTTCTCAGAACAATGACTTTTCCTTGGTGTAGGAATTCTGAGAATACTTTGTTTTAGTACTCTGCAAACCTCTGTGGAGGGATATACTGCACAGCTTTTTATCTGTGTAGCATTTCATGGGACCGTTTTCCCATGGAACACAATTTGGGCCACACTGCTCCAGAGAATTCAAATTAATGGTGGCAATTGCAGTCATAATAACAAGTGACAGATATCTATTTTTGGCCAAGTAGAAAGTCGGTTCCACTAATTCCATCATGAATAACTAAGAGACCCAAGGTAACTCAGTGTGTTTAGAAAAGGGCAGTACAATCCAAAGAGTACGTTTTGAAGAGAAACATCTGAGTTTGAACCTTTCAGTACTAGCTGAATGAGATCAGCAAATTCATTAACTCTCAGTGCCTTCAATTTTTTAATCTATAAAAGTAGGTAATAATTCTTATTTGTTGGGGATATTCAGATGATTATCTGAGACAGTTCTGCAAGGACCTAGAACAGAACTTGGAACACAATGTTTGTAGAGTAAGTTTTAGCTTCTTTTCCTTCTCCAAAGTATTTTTCTTTACCTTCCCAGGGATTAAATTTAAAATAGAGGAAAAACATAGTTTTTCATGTCTCTAGGTAACTTCCTTTTACACGATCAGTCTACTGTATTAAGCATGTACTGAACATTTACTATTTATGTAGATATACCCCCTTCCCGTTATTATGGTCTATCTTAGTGGGAATCATTAAGATAAAGTGACGCAGACTCAGCCCTCATGTGGCATTTTGCCTAGTTTTCAGTCAGGTAAATAAATGCAATTATGTCATGTAATTATATATAATGATTTACAATCTTGCAACATCTTTCACAGGTTATCTCAGTCTTCCCAAGAACCCTTTGAAATAGGTGTCACTGTTTCCCCATTTGTATATAAAGAAAAAAGAGGCCCAGGGAAACTGAGCAATTTGGTCAAGGTCCCCCAGCTGATAACCGCAAGCATGAACAAGACCCCATGGTCGTGTGATGTAAAATAGATAGCTAGTGGGAAGCAGCCGCATGGCACAGGGAGATCAGCTCGGTGCTTTGTGACCGCCTGGAGGGGTGCGATAGGGAGGGTGGGAGGGAGGGAGACGCAAGAGGGAAGAGATATGGGAACATATGTATATGTATAACTGATTCACTTTGTTATAAAGCAGAAACTAACACACCATTGTAAAGCAATTATAAAAAGAACCCACGGTCTTCTAACTCAAATCCTGTGAGTTTTTCACGTCATCACACAATGACTGTACTCGCTGTATTTCAAGTGAAACCCACCTAGACAATGCTTTTCTTTTGAAACCAAGACCTTAGAATAGGCTGTCAAAACAATGACTTACTGTCAAGGAATATGTATAAGAAACTCACCACTTAAGGCTCATAGTTTCAGCCACGCAATGTCCTTTTAAATGCCCTTGAAAAGTACATTTTGGAGGGTTTGGGGCCCCTCTGCTTCATGCTATTAAGTAACCAAGTGGCCTTAAGATGTTTCTCTCAAATAAAATGAAACAATAACTAGGCTTCACCTTGATAATAGGAACAAATGAGATACTATCTGGAAGTACTTTTGAAGGTATAAAGTGCCCTATAAGTGTACTAATTTTTAATTCTCTCTAACGTGGGAAGCAGTGATAATACAAAAGTAATTAATCACCTGTTTGCAATGCGTTTCGTGCTTAACTTTGTTGGACGAGAATAGTATCCACCATGAGCGGTCTGTTCTCCCTGGGTATTCACCAATGAGCGGCAGAAGGCGTGAATCGGATTCCAATCTTGATTTTGAGGGCAGCTTGTGAACATAATTTGCTACAGGTAGAGCCAATATATCCAAGGGTTGATTGTGTAAATGGTGTTTCCAAAATAGGAAGCCCATTTAACAGTAAGGCTTTTATTTACTTATAGCTGTTTGGGACATTTTCTTAATTCTCTGAAATATCTGGGAGATCAACTGGTATTGTGTTCTTTTTTATTTGTCTGTTCGTTTGTTTCCATGTAGTGTGTTAAGGTATTTGCAGCTTTTCAAAGGACTGCTCTTTCAAAATGAGTTTTATAACGTAAGCCCTTACAGGCAGAAGATTTTCCTAGAATCCACCTTTTGATTAAAGTGATAAAACTCATTGTTGGCAGGACTTTGGGTAAACATTTAGAAATCGTCCTTCTGGAGAGCAATCTGGTAATATTTATTTAATATATGCTAAGCACCAACTCTAGGTTCCTTGTTAGGTGATGAGGAAATTAAGGTGAATAATGCATGTTTCTGCTTTTAAGGAATTCCAAGTCTACTAGGGAAAGAACACATGTGGACAGTTGTGATGGTGCAGTAGACAGCAGATAGCACCTCTGTCAAGACCCTAACAAGGCTACCCACCCTTCTGGTAATAAACCCCACCTCCAGGGATCCCAGGTGGTAATCTAGGACTCAGGTCAGGACTCTTCCCATGTCCTTCTCTAAGGTTTTTCAAACCTGAAATAGGTTAGAAAAGCTTCTTTTCCTTCTGGTTTAGGTGATAAAATGTGAGTCCAAAGCTGAGTACAGCCATGTCCCTGGCAACATGGAGTAAAGCTGGCTTGAGACAATGGAGATTTCAAAGCAAAGCAGAGATGAGATACAGAGAGAGGGTCCCGACAAACTTAGTTTCTAGATTTAGGCATCTTATCTCCTCCTGTGGTTTGGCTAGTGAAGCCAGTGATCGTCAAGGTTTGTTTTCTGTTATTAACAATCTGATGAATGTACATCACTGGTGTTCTAATAGAGATATGAACTAAAGGACTATTCCTTTAGACAAAATGATATAATAATTTCACTTTTAGAAATAAAATTGATCCTCATTATTCTTATTATTTGTAACCCCCAAATTAGTACTCGAAGCACTTTCCTGGTCATTCACAGACAAGGGAAGGGGGTGAAAAGTTGAGTCTCCAATACTGTAAGCAAGTATTCTTGGTCTATTAGTACCACACTTTTTTGTCTTTTGTTTTTTGTTGGTGATTTTGTTGTTTAAAATGGCCCCCAAACTTAGTGCTGAAGTGCTGTCTAGTGTTCCTAAGTGTGAGAAGGCTGTGATGTACCTGTCAGAGGAAATACCTATGTTAGATAAGCTTTATCCAGGCATGAAATATACTGCTGTTGGCTATGAGTTCATTATTAATGAATCAACGATACATATTAAATAAGGTGTCTTTAAACATACATGAAACAAGGTTATGCACTGATCAGTTGACAAAAATGCGACTAGAGGTTCACAGCAACCTAACCCTATGTTTCTCCAAAAGCAATGGCTTGGTACTCACTAATTCAGTGTTCATAGCAACTTTATAGGATGTTAACTGCTGCAAATGACTATATACTTTAAGAAATAGTCACCTCCATTAAAAAAAATCATATTTACTGACATTTTCATAGAAGCACTATTCATGCTATTGAAGAGCTGGAGAAATGAAAAGTAATTATATAGCTGTTGTAAATTACAGTTTTGTGGCTATGTCCTTACATAAAATTGTATTTATAAAATTAATAATGTGGAATTGCTGGGACAGAGTTTACTGGGCCTAAGCAACTTGAAAGAAGATTCTATGTCTTACTTACATTTCTATCTGTATTAACTAGCCTGCTATGCAGTAGATGTGGTAGGTAATGCATACCCAATATTCACTATGAGGGGACCCATGAGGCATAGTTCTGGCCAGTGAAGTCTAAATGCAAGTCTCTTAGGTAAAGAACCAAGGAAAGCTACTTCAAAAAATAGACTCGGCAGCACCCACATTTTGCCCGTTTTCCTTTTCACTTCTTCCAACTTGGAACTTGGATGGTGTCTATTAGTGCGGGAGTCATCTTTCAGCATAAGTCTGAAAGACACAAAGTCTGCCATGTTGCCCAACTCCAAGAGAGAAAAGACTATTTATGGTGAATACTATTCCTGTCCAGCAAAGAGAATTATGAAATGTAGTGCCTACCGATTGTTAATTGTTTTTGTATTATCACTGTTTCCCACATTAAAGAAAGTGATTAGGAATTGGTGCATTTATATAGCATTTTATAGCTTCAAAAGTACTTCCAGATAGTATCTCATTTGTTCTTATTATCGAGGAGAAGCCTAGTTATTGTTTCTGTTTTATCTGAGATAATATCTTAAGGCCACGTGGTTACTTAATAGCATGAGGCAGAGAAGCCCCAAACCCTCCAAAATGTACATTTCAAGGGCATTTAAATGGACATTCTGTAGCTGAAACTATCAGCCATAACGCCTTAGAGTATGAGTATTACATGGTCTCGCTGAAGTTGTCCAATATAGTAACTTTGACATTCAGACAATAGGTGACTTCATAGAAGAGGAAACATGTACAGCCAATAAACATATGAAAAGATGCTTAAACTCACCAGTGAGCAGATAAATGCAAATTAAAACCAAAATGAGGTATTTTACACAAATAAAATGGGAAAAAAATAGTCTGACCTCACAATGCTGGAGGGAATACAGAGGAATAAAAGCTATCACATTTTTCTAGTAGAAGGAAGATGCACCCTTTGGGAGAGCCATTTGGCAATATGTGTTAAAGTTGAAGATGCACTCATATTCCTCAAGTCAGCAATTCTACTCCTAAAAATATACCCTAGAAAAATAAATACAAGAATATTCATAGCAGCATTTTTGGTGATAATAAACATATGGAAACAACAACCTATGTATCCACTGAGAGGAGAATGGATGAATAAATTATAATGCAGAAGGTGGAATATTCTAGAGCACTAAAAAGAAATAAACCAGTGGTACCCATTATATATGCGGCTAAACCTCAAAAACAGAGTCTTGAGTGAAAAAGTATTGTGTAAGACTTCATATTGCATTTGAACATCTATAAAGGAATATACCTGCAAAAGAATTCTAGGTAGAGAATAAAAGTAAAACAACACGAATGAGAATGATCGTTACTGAATTATACGTTTGTATGGTTATTTCTGTGGTTAGCTATAGCAGAAAAGGAAAAAGAAGGGTAGCACAAGGTGCTTCATTTCTGTCTATGATTTTTTTTTTTTCCTCAGAATGATCTGAAGCAGATAGGGCAAAGGGTTAGGATTTCGATGGGGCTAAATAATAGAATATAGGCATTTGTTGCATTGTTCTCTGCATTCGTCTAAATGTTTCAAATATTTCATATTTTAAAACTAACTATCCCCGGAAAATCATTGCTGTTAGTTTGGATTTGAAAATATTCCCCAGGGGCCTAGATGACGAAGGGAATCCACGTAATGGTTACTAAGGTAATGGCATGTATAAGGGGAGACAGCCCTCTCACAGGTTTCTGTCGAGGAGCTGTAGGAATGGCTAAGAAAGAGGTAACACAGCAAAGTTAAACTTGCAAGTCCATTTCAAGTGGAATAGACTTCTCATTTACAAAGTACATTCACTATACTGTTTCCTCTTCTGTAGGTTAGAGATCACCATTTCCATTCTGCCAACAAAGCAGTGCAATCAGGTAGGCAGATATTTATTTATATTTTACAGCAGTTTGGAGAGATTAGGAAGAGCCATATAAATGTCCTCATATAAACTTCTCACAAATTAACAGAATTATATATATAATATATATAATGATATATATGATTATTATAATTATACATATATCATATGTATAATTATATATATACACACAGAGAGAGTTATATATAGAGAGAGATAATTTGGAAAATACATTCATCTCTTAATTTATATGCAAGGGGTGTACATTTCAGTCAACTGTATAATAATCAATTTCAAGCTGGAATATTGGGGAAATGTGAACCCCAGCATCCAGTACCACTTTCTCTTTTCTGATTATGCTGATGCCGGAGAAAAAACACACCCGTGCAATAAGGCTGCTAATTTGGAGGCTTATATAACATAGTCTCCAGAGAATTTTAAACTGCGTGGGCAAGAGGCTTTAGATAAGCCCATTTAGGAGGAACATCTTCCCAACTCTAGAATTCCAAACAAGTCCCTCCCTCCATATTTTGGGAGTTTACAAGTGACCTCCAGATTTCTACACATGCACTTTGAGCAATGGAAACTCAAGCCAGCCCCACAGATCCCTTACATGAGGACAGAATATACCCTACACAGTGAGTTTCCATCTGCCATCTGGAGATGGTGAGGAGGGTGGGATCTAAGAAATGATGGACGCTATTATCAGTTAATTTGATTTTTAAATTACTTTTTCTGTAGCTGCAGATAGAAAATAGCTACAAATTTAAGCAACTTCACAGAAAAGAGCCTATAGCATGAATAACACGGTCTTTCAGGAAATTTATTTAATTAGTTTTGCGGAAGATGGTCATGGTTGGCTTAGCTATCTTTCCTAGGGCCACAGGAAAGAATTGAACTATAGAGCGGTTCTTCTTACCTGAGAGTTATCTAAAAAGAACTTTAATTAATACTGGGAAAAAGAAGATAGCAATCACCAAAGCAGTAATTGCATTTGGAAGCCAGAATGCAACCCAAATCCTAGTGTATCGTGCTTTGTGTATCACCCTCTGGATTGAGGTAAATATCTTTTCCGGGACTTTAGCTGTGGGCAATGTCTAGCTTCACCTGACAGCCCATGGGCAATTCTTTTGTACATATAACATCCTTAACTTTTTCTTGGCTTCTATAATTATAGTGAAATTTACTTCACTCACCTCGTAGCACCAGGATTAGAGTGAGAGCTTCAGGACAATACAGGAACTTGCAGCTACGATTCTGTAGTCGTGTAGGGAGCTAGCCTTTTGCAAGGAGTAAAAGGATAGAGTCAAACCTCCTGAAAAATAGTGTTACAAACACCCATCTCTTAAGCAAACTTTGAGTAAGAGTTTGAGAAAATCCAACCATTTCTTAAAGTCAGCTTCTTGTTCTACCTGTATCTCTAGAATGGTGCCTGGAAACAAAATAATTACTTGTTGAGTGAATATATAAACAAGTGAATTAAAGAAATATGTGTAATCAATTATAGGATCCTGATACAATAAAGCAACATTGATGACACATGACTGTGGGACAAATAGGATGTAAAATATCAAAACTATCACAAATCAGAGCACTGATTAGGGAAGCTGTTCAGATCACATAAAGGAGAGATTATTCTTTCCATCACACACAAACTTCTCTCCTGTTCCTCAGTGAGAAAAAATGACAAACTTTTTGATAAATTAATATTAAAGACCAGATTATGTCTTACCTAATATGAGAAAAACTAAAAAGGTAGTACTGAATTTGGCGAGTATATTTCTACTTCAAGGGTTACATTAAACAAGCATACATTTAAACAAAAATCATACCTGGAAGTAAAAATTCTCCATGTAGCCATAGTAAAAATCTTAGCTATATTTCATCAGTATATGTTTCACTTATCCATGATATACTTAATTTCTATGTATTTCATTTATTAATCCATTTATATATTTGGCAAACCTTAATTTATCACCTGTGGTTTGAGGTCAGGGTTGAGGTCAGCTACATGTAGGTGGAAATACAAGGGTTTGAAAACATTATGCCATGGCTGCAGGTTGCTGTTAACGTCTCAGGCTCCTTACACCTTTCTCCTCTTGTCTAGGACACCATTCGAAGTCCTGGTTACTCTACCAAAACAGGTACCAGCAGAGATGGACAGTCTAAACAAATCAGTGACATCATAAACAAAATAAAGCTCTCAAAGGACTACACAGCCCCCTTTATAAAAAAGAACTTTACAGATGAATTCAACTAATCCTATAATCCTTAATTCCAATTATATTCAAATATTCCATAGCACAGGAAAGCAAGAAAGCCTTCCAGATCCTTTCTCCAGTCAACATTACATGGGCATAGAAAGCCCTAGAAGGAATATGTTGGAAAAAATATCATGGATCACTCTCACTTCTGAATAATAATGGGATAATCCTAAATACATCATTAGCAAAAAGATTCAAGCAACATATTAATATAATATTAATATATACATTTAAATGGGGTTTAGATATTATGTATTTCAATAGTTGGGAAACTATTAATATAATACATTACCATATATCCATTTTATTCAGGTGTTCCAACTTAATTATTTATGATTAAGCAAAGTAGTCATTTACGATTCTAAAATATTTTTCTCTGTATAGGTGGTTATTTTATAAATTTTTAATTGTATTTTATTTTACTAAAATTTATATACATTTCATTTTTATTAGTAATGATTTCTTTTTGAGGGGTGGATTAGCTAATGGTTTGTTTGTCCCTTTTCAAAAGAAAAAAAAAGTCCTTAAATTTTTTTGTTAGTTCTACAATAGTCTTCTAGTCATTAACTTCTGCTTTTATCTTTATTAAGTTCCTCCATTTTGAGCTATTTTATCATGCTTTTTAATTTGCTCTGTTTTTAATTAAGGTGTTATTTATATATGCAATAAAATCAATGCCTATTAGGCATTTAATTGAACAAGTTTGGCAATTGTATACCAGTGCTGGGACTACGGTGAGGTACGTAGAGTACCTGGAGTGAACTTTAAGGAGACCCTCACTCTCAGGACCTTACAAGTGCAAGGCTGGGCACTGTATGTATTATGCTTTATGTTTGGATGGTGTATATTTTTCCATTATGCTTTTATGTAGACCTCCTAAATTTTAATCTTACTCTACTTTTTTTAGTCCAGTCTGACAGTATCTGCTTTTTAATGGGAGTGCTTAGACTATTTACATTTAATGGAATTATGGATATGATTAGATTTATTTATATTTTTTGGGTCCTTGCCACGTGGCTTAGTTCCCCAACCAGGGATTGATCCCAGGTCCCTGGGAGTGAAAGCACAGAGTCCTCACCACTGGACCGCCAGGGAATTCCCGATATGATTGGATTTAAATTTGCTGCTTATAGTCTATTCATTCAGTATACTTGTGGATTTCTCCCTATTTTCTCTCTTCTTTCAGATTAATTGAATATATTTTCACATTCCATTTTATTGCCACTATTTTTATTTATTATTTTGTTTTTTATTGGTTACTCTAGGGTCTATTATCAAATGAAATTATTCCATTTTATAAATCATTTAAGACCCTTATAGCACTATACTTACATTGCACTTCCTGTTTTTATGTTATTTATTTATTTTATGTTATTTTGCTCATACACCTTGTTCTACATATGTTACGAGCTCCAAATACATTTTTATGATTTCTGCTTTAAATCTTCAATAAGTTTTTGAATAAATTTAAAAATGAGGAAAATATTTCTTTTGTTTACCATTCTGCCTGTCTTCCTTCCTTCATTCCAAGTTTCTTTGGTTCTTTTTTTAATTCCATTTTTTTCATGTTGTCTCTCATTATGTTCACATTTTCCTGTACTTTACATAGTTATAGTCACTTTTTAAAGACCCTTCTATGGCTTTACCATCATCCATATTATTTTATTGACTGTTATTTCACATGGTCTTGAGCCACATTTTCCTGCTGTTAGGTATGTGTAGTAATTTTTTATTAGATGCTAAAAATAGAGAATATGTCTTTGGTATCTAGAATTTGTCGTCTTTAAGGAATGTTGGGTGCTGTTTTGGGCAGGCATTAAGTAGCTTGTTCATCATTTTGACCCCCTAGAAATCGATTTTTGCAAAGGCAGTTGCAGAGACTGTTCACTACTAATAAAGGGTGACACCCCTGGTGACTCCACAGAATGCCACGAAATGCTGTGGACGATTATGAAGAATTTTCCACTTTTTAAAAATTAAACTCTTTATTTTGAGATAGTTGTAAATTTATATGTAGTTGTAAGAAATAATACAGAAAGATCCTATGTACTCTTTGCCTAGTTTTCCCAAATGGTAACACCTTGCAAAACTATAGAGTCATATCACAACAGTATGCTGGCTTGATGCAGTCAAGCTATAGAAAAATTCCACCACCACAGGGATCTTCAAGTTGCCATTTTATAGTCAGACTCATCTCCCTCCTGCTTCCCCCTCTGTGCTTAATCCCAGGGAACCACTAATTTGTTTTGCATTTCTAAAATTTCGTATTTCAAGAATATTATATAAATGAAATCATGCGGTTACACGTTTGGGGATTGGCTGTTTTCACTTAGCCTAATTCTCTGCAGATGCGTTCAAGTTGTGTGCATCAATAGTTCCCTTTTTCGTTGCTGCGTAGTATTGCATGGGATGGATATACTACAGGTTGTTTATTCACCCATTTGAAGAACATCTGGGTTGTTTTCAGCTTTTGGTCATTATAAATAACACTGCTATGAACATTTGTGTATGGATTTTTGTGTGTACATAGTTTTCATTTCTCTGAGACAAATGCCTAAGTGTGCAATTACTTGGTGCTGTGGTAACTGCAATGTTTAGTTTCTTAAGAAAGTGTCACACTATCTTCCAGACTGGATTTACCATTTTCCATTCCCACCAGCAATGTATGAGTGATCCAGTTTCTTCACATCCTCACCAGCATTTTGTGATGTCACTATTTGTTATTTTATCCGTTCAGGTAGATGCGTAGTGATACTTCATTGTGGTTTCAGTTTAATTTCCATAATGTCTAATAACGTTGAACATATTTTCATGTGTTTTTTTGCCATCTGTATGTCCTCTTCTGTGCAATGTGTTTTCATGTCTTTTGTCTATTTTCTTGTTTTTATTGCTAAGATTTTGAAAGTTCTTTATATACTCTAGATACTAATTCTTTGTTTAATATGTTCTTTCCAAATATTTTCTCCTACCTCCAGCTTGTTTTTACATACTTTTGAGTTTTTCTCAGAGCCAAAGTTTTTAATTTTGATAAATTCCAATTGATCAGTAGTCATTCTATGGATTGTTCTTTTGGTGTCAATCTAAGAACTCTTTGCCCAGCCTTGTGTCCTGACGAGTTTCCCCTATATATTTTTTTCTAATTTGATTTAGATTTATGTTTTACACTTAAGTCCATGATCCATTTATCCATTTTGAATTAATTCTTGTATAAAGTGTGAAGTTTAGGTCAAGGGTTCCCCTACCCCACCCCCCCGCAAGTAGATATCCAGTTGCTCCAGTACCATTTGTTAAGACTATTCTTCCTCAAATAAATTGCTTTTGTACCTTTGTAAAAATTAAATTGGACATATTTGCATCTATTTCTGAGCTCTCTGTTCCATTCCATTGAGCTATGTGTCAATGCTTTTGCAATTATGCCCAATTCCGATAGATAAAGAAAGAATCTCAGGAAAGTTGAGTGACCAACTTTTCTGTTAATTATACCATCTCTTTCATTTCTGCTCTATTTCTATGTATGGCTTTTTCTCCTGATTACAGGTGGTATTTGACTACATTTTTCATGCCTACTAATTTTTTTTATAGATGTTGAATGAATATTGTGAATTTTACATTGTTGTGGGCTGGATTTTGTTACATTCCATTAAATATTGTTGGATATGGTTCTGGAATGCAGTTAAGTTACTTGACACCTGTTTGATCATTTCAGGGCTTACTTTTAAGCTCTGTTTGGATATATCCAGTGCAGCATTTGGTCTAGGTTTAATTTAGTCCAGCTACTGAGTCAATACCCTTGATAGGGTACACTCGATGCTCTCTGTATTAGGAGGGTTTTCCTAATTGGACTGGTTGCTGGTTGGACTTTGAGCTATTACCAACATCATGTAAATCCCAGGATTATTTTGCCTGTTTGCCATCACGGGCTTGTTCTTCAGGTTTATGTGGTTTTTGCCCACATGCAGATTAGAATGTAGCTAAAGATTCAAGATCATCTCTCTGCAGTTCTCTGGAGCTCTTCTCTGTGCACCTTAATCCTCTCCAGTATTTTCCCCCTCAAATTATAGCCACCTAGATCTCCTTGAACTCCAAACTCCATATCCTCACTTCTGCAAAAGTGCCAGGCCGTTTGATTTTCCATCCCTGTGCTGTGGCCTGGAAACTCTCCTCAGTCCATAAGCTGGAGAAATCATAAGACTCATCTCATTTGGTTCCCATCTTCGAGGGATTACTATCTTGTGATTCTCATGGTATAATATCGGAATATTATTAATTATTTCATATATTTCATCCGATTTTTGAGTTGTGCAAAGCAGGAAGGTGAGTTTGGTCCCCATATTTCATCGTGGACACAAGTAGAAGTCTCCTCTCCATTACAAAAATTATAAAAATATAATTATATTTTCTAATTTGAGCCAATACTGTCACATGCATTCAGGTTCATAGTTTTTGTAATTTCTTGTTGTTCTTTTTAGTGTCCCTTACTTTACCTATTAGTGTTTTTCTGTTTAAATTCTGCTTTGATAACTTATTATTCTACCATCTTTCTTTTACTTTACGATTTGCTAGGAAGGTATTTGCCATTCTTTTATTTTCAAACTTCCTGCAAAACTGCATCTCTCAAAATCATCACTGTAGCTAAATTTTAATATAATCTGATAATACATATTTTAATAGGTGAATTTAATGCATTTACATTTGTCGTGACAATTAAAATAGTTTGTCTAGTTTATAGCATCTGTTTTATCTTTCTGTTTACCACCATTATTATTATTATTACCACTACTGACACAGAGTCTCTCCTTGACCAAAGTTTAGTTAGTTTCCTCTGAACCCTCTTTTTAACTAGGCCTCATCATTGGGCTCTGTCTCTGGTCTGCCTAGTACAGTTGTAACAAGAATCCTTCTAAGTCAGTTTGGGATGAATCCCCGCAACCTTGATATCTATGATCACCCTTCCTATTTAATCAAATTCCTCATCCTCCATCATTGGTATGTGACTACCCTGGACAACTTCAGAAAAAAACCCTGTTAAGTCAGTTCAGCTAGAACGCCCCTACCCTGATGACTACTCTTAGTAATTTTCCACCCACTAAACCCCTCACTCTCCTCATTGGCTATGACTCTCCAGCCGTCTTTGCTGTATTAGGTGTTGAGCCTGATCTCTGTCCTTTATTATAAATCTTGGCATCTATTGCATTAGTCCAAAATCAACTTTTCCTTACTATTTTAACAAGTGTCAGAATAATTTTTCTTTTATATTCTTATTATTCCTGTTTTCTATTTGTCTCTATCTTGGATTGACAATGTGCTCTGTAGTTTTCTCTTTGTTTATTTGGAAACTCAATCTTCTTGTTTATTTTTACATTTTAACAGAAAGTTTCCACTATAAATATTTCTAGTGTCTATATTTAGTATTTGAATTTTCCTATCAATTGCAATGAGCCTGCTTTATCAAATTACTAAGCAACCTTCCTGATCTTTTTAAGAGTTTTAATGTTACACTTCAAAACACATACACAGAAAAAATTATGTTCACTGTGAATGGTTAAATTTGTCAGTATTTTAAATCATTTTCAGTTCTTGTCATGATTTCTTATTATCTCTCATTCTTTCTTTGGTATATACTTCAGTAGATCTTTTAATAAGAATCTATGAATGGTTAACCCTTTTAGCCTTTGTATATCTTTACGTGTTTTCATTTTATTCTCATTTGTGAGTAATTAGCTGTTAACTGTTATTTCTCCTCAGCACCTTGAAGAGAGTGTTCTATTTCCTTTCCACCTCTCTCTATATGTAGATATATATGTATTTCTCTCTCTCTCTCTTCTTCCATTTCTTTCTCCTTTTCCATCATCTTCTCTGTCCTACTCCAACTTTCTCTTTCCTATTCAAGCTTCACTCAAAACTTCTCTTCCCTCTTTTCTTTGCTCTCATCATTCTCCATGTGTCAGATTTATAATTGTCTCCATTGAACTTTGGGCCCCCAAGCAAATACTAGCTCTTATCATTGAGTTCTGAAGCTTCTGCCTGAGATAACTGTGTATATTGCAAAACTAATTACATAAGCACCTAGTTCAATCTCCTTCATGATTACAGGGCTCTCAGTTTCCTTCTGGTCAGCATTCATAATAACTGCAGGTAAGGAGGCAAAATGAGCACTTCTTTTAATTGAAGGTGGGTGGTGTTCAGCTACCAGATTTAAGCAGCAACTCCAATTTCCAGTACTCCCCCCCCATATTCCACTATGCTCCAACCCCATTTCATGTGGAACACTTTCAGTTTCCTTTACTCTGCAAGACCAAAACCCTGGATGCCATTGTCTGCTTCAGCATCCTGGGCTCAAAACACCTCTGATTTTAGTCTGTTCCCTCCTTGACATTTTGATCCCACCAGAAGTGCTTATCTGTTTTTCTAATCTAAACATGTCCTTTTGGTTTTCTGTGTGTGTGTTTCTGTATGCACCCGCATGTGTGTGTCTGTGCATGAATCATTGTTATGTGTTTAGAGCACAGTCTGAATCTATTTCACCATTTTAAATTGGAGTGTTCACATCTTAGATGGTAGAAGGAGTTATAGCAGTTATTTTATGGAAATATAATTATAGTGCACTCTCTAAAGTCACTTTTTCTATTTTGCCCATTGGAGAACACAGTAGTTTTGCAATTTTTGAATCTTTGAAAATTAATAGTAATTACTAACCATGGCTCCAATATAACTAGATGTTTACAGTTTTTCTTTAAAAACCAGTGTAGTGTAGTAGCAAGAATCTACTCAAGTAATTTTAAACATAATATTTTCTATACTCTAATGCCAACATAGATTATTCAAAACATATAATAAAAATAGTAGAATTTGACTAACAACGAAATGAAAAAACCAACAGCTTTTATTTATTATTATTTTTTAATAAATCTTTATTGGAGTATAATTGATTCACAGTACTGTGTTAGTTTCTGTTGCACAACAAAGTGAATCAGCCATATGCATACACATGTCCCCATGTCCCCTCCCTCTTTTTTCTTTTTTTTAACATCTTTATTGGAGTATAATTGCTTTATGGTGGTGTGTTAGTTTCTGCTTATAACAAAGTGAATCAGCTATACATATACATATATCCTCATTTCTCCTTCCTCTTGCGTCTCCTTCCCACCCTCCCTATCCCACCCCTCTAGGTCATCGCAAAGCACCAAGCTGATCTCCCTGTGCTATGCCGCTGCTTCCCACCAGCCAACTATTTTACATTTGATAGTGTACGTATGTCAATGCTACTCTCACTTCGCTCCAGCCTTGCCCTCCCATCCCATGTCCTCAAGTCCATTTTCTATGTCTACCTGTTTATTCCTGCACTGCAACAAGGTTCATCAGTACCAGTCTTTTTTCTTATTAGATTTCATGTATATGTGTTAGCATATGGTATTTGTTTTTCTCTTTCTGACTTACTTGACTCTGTATGACAGACTCTAGATCCATCCACCTCACTACAAATAACTCAATTTCTTTTTACGGCTGAGTAATATTCCATTTTATATATGTACCACGTTTTCTTTATCCATTCATCTGTCAGTGGACATTTAGGTTGGTCCTGGCTATTGTAAATAGTGCTGCAGTGAACATTGGGGTCCATGTCTTTTTTTGAATTATGGTTTTCTCAGGGTATATGCCCAGTAGTGGGATTGCTGGGTCATATGGTAGTTCTATTTTTAGTTTTTTAAGGAACCTCCATACTGTTCTCCATAGTGCTGTATCAATTTACATTCCCACCAAGAGTGCAGGAGGGTTCCCTTTTCACCACACCCTCTCCAGAATTTATTGTTTCTAGATTTTTTGATAATGGCCATTCTGACCAGCGTGAGGTGATACCTCATTGTAGTTTTGATTTGCATTTCTCTAATAATTAGTGATGTTGAGCACCTTTTCATGTGCCTCTTGGCCACCTGTATGTCTTCCTTGGTGAAATGTCTGTTTAGGTCTTCTGCCCATTTTTTAACTGGATTGTTTGTTTTTTTGATATTGAGCTCCATGAGCTGCTTGTAAATTTTGGAGATTAATCCTTTGTTGTTTCATTTGCAAATATTTTCTCCCATTCTGAGGGTTTTCCTTTTGTCTTGTTAATAGTTTCCTTTGCTGTGCAAAAGCTTTTAAGTTCCATTAGGTCCCATTTGTTTATTTTTGCTTTTATTTCTGTTACCCCAGGAGGTGGGTCAAACAGGATATTGCTGTGGTTTATGTCAAAGAGTGTTTTTCCTATGTTTTCCTCTAAGAGTTTTATAGTGTCTGGTCTTACATTTAGGTCTTTAATCCATTTTGAGTTTATTTTTGTGTATCGTGTTAGGGAGTGTTCTAATTTCATTCTTTTACATGTAGCTGTCCAGTTTACTGAGCACCACTTATTGAACAGGCTGTCTTTTCTCCATTATATATTCTTGCCTCCTTTGTCATAAATTAGGTGCCCATGTGTGCGTGGGTTTATCTCTGGGCATTCTATCTTGTACAATTAATCTATATTTCTGTTTTTGTGCCAGTACCATACTGTCTTGATTACTGTAGCTTTGTGGTATAGTTTGATGTCAGGGAGCCTGATTCCTCCAGCTCCGTTTTTCTTTCTCAAGATTGCCAACAAACACATAAAAGAATGCTCAACATCATTAATCATTAGAGAAATGCAAATCAAAACTACAATGAGATATCATCTCACACCAGCCAGAATGGTCATCATCAAAAAAATCTACAAACAATAAATGCTGGAGAGGGTGTGGATAAAAGGGAACCCTCTTGCACTATTGGTGGGAATGTAAATTGATACAGCCACTATGGAGAACAGTATGGAGGTTCCTTAAAAAACTAAAAATAGAACTACCGTACGACCCAGCAATCCCACTACTGGGCATATACACTGAGGAAACCATAATTCAAAAAGAGTTATGCACCAAAATGTTCATTGCAGCTCTATTTACAATAACCAGGACATGGAAGCAACCTAAGTGTCCATTGACATATGAATGGATAAAGAAGATGTGGCACATATATACAATGGAATATTACTCAGCCATAAAAAGAAATGAAATTGAGTTATTTGTAGTGAGGTGGTTGGATCTAGAGTCTGCCATACAGAGTGAAGTAAGTCATAAAGAGAAAAACAAATACCGTATGCAAACACATATATATGGAATCTTAAAAAAAAAATTGTCATGAAGTACCTAGGGGCAAGACGGGAATAAAGACGCAGACCTACTAGAGAATGGACCTGAGGATACGGGAATGGGGAAGGGTAAGCTGGGACAAAGTGAGTGAGAGAGTGACATGAACATATATACACTACCAAACGTAAAATAGATAGCTAGTGGGAAGCATCCGCACAGCACAGGGAGATCAGCTCGGTGCTTTGTGACCACCTAGAGGGATGGGATAGGGAGGCTGGGAGGGAGGGAGACCCAAGAGGGAAGAGATATGGGGACATATGTATATGTATAACTGATTCACTTTTTTATAAAGCAGAAACTGAAACACCATTTTAAAGCAATTATACTCCATTAAAGATGTTAAAAAATAAAAGATTGCTTTGGCTATTCGGGGTCTTTTGTGTTTCCATACGAATTGTAAAATTTTTTGTTCTAATTCTGTGAAGAATGCCGTTGGTAGTTTGATAGAGATTGCATTGAATCTGTAGATTGCTTTGGGTAGTACAGTCATTTTCATAAAATTGGTTCCTCCAATCCAAGAACATGGTATATTTCTCCATCTGTTTGTGTTATCTTTGATTTCTTTCATCATTGTTGCAGTTTTCTGAGTACAAGTCTTTTGCCTCCTTAGGCAGGTTTAATCCTAGGTATTTTATTCTTTTTGTTGCAGTGGTAAATGGGAGTGTTTCCTTAATTTCTCTTTCTGAGTTTTCATTGTTGGTGTATAGGAATGCCAGAGATTTCTGTGCATTAATTTTGTATCCTGCAACCTTACCAAATTCATTGATTAGTTCTTAGTAGTTTTCTGGTGGCATCTTTAGGATTTTCTATGTATATTATCATGTCATCGGCAAACAGTGACGGTTTTACTTCTTCTTTTCCAATTTGTATTCCTTTTATTTCTTTTTCTTTTCTGATTGCCCAACAGCTTTTAAATTAAAACAAATCGACAGCAAAATCTCTTGAAATTACATGGCCTAAGTTTAAAATAAATAGAAAAAAAATCTGTTGGCAGTGATAAAGTAAGCTCAAAGAAGCTAAATTTTTATCACTAAAATGTTCTTTCGTTTCTTGTTTTTTTTTTCTAGTGGTGTAAACTGATGTTAAAAGTAGCCAAAAATTTTATGGGTCTTGTACACAATAGGAGGAATAGCACATTAAGTAAAGTTCAAACAAAGAAAAACCAAGGTCCTTTTGTTCTCTGGGTTCCTTTGGACATGTCTGTATATAAAGGAGCATATTAGATAGCCATACACAGACAATGCTGCCATTGTGTGGAAAATTTACTAGAATTTGTGTATCTGGTTTTAGCTTCATGAGTTCTGAAAATGCTATTAGCTGGTTCTTTTATTTGAGCTGATACTTCAAAGAAATTCACTGAACTACAAGAGGCTAAACTTCTCTATTTTTCCAATGACATACTTGGACATACAAAAGTACATCACACGTTCTTATAAAACTATATACCATTCAGCACTTATTAAAAAATGAGAACCATTTAGGCAACTAACTGTCTAATATAAAACTTACTGGGCTAGGTGTTTTATTTAACTTTCTTCTTAAAATATTTATTTTAACGTATTTTTAAGTAGTACTAAATACGATGAAGGTGTTTTCCACATTAAACTGAACTTTGCCTTCAAATAATTTCCACTGGCCAATTCTGGCCTGCTTTCCACAGCTACACAGAATGAGTCAAGCCCCACTGATGTTATATCTTGTTCCTTTGAATGTCTCTTCCTAGCCTGCTAAACTCCTTGGTTTCTGATTCTGCAATTCAGCTCCCAGGTATCCTCCAGCTTCCTAAAATCCACACATTAGATGTGCTTGCTTTTATGTCCTCATCCAAATTACTGATAGAAACATTAAAGGTGACAGAAAATACCTCTGCAGCCTGAAACTAGATACATTCCGTTCCATTGACTTTTCTTTTCATTAATGAGCTCTCATTTGTCTTTCAACAAGGTCCAAATCCATCTTCCTATGATATTATCAGCCTACACTTGAGCATCTTTTCCAAAACCTTTGCTGATTCCGGGTATTTTAATTTCTTGGCCTTCTCTTTATCTGCCACTGTAGGAATTAAAAAAAAAGTGAGATCAGTCTGGAATAACTTGTGAACACATACATGCATTTTGTTATCACATCTTTTCCTAGTTAATAATAGACAGAGCTGGGGCTTCCCTGGTGGCGCAGTGGTTGAGAGTCCGCCTGCCGATGCAGGGGTTGCGGGTTCGTGCCCTGGTCCGGGAGGATCCCACATGCTGCGGAGCGGCTGGGCCCGTGAGCCATGGCCGCTGAGCCTGAGCGTCCGGAGCCTGTGCTCCGCAACGGGATAGGCCACAGCAGTGAGAGGCCCGCGTACCGCAAAAAAAAAAAAAATAATAATAATAATAGAGCTGAAACTTTTGATGCCTCAGAGATTTGGATGGGGCTGATCCAGTGATCACACTAAGTGCTGTATTAGCAGTGTTGCTATAACTCCGGGAAGCAGGCGCTCATCACCTTACAGATGATGACTGGAGATGTGGTCTACCTTTCCGCCTAGGCTTCTTGTGGCCCCAACAAGTCTTCCTGGAACTCAGATCCTTTGAGGACCACAGCTATGGCCTCTACTTTTCCTTCTGTAACTTGTGTGCTGTCCAACCTTAAAACCATGAATCAAATGAAACATTTTGCTGATGTCACAAGGTGAAAAGGAACAGATTTTCTTCCTCCCATAACCCTCATCCTTTGCTCTTTTAATTGCATAAGGATAGTGGTTAAAATCCTGGGTTTTGGGTTAGATTGCCTGCATCTATATCTTGTGTCCACAATTTCTGAGTTGCCGTCATCAATTTACTTAGCTCTCCAAGTATCATTTTTCTCATGTATCAAATGGGAATAAAAGTATTGTCTATTCCACAGGCTTGCTATGAGAATTAATTGAGGTATTGCACACAAAACGTTTAGCTGTGTTCGTAGCACATAATCGGCTTCTAGCAAGCATTAATTGCTGTTTTAATTATTGTTATTGTAGCTTGAGAAGGATGTGGGCCTTCTTCTCAATCTGAAGAAAGCTGGTTGCTTTAGGGCTATAGCTCTGTGTAGGTTAACTGAGGTTGCCCTGTACACACACTATTAAAATTATTTCCAATTATGACTAGTTTAGCTCTTCAGAGAATTATTGAAGTAGTGGCAAATGTTGGGCAATATGACCCTTCTCGGGGTATTGCCTTAATGATACCAGTGATGGCTTGTTTTTACAAAGCCCCTTTCCATCTGACAGGCAGAAAGCACTATAGACAGTATTACATAATGATTTTGAGATGTTGCTAGGCTACAAGTACTCTGCTATTGTTTCTGTTTTGCACAGGGATTCTAAGTAACTTGCTTATATTCACATAGAAAGACAGCAGAACAAGGAAAAAAACATTACGTGGGCCTCTGAAATTCTACCTGGAGACTTGGGGCCCCAAGGCAAGTAACTCTGGAGCAATTGACATCACAGACACTCTGTACAATTTAAGATAATTCAGTCAAAATCACTTGGCAGTGTGAAATCTGACAGTATGACATCATTGATTACATTTGGAATATATCCAGCCTGAGCTCGATTCAGTAATTCTAGCAATCGATCATTAGGCTCACAGAACCCAATACAGTTGACAGCTGGACGGAACAGGCAGTGAGGAAATTCACAGTTTTAGCCTACTTGACTTTCAGTCCCGTCTGACAAATAATAAGTACCAGACACTAGACTACACACAACTGGTGGTAACAGTGTTCTTAGGGACTTACAGTCAAGTGAGACAGGAAATGAAGATGTGAATATATATATGGAAATGAAGACCTAGATGTTGACGTAGATACCGATTCATACAAATATAACACTGTGGTAAAGATAATAAGGAGATGTTGGTTTTGACTGGGAACCTGGGAAAACCTTGTGGAAAAGAGATGATTTAAGTAAGGTCTTAAAGAATCGACAGGCTGGACGTTGCAGCACATGTTTGGCAAAGGGAAAAAAAACACTGTGTAGAGCAGGTGGAAGGGTCCTTGCAAGTCTTTGTTGGTGCAGGAAAAATGGGCAATTATACCGTATCTGTATATTCTCCAGAGCTGGTAGGAACCTCAGTTTTACTTGATCACAAACTTAAGACCAGATTCCTATTAACTATTTGGAAGGAGAACAAAAGAGAGAAATGGGGGGGGGGCGAAAAAAAAGGAAGGAAGGATCCGTTTCAATTTTTTTTTCAAACTTCTTTCAGAGGTGGGACTATAAACCACAAGCCAAATATATCTGAAATACCTCCATATCAGCTCCTTAAGTGGTCTGTTTCAGAAACTAAATTTGTGTGTCAGTCTATGTGAAGTCTCTTTATTCCCTTGTCTAATTCAGAACTTGGTAGCAGTGAGCTTTGTACTGATCATCTCACTGATGAGGCATTAGAATTCTGCTGAATTCTAGAATTCTAATTGGCATCCACTGTTGCACCTAGTTGGTGTGGGAAATTGCTAATCAAGGGTACTTTCAACCTATTTTCCTACTACCTGGGTTGGGGAGAGGTAACAAGAGAAGCCTTGTATAACCAATGCTTTTAATGATGTACAAAATACTTCTAACCAAATATTCAAAATGGCAGAGATTTTGGATTCATCTAGTTCAGTTTGTGCATTTAAAAAAAGGCTGGACACTCCTGAAGGACATAAGTTAATGATATACTCTGTGTCAATGATGATGCTAAGGACAATTGGGGAGCTCAATTATCGATGACAGTAGGAACAGTGGTGATATAATCACATCTAAATGACTGTCATGTGTTTGACACTGCCTCCTATTCAATGCCATAGATTCTGACACATATTCTTATGGTAGTATGATGATATTTTTAGAACATTAGACGTTCCAGAATTTTCTAATGTTGCAGTTGAAAGTTTTCTCCCATACAGACTTACACTAGTCAATGGAAATTACACTGCACCATGGAACATATGATAGCACAGATTTTGCGACAAGAGGCCTGGGTTTGAGACCCTACATTTCTGGATTCTGGCTGTGTTATTTTGGGCAAGTAATTTTATGTTTCTGAATCTCAATGTACTTAGTTGGAAATGGGAATAATAATTATGCCTACTAAATTGAATTTTGAGAGCCACAGGAGATATTGTACATAAAAGTAATTTATCAGGCAATATACAGATACCTTATTATGAGTTGGTTTATTCTTTATTTAAGTTAACATAATTTAAAAATGTATCTATTTGTGCTGTATCTCTTTAACAGTAATTTGTAGTCTTTATAAAGCTGATGTTAACGTGTTATAGTGGGATACCGTTGCTCTGGAAATCTACAAACAGGATTATTTTTGTGTATTGGCTTTTACCAGTACTTCTCTCTAGTTCCCAACAGTAAGGATATTCATGGCTGGCTTAATTGCTATTGTTATGTTCACTTAATACACATACTACCACCATGATTGAAGATTTGTTTAAAAAAACTCAGTGCTACTTTGAGGTATTTGGTGGTGATAATGAATTATTATTTGTCTTAATTGTCTTGTATAATCCTCATACAATGTCCTACAGGAATTGATACCTATCTAATGGAGGCGTGTCGTTTTTTAAGTTCTCTTAGCATCTGAAAGTTGGCAGTTGTTCACTTATATACCTCATTTTCTTCATTAAACATAGTGCAAGTGATTAAAGCTGGTAAGGCACAGGTTTTAGGGTAATTAAAATGGAATTTCTTTTACTGAATAAAATAAGGCAGAATGTAATTTAAAAAGCATTTTTTTTGAGAAATGCTTTGTTCTGTATTTTAGGAGAAATGCATGAGGAACTAAAGAGGAACATGAACATTGTAAGAACAAACTTTAAATTGTGTGTTTGAGCTACAGAAATGTGTCTTTTGGCCTTTTGAGTTAGTGTTTTGTCTTAATAGACATAGTAAAAATTAAAAAATTACATTTACAACTGAATTTTCATAATGTGAAAATGAAAATGGTATAGGAAATAGAAAGGTGAATATAGGAAAATTTAGATGTGGTTGACATTACAATATGCCTGAGATCTTTACATATCTTTTGTTTTTGAATTCTCCACTTCTTTTTCTAAATATTTTTTTTAATTTTATTTAATTTAATTTTTATATAGCAGGTTTTTATTAGTTATCTATTTTATACATATTAGTGTACATATCTAGTTTGATTCTCACCTACATATATAGGGATAAAGAAGTCAATTTAACAGTTAATAGGAGGGCATGTAGACAAGGCTATGTCAGTCTGTCTCAAGGGCTATGCTCCTTCTGCCTCACCATTGGACTGAATATATACAGCCAAACCTGAATTTAACAAGTTCTATATTAAACACTAGTATTTCCAAGAAATTTTCATTTGGATGGTAGCAAATTTAACAGTACCCACCTAATTGTTTTAGAGTATGATTAGCCTGAATTATTTTAATGAACCAGAAAAAAAATCAGGACACTAAGAAACAGAAATCTTTCAGTGTTTTACTCAGAATGTTTTCTCCATTAAATATGTAATTCTCATAATTGCTTACAGGTTTCCTAGTGTACAATACTAAAAGCAATATTTTTAAAGTATTTTTATTTTAAAACTTAAAACATTAGAAAACTACAAGAATAATCAGCCCTCATTAATCAGCAACCAGCTTCAATAATTACCAATATTTTGCCAATCTAGTTTCACTCATACCACACTACCTTTTTCCACTGAGAAGTATTTAAATTACCATACACTGTATAATTTCACCTGTATGTCCAGTATGTGCATACCTCGAAAGATAGTGACACATTAGAAAACTTCATTATCTCTCTTAGAACTCTTAATATTAATTCCTTAACATTATCTAATATCTAGTTGTTGGTTTGAAACCTCGTAGTTCCCCAGGTGAAATCAGAAACTGGTCCTTGAACGTGGAGAGCAAGGAGAGATGGAAGAAAGAGGCAGCCCGCTCCAGATTAGTGGGTGGCAGCTTTAATAAGCAAGAGCACTTACATAAGAGACTTGTCTTGGGTGGCTTCGAGATAAGTTAGACCTCTATCCCCCCGGCCAGAATCTTAAGAGTATATAGAGGCCTTAATAAGATTCAGTCACATACACAGTCCAGATTGTCTCAGTAACACAGTATCCTCTTAAGGCTGTGCCCTTGAAGTGTCCTGTAGTGTGGAAACAGTGGGCAGAATGTACATTCCAAGGAACGGGCAGGGGGTAAGGAGCCTCTGGTTGCTGGGGTCAGTCTGTGGGTCAACTGGTGGTCACATCCTCTCAATGACTCCCTCCAACAATAGTCCCTGCTTATTTTTCGTGACTGTGTGAAAATGTCTCTTTATGATTGCTTTGTTTAAATCAGGATCCAAGCAAGGACTATACATTGCCTTTGGTTGACAGGTCTCTGAAGACTCTTTTCATCATGTCATTTATTGCTGGAACGAACTAGATATTTTACTTTACTGAATATCTAAAATTCTGAATTTGACTCTGCATCCTCACAGTGTCTTTTAACATCATCTACCTGCCACATATATGGAGACACTAGCTTAGATTCAGACTTTTGTTTTTGTTTTGTTTATGGGCAAGAAAATTTCTTTGGTGGAAATGTGTATTTCCCACTGCATCACGGAAAGAGGCCCATGATGTCTTGTCTTTCAGTGATAATATGACATTGCAGTGGGATCAGATGATGTCAACCTAATCTGTTCACTATAAAGTTTCCTCACAGGCTTAATGGTTTTAATAGTTATTGATGGTAATTGCACAGATTCATTCTTTTATCAGGGGTTTTTAAATAGTGATTTTCTAATTCTCTCATTTCTTCTGCTTTTATTAATTGAAATTCTATAAACAAGAATTTTCTCTAAACTACTATTTGGGTATTTGATTTTTTTCTTCGTTTATGAGCTTTCTGAATACTGATTTGGTGTCCTAGCAATCTTCAAAGGTGAACAATTAGTTTGCCCTTTTTATTAGTACCATTATGAATGAATGAAATTTGGTTTAGTGGTCTGCAGTACATATTTATTAACCTTCCTCTTGTTTTCAGTCCCACTTTTTCCTCTTGTTCATTGCTATACCTGGTGATTCTCCTGAGCATACTCAAGGCTTCAGTGGCTCTGTCCACTCCATGCATTAACTTGCCCTCTTTTTCTGATTTCCAAATATCTGTTAAAATGTTTCATTTATTCATTCTCATTCTTTCAGTGTTTATTTTTTCCTCTCTCTGTCTCTCTCTTTTTTTTAATTTGTGAGGGAAGATGTGTCTTGGTGTTGCAGAACACAACGCATGTGCCCATCCACTATCATCTCTTGTTTTTTTTAAAAATAGACTCCCTTCAACTTGTGTCACATAGCCGATATTTTGGACTTTAGGGGAGTTTAAATTTATTAAAATTTACAAACTGGAATGGGTGTCTATTTCTATCTAAGATGATGTCATTCTTGCTTCCTGTACCTTGCTTTTCATTTAAGACATAAAGACCTTGAGCTGCATTTGGTTACCGACCCAGATATCCTTGAAATCCACATTTTCTAGCCTCTAATCCTAACATCTTTACCCTCTCCAGTAACCAGCTGTTCTTTTCCTCATACTCAGGGGATATATAATCTTGGTATAAAAAGTCATGAATCCTTCTCTTGAGTAAGGACAACTTGCACATTTCTCAAGCTTCAGCTCTCTCTAGAAACTCAAAGTGAAATCTCATATGGTTCCAGGCCCAGAAGAGTTAGTTAGGAGACCTATCAACTGGACTGTTTCTGGAATTATGTTTTAGACCATTCAACTCCCTCAGACAATGATTCTATGTAAACTGGAGTAATAGGGGCAAAGAACTATTCCTCTGAGAGTTGACCTTGTATATCCCACCTAAAATGACGCCTCATATTCAACAAAGTGAGCCTCAAAGATCTGGATAATCCTGAGGTTAGGAAGCAAGTCTTGAGTAAACACAAATCTCAGCAAATGGCTGTATTACAAGAAGTATATAATTGAAGAATATGTGTGTTTGTAAAGATTAAACCATAGAAGGGGCATTTTATATGTTCCAGTGAATTATATTTGGTAAAAAATAATTTTGGGGAAAAATAATGACAGTCCCAGGGCTAATATGTTATTTTTTCTGTCTTAATAAGCTTTGATAGCATCTATTTGGACATTTGATTACATTACCAGTTTTTCCTTTTCTGCAAAAAAGTAGATCTGCCCTATGTGGAAGAAGACAACTATCAAAGTGAGTATAGAGGGAACATATCTCAACATAATAAAGACCAATTATGACAAGCCCATAGCCAACATAATACTCAATGGTGAAAAGCTGAAAGCCTTCCTGCTAAATTCAGGAACAAGACAAGAATGCCCACTCTCACCACTTCTATTTAACAGAGTATTGGAAGTCCTAGCCACAGCAATCAGAAAGGAAAAGAAATTAAAATATCCAAATTGAAAGGGAAGAGGTAAAGCTCACTATTTGCAGATGACATGACACTCTGTATAGAGAACCCTGAAGTATTTACCCCAAAACTATTAGAACTAATAAATGAATTCAGAAATTTTGCAGGATAAGAAGTCTAATATATAGTGCATTTCTATAACTAATAATGAAATATCAGAAAGAGAAAGTAAAATAAATCCTGTTTAAAATTGCTTCAAAAAATATCTAGGAATAAATTTAACCTTAACCAAGGAAATGAAAGACCTACACTCTGAAGTACTATGAAGGAAATGGAAGATGATTCAAAGAAATGGAAAGACATCCCACGCTCTTGGTTGGAAGAATTAATATTATTAAAATGGCCATACTATCCAAAGAAGTGTACAGATTTAATGTAACCCCTATCAAAACACCTTGGACGTTTCTCACAGAACTTAGAACAAGTAATTCTAAAATTTATATGGAACCACAAAAGACCCTGAATTGTCAAAGTAATCCTGAGAAAAAAAGAACAAACCTGTAGATAACCCTCCCAGACTTCAGACTATACTACAAAGCTATAGTAACCAAAAACAGCATGGCATTGGCACAAAAACAGACACGTAGATCAGTGGAAGAGATTAGAAAGTCCAGAAATAAACCCATGTACCTATGGTCAATTAATATATAACAAAGGAGTCAATTACATATAATGGAGAAAAGGCCGTCTCTTCAACAAGTGGTGCTGGGAAAATTGGACAGCCACATGTAAAACAATGAGATTAGAACATTCCCTCACACCGTGTACAAAACTAAACTCAAAATGGTTTAAAGACTTAAATGTAAGACCTTGATCCATAAAACTAGAAGAGAACACAGGTGGAACACTTTTTGACATAAATCGTAGCAATATTTTCTTGGATCATTCTCTTAAGGAAAAGATAAAAAAGCAAAAATAAACAAATGGGACCTAATTAAAAGCTTTTGGACAGCAAAGGAAACCATCAGCAAAATGAAAAGACAACCTACAGAATTGGAGAAAACATTTGCAAATGACACAACTGACAAGGGGTTAATATCCAAAATATACAAACAGCTCATATGACTCAAAATTTTTTTAAAAATTCAATCAAAAACGGACAAAAGACTTGAACAGACATTTTCCCAAAGAATACATACAGATGGGCAACAGGCACATGAAAAGATGCTCAACATCGCTAATTATTAGAGAAATGCAAATCTAAACCTTTGAATCTTGGTCCACATTTTGATGAAAAATCATCTTTATTTATCTCTCAGTAATTGTTTCTTTATTCCTCTCCGTGTGAAAAATCATCTTTTAAAATTTTCAAAAGTTTTAAAATTATTTACCTCACTGTGCTTAACAGGCTATATGTGGGTGTCAAACTCACGTCTTTCTTTCCTCAATGGATTCTGATAAACTTGTATAAATATCTTAATATGTGCTTTGTAAAAATTTGCATCTATAGGAAAGATCCTAAAGTAGGCTCAATGCAAAAAATGCTAGCATTCTGGGGGCTGTAAAAGTGGAAGGTAATGATTGGATTATTCAAAGTTTTGGGCATACTAGAAATTTGCCCCAATGACCTGGTGTTACACTAGAATTTCTCCATGAAAGGCAGAATAGGACTACATTTGGGAGTAGAGAGACTCACTCAACCTATTTCTGTAATGTCATCTTATCATTCTATCAATAATAATAATAATGATAAAAGTAACTTTTCAAGTCTCAAAGTATAGAAAAATACGCAGCTTTGCGTAGGCTTGCACTCTATAATCACACTTCATGAGTTAATATTTTAATTACACCTCCTTGATAATAATTAGCCATCTCAGCTCCTTACTTGTCATCTGAAAACTTACAGTCACAGTTCCAAGCTTACCTGACACTGTTTTCTCTTCTTTTTTCCATTAACTCAGATATTAATATTCTTCATTTGGAAAATGCTCCTTCCAACCATGGTAAAATTTCACCCTTGTACAGAATTTCCATATGTCTTATCAGATGTACTTTGGTTGCAAAAGCAGACTAAAGTATAATTACTTTAAAATATTCTGCCCAGTTTTTTATTTAAGTATATGCTTGGATAGCTTGTGGATTTAACCAGAAGAATCTGGCTAGTTGCAGTGTTTTGGTAAACAGCTTGTATTATTTCTTTTTCTAAAAAGCCTCTTTTTCATTTTTAAAACCATGAAATCAAGGGAAAGGGGAGGCTATGAGCTACCTTTAGCTCATGCCAACGTTAGGCTTTACTGAAAATCTATTCAATGCAAATTTAGACATTTCTCAATGATTTTAATGCTAGAATTTGGGGATTTGGTGCGCTCATTTAAATGCCAGGCTGTGAGGAAGTTGTGTTCTGTCTCAGGAGACTAGTTCATGCTGGAATCAGGGCTGCTGCACTGGGCACCACAGTGCTTCCTTCTTTAGTGCTCTAGGGACCAGCTAAAGGACAAAAAAGGGAAAATAGCTGGTATTAGCTAAGCTTCAAAGAAGATAGGATCATAGGGAACCAAAATTATGGTTTATTATAAAACTGCTACTCTCCACTTGCTCTCAGTACTCTGTGCTCCTCCTCTCCTGTAACAGAATGAGCAGTAGACTGAGGATCGGAAGAGTAGCATGTGAGTCCCAGCACCACCACTATAGTCCTATAGCCTTGTGCAAGCTGTTATAAGCATTCCGAATCACAACTTATTTCCAAAATGAAAGCATTGAATTAAATGATTTCTTTGGTTTCTCTCAGCCTAAAACCATGCTTTCTGAGGTCAGGGGGAAAATTATATTAATTTAATATGTGCTACATCTAAAGATTTATTTATGGAAGAAAAATTACAGTTTTAGCTTAAAGGAATCTCCCCATTACTGGATCCATGATATACAAATTTCTTATGTTGTCTTTCCAAACACATTATAGTTACACTTTGCATTATGGTATTTTTTACATTCAGCAGATTGAGGTTCACATCCATAAATGCCTTTTGGATTCCCACTCCTCACTCTAACACAAAGAAGAGGCAGTGACTTCTAAAGAAATATGGGTAGCTTCGAGGGTAGAGCAAGATGGTGGGTAAACAGCATATTCCACTTAATATTGGCCAGGTTCTTTGATGCATTTCTTTGATGCATTTGATGCAGGTTCTTTGTATGCATTTGATAAAATGCATACATAGTATGAGGCTTGGCTTATATATTTGGTCCAGAATATATGCAGGCTTTGCTACCCTCTGCATTTTACATATTTTTCTAAACATCCTGTGAAACAATCAGGGTAGCCATTATCTTCTATATTTTTCAAATGAGGGAATAGCATAAGTCAAAGAGGTACAGAACTTTAAAGGGAACCTAAAAGGCCATCTTAGTCAATCTTCTCAATATTCAGAGAAGAAAATCAAGTATCAGAGAAGGTAAGGAATCTGCCCAAGGCCACTCAGCTAAGTGATGGAACTGTGTCTCTTAGATCATTTGATTACTAAGCTAGTGCTCTTTCTGGACCAGCATGCCATCACTGACCAAGGCCTCCTTTGCTCTTATGAAAGCCGATTTGTGATAGGGAAATTTAGTAATTCTGGGAGCATTACCAGGACAAGCTTGTGAAGGAAGATACACACATTAAAAATGCAGAGGTTCAAATGTTTTCATTTGAGACCAACAGCAACTGGCTTGTGGGTCATAGGATTTGAGGTTTCCTAAGCATTTAGGAGATATTTAGGAAAAAAATTCTCAAGTACTTAGTATTTCCTAAGAATATTTACGATTTTAAGATGCTTTTGTTGAATTCATGAGCCTTTATTCATTAGGTAGAACTAGGGTGATAAAAGATCCCAAGTTTCTTGCTCCTGAAAGAGTCTGTTTGAAATAAATTTTGGTTTGGTATTGAATTAAAAAATGAAAGATTTGTGCTCCATCTTTTTTTTTTTTTTTCTTGTTAACCACATTCAGGCCTCAAATGGTTGAAGAGAAGAATAAGACCACTTTCCTTTTTCTCAGTAGTGTCTGTCTATCAAGGGCTTTCTGTACATTGTGCATTGTAAATTTTCATCCGTTGAGGGTTTTGTTTCATCAGTCCTATGTTTAAGACCAATACTTGCTCCTAGACTTTTGGGGAAATTTGCCAAGCTATCCTGAGTGTCTCTGAGGTTAATCTCTGGTTAATTGGGCCCAACTGAAAGTGACGGAAATCTCTAACTAGAGTTTCACCCCTTCTTATCAGAATTCCAGGGGTCTTTTGTAATGAGAAGTTCCAAGAAACAGAGTTGAAATCTCCTGCTTGGTTTAATCTAAGACAGCCCACACTCTTCATATTTCTCAGGCCCACTTTGGTCCTGGCCTTCACATCTGAGCCTGGATCACGTCCTTCTACAGTTGTGTTCATTGGACCAAGAACACATGGCCATGCTTCCAGGGAGATCCCAACCTTTCTTTAGCAACAAGGAGCTCCTTTCTTTGGCAGGATTGCCTGACATTGTATAGGATTTGAATTCTGCTTGGTTCCTCAGAAAATTCTGAAGCAGCAACTTTCATCTCTCTCTCTCAAGCCTACAGATTTAGTGAGTTAAAAGTTGTGAGACAGTGAAATTATATTTAATGCTGCCAGAAATAAGTGGGGCAGGGGTATGGAGTTAGAATAGGAATTCATTTAAACGCGGGATGTACGGAAAACAAGCAGAGTTCTGAGGAAAATGAACTAAAGGAGTACTGTGACATTATGAATCTTTGTAGTCACTAAAAATGTCAAAATATGTCTCTATCCTGCCAAAAGTCAGTGTTGCTTACACACTTCGCACGGACAGGGCACCAAATGATTTATGGACCTTCCACCACGAAGTTCCTCAGCCATTTTCAAACTACGGCCTCGGTTACTAAAAGGCAAACATATTTGGTAGGCTTCATCTTCCCATTGGTATTCTCACCACTGATCAGTCTCATATGTTCATGGGGATCATTGTTAAGACAGATACATTGTTTTTTTATATTTTGTTAGTTTTTTAAATTTAATTTTTATTTTATATTGGAGTAGAGTTGATTCACAATGTTGTTTTATGTGTACAGCAAAGTGATTCAGTTATACATATACATATATCCATTCATTTGCAGATTCTTTTCCCATAGAGGTTATTACAGAATATTGAGTAGAGTTCCCTGTGCTATACAGTAGGTCCTTGTTGATTATCTGTTTTATATATAGTAGTAGGTATATGTTAATCCCAATCTCCTAATTTAATCCTTCTCCCCACCTTTCCCCTTTGGTAAGCATAAATTTGTTCTCTAAGTCTATGAGTCTGTTTCTGTTTTGTAAATAAGTTCATTTGTATCATTATTTTTAGATTCTACATATAAGTGATAGGATATGGTGTTTGTCTTTCTCTGTGTGACTGACTTCACGTAGTATGATAATCTCTAGGTTCATCCATGTTGCTGCAAATAGCATTATTTCATTCTTTTTTATGGCTGAGTAATATTCCATTGTATCGATATATATGTACCACATCTTCTTTATCAGTTCATCTGTTGATGGACATTTAGGTTGCTACCATGTCTTGGCTATTGTAAACAGTGCTGCAATGAGCATAGGGGCGCATGTATCTTTTAAAAGTATGTTTTTCTCTGGATATATACCCAGGAGTGGGATTGCTGGATCATATGATAGCTCTATTTTTAGTTTGTTAAGGAACCTCCATACTATTCTCCATAGTGGCTACACCAATTTTCATTCCCACCAACAGTGTAGGAGGGTTTCCTTTACTCCACACCCTCTCCAGCATATATTATTTGTAGACTTTTGGTGATGGCCATTCTGACGGTGGTACCTCATTGTAGGTTTGATTTGCATTTCTCTACTAATTAGCGATGTTGAGCATCTTCATGTGCTTTTTGGCCATCTGTATGACTTCTTTGGAGAAATGTCTGTTTAGATCTTCTGCCCAGTTTTTGATTGGGTTGTTTGTTCTTTTGATATTGAGCTGCATGAGCTATTTGTATATTCTGGAGATTAATCCCTTGTCAGTTGCATCATTTGCAAATATTTTCTCCCATTCTGTGGGTTGTCTTTTCATTTTGTTTATGAAGACAAATACATCTTTTGATCATTTTAGTCCCTTATATACACTGGACTGCTGGACAAACTTGATTTAGATCCAGTTTCGAAGGAAAAAACGACCTTATTAAGGAAAATAAATCTCCACTAAAGATAACTCTGAGACAGTAGTTTCTCTGTGGTAACAGAGGGAGAACATGTGTTCCATGCACAGAATGGATATATTCTACCCATATGAGAGCTCTCAAAATGTATGACCCCTTCTCAGGCTTTTTTGGAAGGAGAGTAAATAATCTACAGATTGGGACCATGATTCTGGGCCAAATACTGTTTTATGGATAAGAATTGCTTTATACGTACTGACAACTTTTGAACATGTTTACATGAACGCTAGCAGCATGTGTAGCTTGAAACTCAGTTCCCAGCAGTTTCTGCCGTAGTTGATCTCACAGGGAGGGTTACAGGGAGGCATTAGATCCGCCAAACCCATCCGTGTTTGAATCCTCCTGATGGACCGGACAGATGGATTGTGTTACTTCCACTTTGACCATATCTATGGTCATGGTGACACAGAGTCTGCTTTCTCTCCTTAATCCTTTATTTCAATCTGTTGATTTTTTTGGCATAAACAATTTGATTTATGACAGTGGTTTTCAGAGTTCAGAGACACTGTAAGTTTTCCAGAAATTTTGAAGGTTTGGTAAATGTTTGATTAAATTTAATATTTTATTTTATTTTATTTCTTAAAGATTTTTTTAATGTAGACCATTTTTAAAGTCTTTTATTGAATTTGTTACAATATTGCTTCTGTTTTATGTTTTGTTTTTTTGGCCACGAGGCATGTGGGATTTTGGCTCCCTGATGAAGGATCAAACCTGCACCGTCTACCTTGGAAGGTGAAGACCTAACTCCTGGACCGCCAGGGAAGTCCCAAATTTAATATTTTAAAATCACAATTTAAAAACATTGAGCCACTGCTCATAGGTGATATATTACATTTTTTCAGAATATGCAAAGAACTCATACAGTTCAACATCAAAACCCCAAACAGTCTGATTAAAAAATGGGCAGAGAGGGCTTCCCTGGTGGCGCAGTGGTGGAGAGTCCGCCTGCCGATGCAGGGGACACGGGTTCGTGCCCCGGTCCGGGAAGATCCCACATGCCGCGGGGCGGCTGGGCCCGTGAGCCATGGCCGCTGAGCCTGCGCGTCCGGAGCCTGTGCTCCGGAACGGGAGAGGCCTCCACAGTGAGAGGCCCGTGTACCGAAAAAAAAAAAAAAAGTGGGCAGAGAATCTGGATAGACATTTTTCTAAGGAAGACATACAGATGGCCAATGGGCACATGAAAAGGTACACAGCATCGCTAATCATCAGGGAAACGCAAATCAGAACTACAATGAGATATCACGTCACACCTGTCAGAATGGCTGTCATCAGAAAGACAGCAAATAATAAGTGGTGAGGATGCAGAGGAAGGGGAACCCTCATGTACTGTTAGTGGGAATATAAGTTGGTGCAGCCCATATAAAAAACAGTATGGAGGTTCCTCAAAAAATTAAAAAAATAGAACTACCATAAGATCCAGCAATTATACTCTTGGGTATTTAGTCAAAAAAAAAAAATCCCACCAGAAACACTAATTTAAAAAGATATATGCACCCCAATGTTGATTGCAGCATTATTTACAATAGCCAAGGTATGCAATCTAAGTGTCCACAGATAGGTGAATGGGTAAAGAAGATGTGACACACACACACACACACACACACACGCACACACAGAGGAATATTACTCAGCCTTGAAAAACAATGAAACCTTGCCATTTGTGACAACACTGATGGACCTAGAGGGTATTATGCTTAGTGAAATGTCAGACAAAGATAAATACTGCATGGTTTCACTTACATGTGGAATCCAAAGAGACAAACGAACAAACATAGCAAAACAGAGTTATAGATACAGAGGAAAAAACATGTGGTTGCCAGAGGTGAGGGAGGGGAGTAAAGGGAAGAAAAAAATAGGTGAGGGAGCTGAAGAGGTACAAACTTCCAGTTGGAAAATAAATGAGTCACAGGTATGAAAGGTACAGTGTGGAGAATATAGTCAATAACTACATAATACCTTTGTATTGTAACTAGATTCATCATGGTAATGTTTGAAAGGTATAGAAATACCAATCACTATGTCGTGTAACAGGATATATTACATTTTTAGCATGAGGAAAGCCTCTAACCTGTTAACACGTGGTGCTGGTAAAGTCTGTGTGTGTGTGTGTGTGTGTCTGTGTGTGTGTGTGTACTGTCACACTCAAGACTTGAACTAAAACATCTACCATTTCTACAAATAAGTTAACTGTGAACTTTCTGTAAAAGTATTCGATTGTGGAAGGTGTAGTACTTTCATGCAAATTCGGGTCTGTACATTTCTTTTTACATGTAAATGTACAAGGAAATAATTGTTTATGTCACACACAAGCCTCAATAAATTAAACACCAAAGGATGCTTAGACATAGATTCTCAGTCTGTACCCTTGCCACTGAATAATCATGAATTGTGTAATAACAGATGAACATGTGGTAGGTTGCACGATATAATACAATGATACTGTATTATAATATTTTGGTACATTTCAGTTTTGGGTGCTTTTGGTTTGACTTTTATGTTCATACGTTTCAACCTTGAAACACAATTTCATAGTGCTCTTGTTTAAAGTTTTAGAATGTAGATTACTGAATAATATATTGAGGTTTCAAAGCAAGCTGTTAAAATGTCCACAGTTATAATGCTTATCTGTGTGAATTACATTTTTCTTATTACTGTGCAACCCAAAATATATAGGAATATATTGGATGTAGATACTAATATAAGACTGTAACTGTCAATCACATTCGTGGTTTCAGATTTTTGTGTATGTCAAAATGGCTTCACCGTTGCCATTGATTGATGTTTAAACAAGTAAATTTACGCATTTAAAGTGTATATCCTCGTAAAAATACCCCTTATAGCTATTTTATATATTGGGGTTTTGAGTAAGACTTCATTTGAAATAATAATTCAAATGGTTTGTACACATCAGTGGTTTGTACACATCCCATTTTTAGCCTGCATGGCTTCGCACATACAATTCATACCTTGAAACTTGCAATAATTGCTAACTTAATTCACTTCCTCTTGTAAAAAGCTTGGAATCAGGCTAAAATCTAGTGGCAGATGCAGTAGCTTTGAACCAAAATAAAATGCAAATGTTATTATTTTTTTTTAATATAGTTGATTTACAATGCTGTGTTAGTTTCTGGTGTACAGTAAAGTGATTCAGTTACATATATGTGTGTGTGTGTATATATATATATATACACACACACACATATATACACACATTCTTTTTCATATTCTTTTCCATTATAGGTTATTACAGGATATTGACTATAGTTCCCTGTGCTATACAATAGGACCTTGTTGTTTATCCATTCTATATATAATAGTTTGCATCAAAATGCAAACATAACTGCATGTTAGGTATATTCTAATGAAGCAGGTGAAGAGGAAGGTTAGTAGATACCGTTATTTCAGACCTAATATTAAAGCCCAGTGTGCGTGCAGCATGTATAATGGAAGACATGGATAATGACGAGAAGCTGATAATTTGAAAATGTTTTACTCTTAGATTTGTGAGGACGTTTTTCAGCAGATTTGCTTCCCGGTGGGGCTCCTTAGAAGGATATCAAAGCCAATTTCATTCTCTGAACATACCAGCAGATGGGTGGGAGATATTAGGCTAAGATTAAACAGTTGTTCTATATAATTCACAGGTTCCTGGGCACAGTGAACATATTTCAATTTGGGGACTGTTAATTTCTGCCAGCCCATGTATTGCATGCATATCCCTTTATATCTCCCAGTGCGTGTTCCCAAAAGGGCCACTTGCTTTGTCATCACTTAGGTGTCTGGATCAAAAAGTACAAAAAAAGCATATATGAAAACCACACAGGAGCAGTGAAACAAGTCACGGTATAAGGTCTCCCTTCCGCCCTCCTGGCTCTCTTCTGAGTCACTAGCAAGCCCACTGGCCCTTGCAGCTCGAGATAATCCTAAGCAATGTGGTTCTGTCTGATAAAGAGCTGCGGATTCTATTCAGTGACACACGCATGCCTCGAAGTGACTCAGAGTGTGTCACAGCGTGCATAACCCAGCACTGGAGGTGCTGCGTCACTGAGGGTCATTTCAGCTGAGAGCGTGTTGCAGCACTTCAGTGCTTGTGCCAAGGGTAGTCACTGTAATACTCTGCAGAACTGCCCTTTTTATCACCACGATCATGATGCTTTGATGGTCACATTCTCAGTCTCTAGCCTTGAGGAAAGAAGGCTGAGTCAATAAGCTAAATATGACAGTACATTTGCGAGGATGGATAAAATCAGATCAATGTATGTCAGTGAACAAGTTCAGCGTCTTGTGGAGACGACGCTGTTTCCATTTTCAGCTCAGCTCTAACTAACCGTGTGACATTTGGAAAGTTGCTTAACCTCTGTGGTCAGTTTTCGCTTACTGCGAAAAGGAATTTATTAAAGCATGTGAATGTGAAGCTCAGAATTGCTGGGAGGGCTAGAGAAATAGACTCTAGGTTAAGGTCTCAAAAACAATAATGAAAAATGCTGCAGGAGGGCCCCCATGAGGAGCCTGCCACTCCTGGCTCCACCTTCCTACAACTGTAATTACAATATCTAAAACAGGACTCTTCTGCCATCACCCACACCAGCAATATACATGACCCAGCAAGCCTTCACTCGCACGCAGCTCACTTCCAAATGGAAGTCTCATGCAGATGCAGCTGATTGGTGGGCCTGACTGAGGTCTCCTGCCTGCACTGTAGTTGGAAGGGAGGCTGGAGTAGCCAGTTTTCTGGAATTCTGTTGGAAGGCAGAATTGATAACATGGGAAATTATGAAAATGTCAGGATGGTGTTCATAACATACTGGGTGGCCACAAATGACAGAGTTCATCGGCTGCCTTGCAAAACTGGTGCGAATATTACATGAGGTCACGTTGTCGAGCATCCTTCGCAGTGCCTGGTACATGCTGACACCTGATATGTCCTTTTTTCCTTTCACTCCATCTCTTGCGAGAACTTAAAAAATCCTGCTCTGCAGAGGTTCAAGGGTTCTGTCAAGGGTCTTCCCAGGTGTGTTGTGACTAATTGCGTTGACTTTGAATCTTAGAAACAGTCTGACCTCTCCAAGCTCTCCTTTGAGACTATTTTTACTAAGGAGCTCGTCAGCACAAAGGGTCAGAACACACAGACCGTGGGCTGCGTTCTCTTTCCTGGCCATAGGAAGGTCATCTGCCCTCATGGGATGGGGAGAAGTGGTTCTCTGCCTCCTGGTTCCCAAGGCATCTGCGAGTGAACCCCAGGATGGGAGCTGGTGAAGCAGAGAGGGGTGCAGCCCCATGTGCCTCCACACTATGCTGATTCATGGTTGTCCCACTCTCGACCCTTGTGGTGAGCGACAAGGTCCCTTTCATCCGTAGATGTGTCCCACAGGATTTTCCTTTGTCCTCATGCAAAGCCTCTTGGCCAGAAGCTAGGAAATGGGCATGGGAGTCAGGAGGTGAGAGCGAAGGATACGTTCCTTTCCTCCTTTGGGGGCAAGTCCTCAGAGAGGCACTAGCAAGACCTGCTGATACAAGGATGGGGTCCTGGAGACCAGAACTTGGTCAGGTAGGAAGTTTGCCAAACATCAACATGGGTAAGTCAACTTTGTCACAAAGCCAAAGCCAGAAGCATGAGACAATGCCTAGAAGGTCAAGGGCCAGGTCGATGCAAGAAAGGAGTAGAAAGAAGTGAGCAATGGTGGAAGAAGTGAGAGGCTATGAGACAAGTGCTCCAAACAGCAACTGTGAAGGCCCAAAGGTGTTCTATTATGGGCTGCCTGGGTGGCATTTTGTAAGCATTTTATAGAAATAATAGTCTTCTATTTGTACAGTGGTCTGAAGTTTGAAAAATAATTTTACATATTTTATCCTCTATGATCTTAATACAGCCAAAGGTGAGCTAAAATTGTAAAATCCCAATTTTACAGATGTCAGAAGGATGGTGAGTAGAAGTTAAGAGGCGTTGACTAAGGCTACATGGTGACTCTGGATTCAGGACACGGACCAAATGCTCTTTCCTTTTTTAGGATGCTGAACTGTAGTTAGCAAAGTCTACAAAACATTTTCATCAAGATTATAGACAGAAATATGGTGGGGGAGAAATGAGTGGTAGGAGTTTTACTCATCTGACCTTCCACGGGCTTCCATGAGGATGTTTTACGTTTGATCTCATGGATATTTTCTCTAAGCTTCTAATCGAAAACTCCAGAATTATCAACTTATGATTTACAGTTGAAATAAGTGAGGTTTAGGACGTCCTGTTTCAGGCTTTGTTCAGTTTTGCCCTTTGCACACCATCCTCACCTGTGAGAGCAGGTGCTTGTTAGTTGTAAGGAAGCACTTTAAATTCCCAGAAATATTTTCCTCCTTGGTGACTCAGCTGTTGAGCTGAAAACAAATGATGAAAGAGAGAGAACTTATACCCTTGGCTGGCTGTTTGAAAGTGACACACAGATTTAGAATATTGACTCTTAGAGGTCTGAGATGGTTTGGAGCTACTGCGTAACAGTACCTGGGTCAACTTTGATGCCTCACATAAGGCTCCTGTTTGGGTAAAGTTGGGTAAAGTCAGCCTCTGAAAACGTACCAAATTAGCAAGATTTTTTTTTTATGTAAAATAACTTTCTATTGAATTGCACAGGTAAACCACAGAGCTCTTCAGAGTTACCAAGAGTCTTCAGAGTCTAGGGGAAAAGTAAAAGGTGGACTCAATCATGTAGGGGTTTTTGCTACTTTTGGTTGTTAGGATATTTGATTGAATTTTAGTACTTGTCCTACCTTCTTCCTTGGATTGTAAAAAAAGAGATATTGAGAACACTTTGAAAAGTGTAAAGCACTGAATAAATTATTCTGTTTTTTTTTTTAACTAAAGGAACTCAATTCTCAAATATACTTTTAGGCAGAAAAAAAAAGATTCAGTTATATGTAATAGATTCTGTATCTCTTACTACACCAATTTTAAGAAGAGGCTGATTTTTTCCTATGTACATGATGAATTGAATGTAGTTACAGATTGTGCCAACCCATTGGCAAAATAAGTGTGAACTCAAAAGAGGCTTTGATATAAGCAAACTGATTCTGGCCGCCCCATATAATATGAAACATCGGTTTTTTTCCCCTCTGAGCATTCCTAACTATAACTTGCCATATCATTGAACTTGAAGACTACATAAGACTTTATAAACTTCCAGTTGCTTAGCATTCATTCCAGTTGGAGGAGCTGCAAGTATGACAAGAGTTCCAGAAACTCATCAGGGATGTTTAAAGGCCGCCTCCAGCCATAATCCTCATGTAGGCACAAAACTGCACTCTTTACCCCGAATGCCCCTTCCTTGGTGACTCTCTGCTTTCAACGATGCAGTATCCCCATGTCAACCATGTCCTGCTTCCAGTAATTGTACACAAGTTGCTCTTTAGAACGTTAGCTGTTACTCTTTTGGCATTAGCTACAAGTCCTCACAAACTATGAGAAATATGACATAATATAAACAATGTGGCCTACTATCTACCTCAAGATTGTGACTCAAAAAGACTGTCACATTCCTTCCCAAACCTGTTTTGTTTCAATGACTTATTATTGAACTGTAATCCATGGGTTTATGCAAGTAAATTGTTCTTTATCAGCGGTAAGCATTAAAAGTCTCTGGAAATTTTCCCCCCGAAAAATACACTTACTAGAGTTTCACCACACAATGACAAGTCTGAATATTTAGTCAAATCTGAGCACAGGTGTTCTGGAGCATCGCCTTAGACAACCCAATGAAAAGCTCTGCTTAAGAACCTCCTAAAATTTCCCCATGTATTTATAACCTAAACATAGAACAAGCAAAACTCATAGGATGTTATTAATATATACCTTTATCTTTTATAACCTACTATCCCTTTAAACTTTCTTCGATGAGGCTAACTTTCTACTGCCCCCAGTGACAGTTTTGGCTTTTCTGCCCACTCTTAACGTGTTCTGTGGTTATGACAAACACAACCTCAATTCATAATTAGAATAAATGTCCAACTGCACATAAGAACCAAAGCTTTAAATATCACTTTGTGTTAAATCTTCTCCCTCCCCCAGTTTGGACCTTCCCTAGAGGTAGGGAAGGTGGGCTTGCCCTTCTGTTCTCTCCTTCTACCTTCTTACCTTCTCACCAGTGCTTGCCTTTTTCTAAAGGATTTCCTCAAAGTCTAAATTTGGGTGGGGAGTACAGGTGAAATGATAAGACAATTCCTACCTGGCTGGTAGTTTTGTGTTCACTGGTCATAGGGTCCTAGCAGGCCTGGGAGGGCCTGGCTGATGACTCTGCCTGTGTCTTGATCAATGTGAGGCTTTCATGGACTCTTCAGAGATTCCCTACTGGGACCCTCCCTGCTGCAGTTCTCATGACCTGGTTGGACGTTTCTCTACTTTAGACAGTCACTAATCCCTCCCCCTCAGCCCTGGGCATTCAGTGTAAACTACAGCCTCCTTTGGCTAAGAATTATTCTGCTCTTCAAGTGATTCGTTTGGGCAGAACTCAGAACATCTTCACACGGGTCTCTCTCCAACAAGACCCACTTCTGTCCAGGAAAACACCCACATGCCGCTTGCTCTCATGACCAGTGGGGTGCAGGCTGACACCACAGTAGACTCTCCAATATTGTCCTCAAGGCTCCTCTAGCCCCTCAGTTTCCCAGGATGGTGCCAGGTCGAAGCCCTCTGAGACATTCCCATGAAGCCCTCCTCACTGGGCTTGTGGTTAGAGGGAAACATCACCCATTCTTCAAAAGCAGTGAAGTGACTCACAGCTGACAATAGCTGCTTCCAAAGAAATCTTTTCACCAACCTCCCACTCATCCTCTCTGAAGCCTTTTGCTATTCCTGATCAGACCGAGGAACCAGGAGTCATGGAGCAGGTTCTCAGGGACATTTCTTCAGTTATCTGCACAAGGAGTGGGGAAATCTGTCTTACGATCACTTTCGTGTGCTGATATCTGTCAAATTGGCATCTCAGTGGCAAGTGATACAGGCAGAGTTCCATTCAAACCTCGTGCCACATAGATGTAGCATGAACTGTAAGAGTTTATGCACACCATAAAGCCACTGGGCAAGGAATGTTAAAGAAGGATCACCCTGTCCCCTTCATGGAGAAAGGGGAGTGGCAAGACCCCAACATAATAAGTTTTATTTTTCTGTTTTATGAGCTTTCTAGATAATTCAAGGCAGGACATCATCCTTTATCTCATGTGGGGCTGAGAGCTAGTTATGCTTCTTTCCCATTTACTGTTCCCTTATAGAACCCATTTAGGGAGCTTTAGACCAAGAAAGGAGCCCATCCCAGGTGCTTAGAAGTACAATGTCCCATGCTCAGTTTTGGAGGTCTGAGGATGAAAGCTTCCAGAGGTCCACGAACCTCCTGATGTCATCCTATCTTGCTCTATGGCTTCAAGCCGAAAAGTAACATCAGAACGAACTAAGCCGATATCAGAGTGTTCTGAAATGACCAACCTTAAATAACTACATGTTTGGTGTAGGAGTCCAGGCCAGGTCAAGCTGAGTCATTTCATCATTCGTTTCTTTAGCAGCAGGAGATGAATAGCACGCGTGAGTGTCTTCCTTCCACTTACTCCACCTCTCCCACAAACCCTTGCGCGACCAAGAACCCTCTCAACTCTCTAAGACCAAGCAATACTTCTCAGCAAAGCCACTCTAAATTTCAAGCCAAGACAGACCTTTCTGCCTCCACATCTCTCCAAAGGGTATAGAACTCTGGCTCACTCTTCACAACAGTTATTTAATAAAACCCTTATCTTCTCCGTCTAAAATATGGACATTAGGTTCATGAAAGACTTTGTATTCCTCTCCAAGGATTACTATTGGGTACTTGAAACTTTTTTTTTTTAAATTACAAAACTCACTGGAATTATTGATGAGAGGAACAACCTGCCTTAAATGTAAATTCAGGTCTCATTGTGGATACAGAAAATAGATTGCAGCTTCAAATTGGAGGGTTTTTGTTTGCTGGTGTAGGACTCCAGGTGGAAACTGTAATTCTTTTATCTCAAAGCCAATGAGAAGAATTCGTGTCTCCCTCTGCTATCTTCCGAAGTTACATTTTAGCCTTCTTATATTTGTCTGAACATTAGCCCACAAGGGTGCTCGCTGAAACAAGGGCATGGTCTCTGAAACGTTCAGCAAATAAGCAAATAAACAAAAACAAGATATTTAAAGCAGAAAAGCTATATGACCACGTCTACAAAATCATCTTACTAAGCCACTGTATGGAAGTATTTGGGTATCCTTGGAAAAGTTTCTATTAAGAGGTACTACAGTTAATACAAGAAAATATATCTCAGGATAACTTACAGACTAAATTAAAATTAAAGAGACAGGACTGAAATGACTCAGTATTTTCAGGAAATGTGAGAAATAATTCAACATGCCAGTATTTTGCCATTTTAAACTGAGACCCTAGGTAATCTGGTTTTTGAAGACAGATAATCTAAATTTGAGATTTTTTTTAACATCTTTATTGGAGTATAATTGCTTTACAATGGTGTGTTAGTTTCTGCTGTATAACAAAGTGACTCAGCTATATGTATACATACATCCCCATATCCCCTCCCTCTTGCATCTCCCTCCCACCCTCCCTATCCCACCCCTCTAGGTGGTCACAAAGCACCGAGCTGATCTCCCTATAGACCGTAATATGCTTCAGATTCTGCCAGAATCAGTATTGCCATGGTCTTCTTTCTTTAGGAGTCTTAGAAAGAGCTTTGTTAACACAGCCCAAATGAAGGAGGATGTGACTGAAAAATAAAAAAATCACATCTGGCTTAATTAGAAGAGTATTTCGTGACTAAACTAATGTGGCCCTGAATCACATAGATGAAAAACTTGGCTTCTTCATTTTACTTAGGAAGCTCAGATGCAGGCTCAGTCTGGGATCAAGAAACGTTGACTGTACATTTCCTGAAGACGCTTAAAAGCAATAGAAACTCAGAGACAAATAAGAACTGTCTGCTCTACTAAGGGATCTGAATGTATAACAAATAAAGCTAGTAACTGTTTCTCTCTCTCTGTTTCTTGAGTTTGTCCAATAGAACTTTCAGTTACTTTTAAATGAAAAAACAACAACCCTAGATTGCTTCTGAATTTAAATAACCCTGTTTTATTCCTTTGAATTAAATTGAAGCCTGTTTAAACACTTTTCCCACCACAGAAGGGTCACTTCATGCTGGAACGTAGAAAAGGTGGAAAAGCTGACATAGAAAAGAACCTGTAAACTGTGCTGGCTGATGTGTTTTTTAACTGAATCCTCTGCTTGTCGTGTTCTTCCTTGGGGCAGAAAAGCATCCCAGGATTGATCGGAAATGATTTACCTCAGCACCGTCAGCCTGTCTCATGAGACAGTTCTTTTCATTTTCACTTGTAGTGTGGTAATATATTTAAGCTTCTTCTAGATAGCTAAAGTACTTACACATGAAAAGACTACTTCTAATTAATACCTGAGAAAATAAATCAGGTTTGTACTAAAGCTGCATTTCAAATGTAGTGTAATTTAGACTTTATGATTCACCACATTAGATAGTTTGGTTCAGTGGGTTTTCTGACCAATTAATATTTATTTTCATATTAATCGGTAATATAAATATAGGTATATAGCAACTCAGACTTTTTTTTTTTACATCTTTATTGGAGTATAATTGCTTTACAATGGTGTGTTAGTTTCTGCTTTACAACAAAATGAATCAGTTATACATATACATATGTTCCCATATCCCCTCCCTCTTGCGTCTCCCTCCCTCCCACCCTCCCTATCCCACCCCTCCAGGTGGTCACAAAGCACCGAGCTGATCTCCCTGTGCTATGTGGCTGCTTCCCACTAGCTATCTACCTTACGTTTGGTAGTGTATATATGTCCATGCCTCTCTCTCGCTTTGTCACAGCTTACCCTTCCCCCTCCCCATATCCTCAAGTCCGTTCTCTAGTAGGTCTGTGTCTTTATTCCTGTCTTACCCCTAGGTTCTTCATGACATTTTTTTTCTTAAATTCCATATATATGTGTTAGCATACGGCATTTGTCTCTCTCTTTCTGACTTACTTCACTCTGTATGACAGACTCTAGGTCTATCCACCTCATTACAAATAGCTCAATTTCGTTTCTTTTTATGGCTGAGTAATATTCCATTGTATATATGTGCCACATCTTCTTTATCCATTCATCCGATGATGGACACTTAGGTTGTTTCCATCTCTGGGCTATTGTAAATAGAGCTGCAATGAACATTTTGGTACATGACTCTTTTTGAATTATGGTTTTCTCAGGGTATATGCCCAGTAGTGGGATTGCTGGGTCATATGGTAGTTCAATCTGTAGTTTTTTAAGGAACCTCCATACTGTTCTCCATAGTGGCTGTATCAATTTACATTCCCACCAACAGTGCAAGAGGGTTCCCTTTTCTCCACACCGTCTCCAGCATTTATTGTTTGTAGATTTTTTGATGATGGCCATTCTGACTGGTGTGAGGTCATACCTCATTGTAGTTTTGATTTGCATTTCTCTAATGATTAGTGATGTTGAGCATTCTTTCATGTGTTTGTTGGCACTCTGTATATCTTCTTTGGAGAAATGTCTATTTAGGTCTTCTGCCCATTTTTGGATTGGGTTGTTTGTTTTCTTGTTATTAAGCTGCATGAGCTGCTTATAAATTTTGGAGATTAATCCTTTGTCAGTTGCTTCATTTGCAAATATTTTCTCCCATTCTGAGGGTTGTCTTTTGGTCTTGTTTATGGTTTCCTTTGCTGTGCAAAAGCTTTGAAGTTTCATTAGGTCCCATTTGTTTATTTTTGTTTTTATTTCCATTTCTCTAGGAGGTGGGTCAAAAAGGACCTTGCTGTGATTTATGTAATAGAGTGTTCTGCCTATGTTTTCCTCTGAGAGTTTGACAGTTTCTGGCCTTACATTTAGGTCTTTAATCCATTTTGAGCTTATTTTTGTGTATGGTGTTAGGGAGTGATCTAATCTCATACTTTTCCATGTAGCTGTCCAGTTTTCCCAGCACCACTTATGGAAGAAGCAACTCAGACTTTTGATTTGCAACACAGATTTTTAAAAATTTGACACTTTTTTCTTCTTTTCTCACTAGTCCACCCACACATGCAGTCATTTATTATAGCTGAATATTTATTACCATTTATATAATACCTTCACATTAAAAATGATATTTTATTCTACAAATATTTAAAAATGTAAATGTAATCAAGTTATATTTTGTCATTATCGTGACAAAAACATCTTAAGTTACTAAGCTAGTTAGTAAATCACACATTTGTAAGCTTCCTTTTAAGGTCAACATGGCTGACTATTAAAGTTACTTTATTTTTGTTTATTTATATTTGATACTATATAATCTCTTTTCTATTGCAAAAGTCATATTTATGTAGAATGCAAAAGAAAACTTCCAGGATCACTCTCCTATAAGGCTGAAAGGCACACCAACAACTGTTTCTTCACAGTGCTCTTAGCTAGTGTTCTTTTTTTTTAAAAAAAATGTGATGCTTCCAGTATGTGACTCTTAATTAATTACAAGGTGGTGCTATTGCTGGTTTCCTTTTTTGCTGTGCTCCATCCTTACTTTGCTCTCCTCATTAGTGAACGAACTTTCCCTTCTCAACTGAGGTGGCCACAAGCCAGTGTCCTATACTGTGTGTACCATTAAAAACAACCCTGTGATTAGCTATCCTAGGAACAAACTTAAGTGACTTATTTTTTAATATATAAGGTGCTATAGCAATACTGTCGTGAATTGTATTTTTTTATGAGAAAGCTACTTCATCTGTGTAGATTGTGACTTCTTATGCAAGTATATTTGGGTTTCCACAGTTGTATGGTTTTGTTTGCATTTGTATAAGACGGCCAAGTTCCACAAATCTTTTCACATTCTGAAGCCTCTGATAAAAGCTGAAGATCTTCTGAAATAAACAGAAATGGCAGTGACAGGGGCAAAAGCACATGGGAGTCTGGTACTGACCTTCGGCCAAGACCAGAATGAAAAGTGGTAGCTAGTGATTTTCAATGTGCTGAGAGACTCAGTACCCTATAGAATTTCATGAGTCCTTTCAGTTATCCAGTTCTGTGTAATGGCTGCAGTGATGAACCTCATGGGAGGACCTAATAACAGGAGATCCTAGGCTATGGAATGGTAGAAGTTGGTCAAGCTGCAGGGTTGGTTAACATCTTTAGTCTGCTTAGACTGTAGCTGCAGACACCTCTTGAGGGTATTGGAGAATGGCCCAAGGTGTTGTCCCTTGGGAAGAAGGATGAATGAGAACAAGGCAATGCCTTGGCATCTTTGTGTGACAGTATGCAGATACCCCTTGGCACAGAGTAGAGACCTAGAAAAATGTTTTTGAAATAAGTGAATGAATAAAGGAATGCACAGGTGAAAAGAGGTGGTCATACAGGCTGGTTTTCCTACAGCCCTGAACTCCAGAGAGTGGTTCAGACTTTAGCAAAGTTTGGTTCCTCCAGAAGCCCAGCGCACTCCTGCTTCAGGACCTGCGCGATTGCTTTTCGTCTTCTCAGCACACGTTCCCCACAGGTCCTCGAAGTTCATTCCCTCACTTCATGTGGGACATGGCTCAAATCAGAGAGATCCTTGCTGATCACCATATCCAAAACAGTGTCCCCTGCCCCACCACTCTTTATCATTTATGCTGCTTCATTTTTCTTCATAGAACATAGCACTACCTCATATTAGATTGTATATCTGTTGGTCTGTGTATTTAAGGACTGCCACACAAGAATATCCGTTCCGTTTGAGTTGGTGTTTTCGTGTCTTGTGCACTGCCTTAATCCTAGTGCATGGAGCACATATTACATGCTGGCACATGTGTGTCATGCTGGCAGACACACATGTGTCTGGCACATATTACATGCTCAAAAAGCATTTGTTGGATGAATAAGCTCTCATGCCCGACCCATATGGGTTTCACCCATGTGGTTGGGTATTAGGGTCATTAGCCATCCTGGATGGTTGATAGGATGTAGGACCGAAGTGGTTCCTGGGATGTAGGACTTTGAGTTTAAATCCAGGTGAGGTGGTCACTCTACTGAGCTTCTGCTTCAGCTTCCTGTTTGTTCATCCATCCATTTTTTGGTCCAATGTTTATTGAGTGCTACCATGTAACAGCGCTGGTTTAGGTACTGGAATACAGCTCTGCACAAGTCAGACAGAGTATCTGCTGCAAGCTTTGCATGAAGCTTATCTTCCTCAGCAGAGGCAGGAGCTTGAACTAGGGGATGCTGAGGTTCACCCCACACAGTAAGACTGATGTTAAACCCCACAGGATGGTGGTGCCGTATCACGGACCTGCTGCTGTGGCTCAGGAGAGATACGTGCCATGGTTAGAGGTAGGCTGTGCAGAGGTGGAAGCCCAGTAACTCCCACCAGGAAGGACTCTGCTGCCCTGGATTCTGGCCAACATCTCCATTCAGTCTGTAGCTAAGACATGTCAAAACCCACATGTGTTTCAACTCGCAAATATTTTCACCGATTTTTCCTGTTAACATTATTAAGAGTTAAACATCTGGTGATGTGGTGCACCAGCAGAGCTGGCTTCAGGCCAGGCTGAAGGAAAGGCAAAGTGCCTGCTTTTCTGCATCAACCTTCACGCTTGAGGCATTATATTGCAGTGTCCTTTCAGATCAAACGGAACTAGTTTGAGGCTCCCCTTTTATTCTCCAGAATTTTTCCCCACTCAAAATTATTTTGTCTCATTCCTCACTGTTCTGAGCAAAAATAATAATAATAATAATAATCTTAACAAATTCTTGCAGATATATATGCTTCTTCATAGATAATCGACCTCCAGGTAACCTATATGCATCTTAGGGATAGTTTCCTAAAGGTAATTTACCTAAACCAGTGACTCTAGCAGTTGGAATTTAATGGGATGTGTCATGCCTATCGTGGAGAGAATTAACTCATCACATATACGGGGTCAGGCTTGACCAGCTCCAAGGGCTGCACAAAGCATTTAAATGTTCCATTTCAGTTCCCACAAGTCCTCATATTCCCACCTTGGTGGTACACTATTTCTTCCTGCCCTCAGCCAGTGCCCATGATAAACTTTTCGGTTTCATACAATATATGTCATAGAGGTTTTGAATAGCAGCATCTAGCTGCTGTTTTCACCTTAAATGATTGAACGGTTTCCCTTGTATTGCGGGGCTCGGGGTAGGGATGGCATTTGAAGAATACTTGGCTCAGTGCGTGGCTTGTTCCACTGTCTCAGCATCCCTGTCAAGCAGTTCAGTTTGCAAATGAGAACTCAGCAGAGGGGCTGAGGGAAGGGTGGTGGAGAGAGGAACAGTGCAGAGAAGTGCTAGACAGGAATTATGCCAAGAATAGCCACACTTCCTATATTGAGAAAGCTCCCAGGGTTTTTTTTCTTTCCCCCAAGATGAAAAATAATCTGAAAGTCTGCTCTTTTACCTTCTTTTACACTTTTCTTCTACTTCCTGTCTTCAAAAAAGGAGATTTTTTAGATGCTGGATTTTGTTTTAGCTCCTTAAGTGTCTCTGTCTCCTTTTAAAAGAATCTCATGATAGAGTAACAGTGATGCCGTTTATGTCAACGTGTTTAAGTTTCACATGATAAAAGAGTTTTCCTTGTTACCTTCAGAAGGTCAGCAAGTTCTGACTCAAAGATGAAATCTAACGTAGCTGTTGGTGGAGGTAGCAGTGGATAGCAGAAGATAGAAGGATCCCCTGCAAATACGACTTGTGCTCTTTGGCTTAAGTGACCTGACAAGCCTGGGGCAGGGTTGACCACAGTTACCCAGTCTGGGTGTTGCTGCCTTGGAGGGATGGAGACCCAGAGAACAAGGGCTAAAGAGGGCAGTGTATACACAGCCAGTGTCTAGCTGGGTGTTGTACAGTAATAGAAACCTTTAACTTTATTTTAATCCTTACTGACTTGTGTAATGAAAATTTCTCAAATCCTTGTAGAACTAGAACTATAAGTAGTATGATTATCCTAAAATTGTAATGCATAAGCAAAGCCATACAAATTGTCAGAGACTGAGTATGCTCACATATAATTAAGACTTTTCCAACACAACAAATATTTGTAGAGGTACTGCTACTTGCCTAGAACAACACTAGACCCTAGATAGAGGAGAATAAGTAAAACAGAGACAAGTCCCTTCCCTAATGGAACAGAGCACTAGTAGGGGAAAGACAAAAAGCACACATGTAACTATATAAGGAGCAATTGTAGAAGTGCAATGAAGAAAATGTGTTTTTTTAACAAATAACAAGAAGGACCTAATATGGATGGGGGTGGTCAGGAATGGTCTCTTAAGGATGTAACAGTTGAACTGAGACCCAGGAGGTGAGTAAAGGCTAACTGGATGAAGAGAGAAGCTAAGGGGGTTCCAGGTAGAAGGAACAGAATAAAGTTCCAGAATGGAAATGAATTGTGCTGGAGGAACTAGAAGATGCTGGAATATTTGGCACTTAGGAGATGGTGTCATGAGATGAAATTGGCATTAGTCAAGAGAAAGACCACATAGGCTCATACAGACTTCCTTAAGGGTTTGAATTTTAGGGGAAACCATTCATAATGTGTTACGCAGAGGTGTGACATGATCTAATTACAATGTTTAACAAAATCGTTTCTGACTTCCATAAGGAAAGAGATTGGTAAGGGGAAAGACTTCAGGTAGGAGACTCCTGCGATCTGAGCTCGGAATCAGTGAAATAACAAGAAAAAATAGCAAACATTTAAGATTAAACATATACACAAAATAAGAGGCGCTGGTGGAAAATAAAAACAATAAATAACCATCGTCATAGTTGTTTCTGAAAAATAGAGGAGGCACTGTCCAATTCATCTTTTTGAAGCTTGTGTAAACTTGATTCCAACAGTCATGAAAGAGAACACAAACACATCAAAAAATTATAGGCCGAGTTTATCTATGAACATAGATTTCAAAATTCTGTACACAATTTTATGTAAGTGAATCTACATCCTGTGAATTTAAAGAAATAAATCATGGCCAAACAGGTTTTATTCCCGGAATTCAAAATGGTTCAAGAATGGAAAAATCTATCAAGGAAATAAATCATATTAATTGGACTTATTAATGAAATTAAGGGAATAATTATATCACTGTCTCAAAAATTATAGCAAAGTCATCTGATAAATTTCAATGATTATTTATAATTTTAAAACTATCATAAATACTAGGGATAGAATGAAACTGTCTTAACTTGTACAGAGGTGTTTGACAACTTCAGTCTCTCTCCCGCGTGCCATTTCTTTTGCTTGGAGTACCCTTCCTTCCTTTACAATGAACTATGTTACCTCAGACTTCAAGATTCAATTCAAGGTTTGATGTTTCTGGAAATCCTTTTTTCTTCCAGTTTACTTGGTGCGGATCTCTATCATGTATCACACTTCTGGTATCATTAGTTTACTCACCATACACCCTGCTGATCTGTAAAGTATTCTATAATGGGGATCTTGTCTTATGTGGATTTGTACCCACAATACCTACTCCATAATTCTTGGGACACAGTAATTGCCCATCACTGAGCTTCTAATTTGGCACTTTTGTCTTTAAGGGGCTGGGAAGACAGAATAAGAATGGTCATTTGAATGGTCTCTATGCCTCAGCATAACCTCATGAGATCGCAGTGCCCTCCATAACATTGTCCCTGCTATGCTGCAGGAACAGGGTAGCAGGAACGGTTCTCCCAAACGTCTAACACATAACCGTTCTCCCAAACATAACACCTCCCTTAGTTCTCACCACACCTTATGGTGTTTTCACCAAACCCTGTGATGTTTCTCACCTCCATGACTTTACTTATTATGTCCCTTCCTCTAGGAATGGCCCTTCTCTCTGGGTACCTCCTACTCAACTGTGGCCTCACGCATCTGCCCTTTCCTGGCCTTCTTACTTCTCACACTGCCCACCTTGAATACTACTGGGTTTCACATACTTTCTCTAGGGTCCTACAAACAACTGTATATATCATAATTACTGCATTTACACATTAGTTACTCATTATTTCACAGTTTTTTTAGTTCCTTCTGCACAGGAACTGTGTCTTACTCATTTTTATATTCCAGACCCTTAGCACAATACCTGGCATACAATAGGTGCTCAGTGAATGCTTATTGATAACTATTGCTGACTTTTCTTTTACAATAAAACATGACAAAGTTAAATTAATTTATAACTCAATATGACAGATCCTTTCATTCCAATTAAGCAATCATTTGAGAGGGAAATACCTAGAAATAGCTTTGAGAAGGGTGGGTTGGGATGAAGGGTCTGGATGAAGTTTCTAAGTATCCTACCCATATGGCCCCTCCTCCAGGTAGCCTTCTCTGATGCTTCCATGGGTCCTAAGTGCCCTCCTTTTGGCTTCCTTAATACACTGTGGGTATCTAGTTGTGGTATTCTCTATATGTTATCTTATAATTTTAGTTTGCTTGCTGCTTCCCTCACTACACTGTAAATACAGTGAGGGAATGACTCATGCCTTTAACATTTTCTTAAACATAATAGGAGTCCTTAAGTGACTGATGAATGAGTAAGTGGGATCTGGTTGGCAGGGATGAGGTAAAGTCTCTTAACGGTTGGTGACATTTTGACATCTCCTGACATCACAATCCTAAATAGAGAAATACATATCCAAACACTGAATATCCATTAAAATTCAAATACCGGTATAACACCTATCCAGGAAGTGATCTTATGAAGGCAAAAGGTGGTTATACCCAGCCATTTCAAACAGTTCCCTTGGGCTTCCCTGGTGGCGCAGTGGTTGAGAGTCCGCCTGCCGATGCAGGGGACACGGGTTCGTGCCCCGGTCCGGGAAGATCCCACATGCCGCGCAGCGGCTGGGCCCGTGAGCCATGGCCGCTGAGCCTGCGCGTCCGGAGCCTGTGCTCCTCAACGGGAGAGGCCACGACAGTGAGAGGCCCGCGTACCGTAAAAAAAAAACAAACAAACAATAAAACAAACAGTTCCCTTAAAAATCAACATTTCACTACAAGGTAAGTGGGATGACTATTTATTGGGTGAAGAAGACAGGAAAATTGATGGATGCAGGTAGAGAAGGCTTTGGGCAAAAGGACACATAGTTCTGCTTTTACAAGCACTCCTGCTAAAAATACACATAGAGAAAATACAGCTGTTAGAAGGGACATTGCAATAATTATAGAACTCAGCAGTAAAAGCTCTCATTGCTTAAGAACCAATTCCTTTTTAAAACAGAGAAATAGCTCATAGATTACAGTTCAAGAAATTAAATCAATGTTCGTCAGCACCCTGCGCAGAAGCCTTCAGGTCCATCATTATTCATGTGCTTTGCCACATGTGCACGTGTACACCACACACGTGTACACAAACGTGTGCACACACACCATTTCTTATTAAAAAGGCAGTGAGCACAAAAGACACCTTTAAAAGACCACACCACACAGAGAAATCAAAATAAAGCACAAGGAATGTTGTTTTCCTGATACTCTAAAGATAATATTGCAAAACGTTTATATATATATATTTTAAAGTTACAATAATCTCAAATAATGGATTTTCCCCCTGGAAAACTAGTGCTTTATTTTACAATATATTTTATGTGTTTAACATAAAAGAATGTTTTTTATCTCAGTAGTCCCCTATCAAGGAAAGATTAAGAACAGTAAAGCCTGTGCCTTCTAGAAAACTTGATTTTGAAGGAACAAGCAATTTACTTAAAGAGGCAGGTGGAGGGAGACACAAAAGGTGAAGTGGAAGAGGTAAGAGGTCAGATCACGAATGCCTTGTAGGTTAAACTATGGAACTCCTGGTTTACTTTAGAGAGAAAGGAGAGCCGTGGAAGGATGTCTTTGGGTCTTAGGTAGGTCACTCAGGAAGCTTGAGAGAAGTAATAAAACAAATTTGAGGGAGGGAATAGAAATGGGAGATTATTATTACAGGGTAGACAAGAGACAATGAAGGTCTGAAACAACATATTAATAAGGATCAAGTTGAAGGAGAGGGAATAGAAATGAGACCTATTTGTGAGGTAAAATTGGCCAAATATGTATTGAGTCTGGGGTGTGAAAGAGAGTGAAGAATCGTAGGTTGCTTTTCAGGCTTCTAGTTTGAGTGACAGGGCAATTGATTGAGGCACTGAAATAAAGACAAAAGGAGAGCAGGTTTAGAGGAGAGTATGACAAATTTAGTTTGGGATATGCTGAGTTTGAGTCAAGATGTATTTGGATACATGAGTCTGAAGCTCTGAGGTGTTTCTCTGAATTGAAAATGTAACTTTTGGAGTCATCAGCATACAGGTGCTGATTCAAATCATAAAAGTTACATGGAATCACTCAGAATGTAGGAAGAGTATATAGCATCAAAAAGTTTTGAGGAACTCCAAATAATAAGAATTGTAAAAATACGAGAAACCCATCCCTCCCCCATCCCCCAGATGGAGAGTTTGGGATTAGCAGACGCAAACTGTTATGTATAGAATGAATAAACAAGGTCCTACTGTATAACACAGGGAACTATATTCAGTATCCTGTGTTAAACATAAATGGAAAAGAATATGAAAAATAATGTGTATATATATATGTATAACTGAATCACTTGCTGTACAGCAGAAATTAACACATTGTTAATCAGCTATACTTCAATAAAATACATTTTAAAAAATAAGAGAAACCCACAAAGAAGATAAGAAAAAACATGGAGAGGTTCAAGATGAACCAGAGACAGCTAAGGAGGAGAGTTTTAAGAAGGTGGGAGAGGTAAACAGTGCCAAAAATATTAGAGTGGTCCAATAAAAATAGGACTAAAACATGTTCATCGAGATACACAATTATCAGGTCGTAATGACACTGGCAAGTGCAGTTTCATTGTAGTTAGTGTGTGAAATGGGTCTTTAAAAAGTAGAGACAATTACAGACTGTTGTCTTGAAACTTTTGGCTGACATGACTGCCTAATTTGCTACAGTAATTACGTAGGTAGAGACCAGGAAGTTTTAAACTAGATTTTTGGGTGTTTTATTTAATAAATGATTGAAAAAATCAAATAAAATATAGATAAAGCATCATTTAGTGGACCAAACCTCTTCCGGTTTTGAGCAATCATTTCTCATGTTCTGCTGTAAAAGATACTGCTTCTCTTCAAAGTTATCTTTATTCCAATTGAAGGCATAACTCCTAAATAGCCCAGAGATCACTGAACACACTGGTTCCTTTTATTATTTTTATTTCAGAACATGAAGTCTCCAGATGTTCAGAGCTTCCGATTAACGGTGATGATTATATACCACGGTGCAAATAGTGGAATACAGAAATACTTAACATTCATTTCTAGAGCAATATCTTCTACTTGTTTTTATCAAAATTAAGAAAAAACAAGCCAGTAAAAGCAGATCGTGTCCTAAGGAACTTGTAGCAGATACAGGGAAGCTAAGTGCCTGGGGTCAATTTTACTCCAAGCTGCCATTTCTCCCAGTCAAGAAGGTTGCTGGCGACTTCTGGTGACAAAGGTGAAGGGTGACAATTTCCATCATCTTGAAATAAAAATATTTGGAATCCATAGATGAATATTTTTTAAAACATATTGAATATATGTTTATATATTTTTATATAATATAATATAAAATATATTATTTAATTATATCTTCCTTCCTTTATAAAAATTCCTATACGAACGCTAATATTTTAGAATGTTATAGCCTTCCCTACCCTCTGGATGTGATTTGTCTTGTAAAGGGCTACATTTGTCAGGAGCAAGATACTTGTTGAAATTAAGTTGTGCCTTATTACACTTCTAGAGCTAAATTGGCATAAATACTGAGGTGTTAATGAAGGATTGCTTAGAAAGTTACAATGGCAAAAGTTCAAAATACCAATTTGCATCTCAGTGACTGCAGGCTTTCAGAAGCAAACCTTGACTGCCGGGTAGCAGTTGTTGGTCCATCACACCTGGGCGGGGCCCTGATGCACCCAGCTGGTTTTCTCTTGCAGGCTTTTCAGCTCTCGTATTTCAGCACGATGTTGAAAAGCAGGGATTTGGAGGACAGAGAAACAAGACTTCTGGCTCTACTACTTACTGTGTGTGACCTTGGAAAAGTTCCTCTGCCTCTGAATACCCATTAAAATGGGAAGAATAATAGCACTCATAGGGTTTAGGAAACAAATGAATAAGAACAGTGGTTAACATCTAATAAGTATTCAATGTTACCCTTATCATTTTTTTTTATCTGTATCATCTGATTATGTGGACAGATCAGTTTTTTTTGTTTGTTTTGTTTTTTAACATCTTTATTGGGGTATAATTGCTTTACATTGGTGTGTTAGTTTCTGCTTTATAACAAAGTGAGTCAGTTATACATATACATATGTTCCCATATCTCTTCCCTCTTGCGTCTCCCTCCCTCCCACCCTCCCTATCCCACCCGTCCAGGCGGTCACAAAGCACCGAGCTGATCTCCCTGTGCTATGCGGCTGCTTCCCACCAGCTATCTACTTTATGTTTGGTAGTGTATGTATGTCCATGCCTCTCTCTCGCTTTGTCACAGCTCACCCTTCCCCCTCCCCATATCCTCAAGCCCTTTCTCTAGTAGGTCTGTGTCTTTATTCCTGTCTTACCCCTAGGTTCTTCATGCCATTTTTTTTCCTTAAATTCCATATATATGTGTTACGGTATTTGTCTTTCTCTTTCTGACTTACTTCACTGACAGGCCAGTTTTTAAGAAATGAATCAACATAACTATCATGGTCACCATCGTTATTAGAACCATCCCTCACTGTCATCAACCTCTGACATTAACTGAAGGCTTGTTGAGAGCCAGTCACCAAGAATATGTTGGAAAAACAAGAAATAGAAGACTACCCTTCACAGAGGGACAGTCTAGTTGGGGAGCCAGGGCATGCATATAAAAAAGGGCAATACCAGTGAAAGGGACATATTTTCTGCATGTGGGCAATGCAGATAAACATTTTCCTAGGTACATGATCACTGTGTCTGGGAGTGTCAGAGGAGGACTTCTCTGTAAGACATGAGCTAGAAGAATGCAGGAAAAAGCATTGTGGACAAAGGGAAAAGCATGAGCAAAAGTATAGATTAAATTAAAAGTATTTAGGGAATGTTAGGTGGATAGCCTAACTGCAGCAGAATATTTATGTAGGGGAGGTGCGGGATAAATTTAGAGAGATGGACAGAGACCTTTGCAGTAGAAACTAATTCTGGAATTAATCTTTTAGAAGAGGCATACCTTCCCTGCATCACCTACTCTGGGCACTGGAATTTTTATTTCGGTGGTTAATTGGGGCACATCCAGCCTAGATATTTATCATAATAATAATACCTGAAGAATTCTTTCTTTACATTTTTTGAAAATTTTATTATTATTTTTTACAGTAGGTCCTTGTTGGTATCCAACATTTGATAAACGCTACAAAAAATAAGGGCAACAGCAAGAGGTAGTAGAAAGAACCAGATATTTGATGTAGACCATACTTGAGTTCAGATCCTTCTCTTTTACTTTGTAGCTAAATACTCGTGTAATAAGGCTTACTGTGAGGAGTTTTGAAAATTAAGTGAGAAAAAGAATGGCACTACCTGGAATAAAGGAGATCCTCAAGCAGTGTCAGCTTCTATGCCTTTGTGACTAAGAAAATCCAATCAACAGAATGAGAAAAACATACAGTTAATTTGAGTATAATTATATACAACAATCTAGTATAAGTATGTGAGGTGTTACAAACTTCCAATCCCTCTTTGCCAGAAATGTGCGAAAACCTTTAGGCAAGCATGTGTTTCGACTTCGGTCTTGTCTGTAGCTCTTAACTTGAGTACCCAAGTCTGTTGATCTCATTCATACCACATGGTATTCTCTTAGAATGCTAGTTGTATTGGGATGGCCACTTCAGTCACTGACTCATTACCCTCTGAAGAATATCTTAGGTTACTGCATCTATATTAGCGTAGGGATTTTGTGTCTCTCCAGTACGGTTTACCAACGCCTACTGCTGATAACATATTGCTCCCTCCTGTCTTAGAGTTGCAACGCTGATCTGGTTCTTGAATGTATCCTAATCTCTTTTCACTTGTTCCTTGTTTTAATGCTGTTCTTTGGCTGGAAATGTAGCTGCTGCGGGAAGGTAATAAACAACCCCGTCCTGGTGGGAAAAGTAACTGCATTACTGGGAAACGTGTCATGGGAAAGGATGGGGCATGAGGAGAGGAGAAATGGATAGAGCAGGAGTATCTATACCTTTATAGCAGGAATATATATTCTAGCAGGAATATAACTCATCAGTCTTTGGGATGACAGGAAGACCCATAATATTGGGTAATATTCCCAATAATAATAATATTATTATTTGCTCCCACAAACTTGGTGGGAACACCACCAAGTTTGTACCTCCCAGGTTTGTATTTGTACCCAAGTCTCTCAACCTTTTTCTACAGCTCAGGGTCCTTGTCTACATAATGAGGAAAATAGCAGCATGTATTTGTTGGGCTGATATTAGGATTAATAAAAGCTAATTCAAGGGCTTCCCTGGTGGCACAGCGGTTGAGAGTCCGCCTGCCGATACAGGGGACATGGGTTCATGCCCCGGTCCGGGAAGATCCCACATGCCGCGGAGTGGCTGGGCCTGTGAGCCATGGCCGCTGAGCCTGTGCGTCCAGAGCCTGTGCTCTGCAACAGGAGAGGCCACAACAGTGAGAGGCCCGTGTACCACAAAAAAAAAAAAAAAAAAAGCTAATTCAAGTAAAATACTTGGCACGTGTCTGTATTTTATATATATATACTCTTACTATCAACCTTACTTTACAGGTGAAGCTCAGGGTACTTTGCCCAAGTTTACACAGTGGCTAGGTCTAGAACATTTGCTTTAATCATTTCACTGCTGAACCTTCGCTAGGCCACCCCTTTTTACTGTTTGTTCTTTTGTACTTTCTTCAGAGTATTTCCAACCTTGTACTGCATTTCCAGTCCATGAGTCTACTCAGACAGCAAGCCGGATGCACCAACACAGGGCCTGGGTGTGTATTTGAAAATCACTTACAACATGCAATTGTTTAGGCTTTGAAAAGCTACAAGACAAAACCTAAACAATTGTTCAAATAATTAGATGATATTTCTTAAAAAACAGAAAATAAAATGAAAATCATACTATAGGAAACTGAAATTAATATAGCATTAAACATTTTATCATTTCAAGTAGCTAATTTGAATATATAGAGAAATAAAATACATATATATATATATATACATATATATACACTCACATTGAATTTTAATTAGTATCTCAGGCATAGTGCTAAACTTCATCACTTAAATTTAATTTTCTTGTTTGTTCTGCCCTTGTCAAATGTTAATTTCATCCATATTTAGATTTTCAGCCCTCTGTGGAATTCCAGAGCTAAGTAAATTTTAACAATTTTCTTATATAACTTTGGCCCTTCCTTCTTCCTTTTTATATCAAATACCACACACAGGTGATGATTTTTTAAAAAAATTTTCTAGAAAGTTATTTATTTATTTATTTATTGGCTGCGTTGGGTCTTCGTTGCTGCGCGCAGGCTTTCTCTAGTTGCATCGAGCGGGGGCTACTCTTGGTTGCAGTGTGAGGGCTTCTCATTGCGGTGGTTTCTCTTGTTGCGGAACACGGGCTCTAGGCACGTGGGCTCAGTAGTTGTGGCTTGCAGGCTCTAGAGCACAGGCTCAGTAGTGGTGGCGCACGGCCTTAGTTGCTCCGCGGCATGTGGGATCTTCCCGGACCAGGGCTCGAACCCGTGTCCCCTGCATTGGCAGGTGGATTCTTAACCACTGTGCCACCAGGGAAGTCCCCACAGTTGGTGATTTTAATGGAATAATATGTTTACCCTTCTTCAGTGTCTCCACAGCATGCTTACATTTAGTTCTCACCACAGTATTTAACTGTTGCTTTACGTGCTTGATAATAAGCCTTTTGAAGGTTGGTAATTTAGTTTTATCCATAGTATCTTACCATACGATTTGACAACTGACCTCCCACCCAAATGACTTGAAATTTTATTTCTACACAAAAACCTGCATATGAATGTTTATAGTAGCTTTATTCATGTCATTAAAAACTAGGAGCAACCAAGTCGTCTTTAAGTAGGTGTGTAGATAAAGAAACCACAGTACAGCTACATAGTAGTGTACTATTCGGTGATTTAAAAAAAGAGTTATCACAACAGACAAAGACGTGGGTTAATTTTCAATGCATATTGTTAAGTGAAATAAGCCAATCTGAAAAGGCTACGTATTGAATAATTCCAATCATATGATATTCTGTAAAAAGGAAAAACTAGAGACAGTAAACAGGGCAGTAGTTGCCAGGAGTCCAAGGGTGGGAGGGAGAGATGAATAGGTGAAGCTCGGGATATTTTTAGGGGGCGATACTATTCCATATGACACTGTAATGATGAATATACAACACTACACATTGGTCAAAACCCAGAGGACTTTATTGCACCAAGAGTGAACCTTAACGTGTAGAAATTTTTTAAAAAAGCATTTAGGAGGTTCAGGGATCTCAGGATGAGCATAGAATCTAACTCTATTACACATGCATGAAACAATTCACCGAAGAGGGTGAGGGAACTGGGGTTGAACTAATTAGCTTTGGAAATGAACGTACTCCGAATGACTAAAGGCAAAACGAACTGTACATAAGCACTGTTCTGGTACCTGGAAGTTGTGGTACATGGAAGTACCACAGTTCTGGTACATGGAAGTATAGGTTAACAATTTTAAAACCACTCTGTGTATACACTGGAATTGAACAATTAAGCAAATGAACGGTTATGGTAGGAACCAGATGTGTCACTGTTGGAGTGGAAATTATAGCTAAGAAGGGGGAGAAGTTAGGAAGATCAACATAGTAATAGATTAGCGTTGGAGACAGTATGAACTCATGTTTAGCTTAATCTAGATACAGATGGTTACATATAAAATATTTATCGACATGTGCATATACACAGGTTAATATAAACACATATATTTCCTTGCTATGTCAGCGAGAAAGCCTAGAAGCAATGATACTCTGGGGGCAACAAGCACATCTAGTGCACAGATCTTGGTTTCTAATACCATTCATTGCAAAATAAAAACAAAATAAGGACTTCTTGAAGATACGACTGTATCTTTGAATCTAGGAATGGGGCAGGAAATATAGATGAGCCTGGAATACTGGAACGTAGTACCAGAAAGTAAGGAAGTACTAAAGATGTGTACACACACACATACCACACATTGTGCAGTGAGAGTATGTCACAGAGACAAAGACCTCCCAATGGCCAAAGCTAGAACAATTTGAGCAACAAAATAAAGTGGTATTGGATTATAACCCAAAGTATAAAATTAATATCCATGGGTTCAAACTGATATAAATGAATGAATAAAAAATAAAATGGGGCATAAAAGCTAAATCTCTCATGCAGAATAATTCCAAATAGTTTATGTTGGTAATCTGTCCTTGTGGAGGCAAATTATAACTCTCCCTCCTTAAGTGTGGGCTGTGCCTAGTGACTTCCTTCTAAAGAGTACAGCACAGATGGGGAAAAAAGACTAACTTTACAGTGGAAACCTGGCAATAGTACCTCAGCCAGGTGATCCATGGAAATACCAACAGTGATAAGGTGTCTTGAGAGTATATACCCTTGCTATAATATGATGAGAATGTCACTTTACCTCTATGTCCTTCCTCCTCCAAACTCATAAATCCAGTCAAATCTTGAAAACAAAGAAACCCTCCAAACAAATCCCAAGTGAGGAACATGCTGTTAAATGTCTGACCAGTACTCCTCAAAATTGTCAAAGTCTTCCAAAACAAGGAAAGTCTGAGAAACTGTCACAGCCTAGAGAAGCCTCAGGAGACATTAGGAATAGATGTCATGTGGTACCTGGATGGGATCAAAGACAGAAAAAGGACATTAGGTTATAAACTAAGAAAATCTGTACAAAGCATGAATTATGAATTTCAGTCAATGATGTATCAATTTTGTTTCATTGACTGTGAAATATGTACCATGCAGCTGTCAGATGTTAATAATAGGGGACCCCGTTTGGGGTATATGGAAACTCCCTGTACTATCTTTGTAATGATTATGTAAATATAGGACTATTCTATAATAAAAAGTTTATTTTTACAAGTCAGGTGAGTATACTTGTGTATTTTTAACTCCTCTGGAATGTGAGTTTTATACTGGTGAGGACCTTGTCTTATTTACTACTTGATCCCCTAAACAGTCCCTAAAACAGTATACTGCCTGGCATGTAGTAGATCCTCATTAAATACTTGCAGAATAAACAATTGGAAAACATTAATGCCATTATAATACCAACTTAAGTAATTATCAACTGATTATTATGAAAATGATGAAATTAGCATTTTTACATTCTGTACTCCATGTCTTCCTCCTCCTGTCCAATATTTATTTGTTAGGCTATTCTTTTTATTTTTTAAGGTATATATTCTGTTTTGTAACCATAATTTCCAGAGTTGTTTTTTCTCATTCTTTTAATTGTTTCTGCTTCTTTCCTGAGTTTTTTTATTATTGGTTTTCTCTTGGTTAACTAGAGTTATACTCAAGTAGTTATTTTCAAAGATATTTCAAGTGTTGTATATCCCAAGCTTTGCAGACTTGAGAATGTCTGTTGAAGGATAGGACTATGAATGAATCATTGAATGCCACAGTTCTTCAATAGTGTAGAAAACTTGATCCACTTTTCTGGCTTTAAAAGTTGCTGTGGAGAAGACTGAGAATTTCTTGTTTTTTCTCCTTTGAATTTTTGTATCTTTTCCTGCTGTCTGAAAAAATCATCTTATGTTTTTTAAGTCTGTTTTAATTGTTCTGTCTGGTTTTCCTGGAACAGTGAATGCACTGTCTCTTTCCTGAGAGAATGGTGTATGAAAACGTGCTCAACATCATAAATCATCTGGGAAATGCACTGCAAAACCACAATGACATATCACCTCAGCACAGGTTAGAATGTCTATTATTAAAAAAATAAAGATAACAAGTGTTGGCAAGAATGTAGAGAAAAGGCAACCCTTGTACATCGTTAGTGGATATAAATTGGTATAGCCGTTATGGAAAACAGTGTGGAAGTTTTAAAAAATATTAAAAATAGAACTACCATATGACTCAGCATTCTCACTTCTGGGTATTTATCCATAGGAATTGAAATCAGAATCTCAAAGAGAAAGCCACATTGCAGCATTATTTACCAGAGCCAAGATATGGAAACAACTTGTATGCTCACAGATAGATAAACAGATAAAATGTGGTGTGTACATACAATGGAATATTATTCATCCTTAAATATGTTGCTATTTGCAACAACATAGATGGATCTGGAAGACATTGTGCTAAGCGAAATAAGCCAGACACAGACAGACAAATCTCATGCATGATCCCATGTATATGTGGAATCTAAAATAGTCAGAGACATAGAAACAGAGAGTAGAATGGCGATTACCAGGAGCTGGGGTTATTAGGAAACGGGAGAGACGTTGTTTAAGGGGTAAAAAGTTTCAGTTATGCAATACGAATGAATCGTGGAGGTCTACCACATAAAGTGGTGACTATAGGTAACAACACTATGCTGTAGATGTGAAATCTGCTAGGAGGGTAGATCCTAAGTGTTAACCACAGAAAAAGAGATAAATAATGGAAACGTTAAATAAATAATGTGAGATGATAGATATGCTAATTAGCTTGATTGTGGTGACTATTTCCCTATGTACACATGTATCAAATTATCAAGTTGCATACCTTAAATACATAAAATTAAAAAAACCCAGAATTGTCCCTTTCAAAATTTCAATAGCAAGTACGCTGCCTGGAGGATATACCTAGGCATGGTATTTCTGCCAATTAATGTAAACTTTTCTCTGTTTCTAGTATAAGAATTTTAGGCCATAATTGTCCCTCTAATTACCACTTGTATTGCATCTCACAATTTTCTATATATAAATAGATCTTTATTGTTTAGTTCTAAGTATTTAAAAAATTATAAATTTTTTCTTGAGCCCTCAGTTTGATGATCATATACCCTATTTTCTAAATTAGGACATATATGGAAGTGAAAGAATGCACTATCATGAATTATCTGAAGATGATAGACACAACCAGGATAATTCTAGGCAAAGTTGGGTGTAAGGACAACCTCTACATGAATTATTTGGAAGTATATTTAAAATTTAGCCATAGTAAATTAATTTTAAATTACAGATATTTTTGTCCCTTTTTATAGGATACCAATTTTTGGAACTTTTTAAAGGCACTTTATGGCTCAGAATAAGGACAATGCAGTCTTTTTTTTTTTTGGTTTGATTTATTTTTGGTTGTGTTGGGTCTTCGTTGCTGCAGGTGGGCTTTGTCTAGTTGCGGTGAGCTAGGGCTACTCTTTGTTGCGGTGCACGTGCTTCTCATTGTGGTGGCTTCTCTTGTTCCAGAGCACAGGCTCTAGGTGCGCAGGCTTCAGTAGTTGTGGCACGCGGGCTCAGTAAGTGTGGCTTGCAAGCTCTAGAGTGCAGGCTCAGTAGTTGTGGCACATGGGCTTAGTTGCTCCGCGGCATGTGGGATCTTCCTGGACCAGGCCTCGAACCTGTGTCCCCTGCTTGGCCGGAGGACTCTCAACCACTGCGCCACCACGGGAGTCCAACAATGCAGTCTTTATGCAGTCTTTTTATTAGACTTCCCACTTAGGGTGGGCCCTGGGCTTTTCTCCTTTGTTCTAGAATTTTTATAGACTTGAAAGCAAAACTCAGAACTCAGCATTCATCAAGTGATTCCAAGGAAAATGCCGTCTCTTTCACTTGGTTTTCTCCTTTTTTTATGGTTCTCCAAAAATTTTTTTTTTATTGAAGTATACTTGATTTACAGTATCATGTTAGTTTTAGGTATACAGCACAGTGATTCATTTATACCTATTCTTTTTCAGATTCTTTTCCCTTGTAGATTATTATAAAATATTGAGTATAGTTCCCTGTGCTATACGTAGATCCTTGTTGATTATCTATTTTATATATAGTAGTGTGTATATGTTAATCCCATCCTCCTAATTTATCCCTCCCCCATTACCCTTTGGTAACCATAAGTTTGTTTTCTATGTCTGTGGATCTATTTGTTTTGTAAATAAGTTCATTTGTATCTTTTTTTTTCAGATTCCACATGTAAGTGATATCATATGATATTCGTCTTTCTCTCTCTGGCTTACTTCACTTAGTGTGATAATCTCCAGGTCCAACAATGTTGCTGCAAATGGCATTATTTCATTCTTTTTTATGGCTGGGTAATAGTCTATTGTATATATGTATCACATTTTCTTTGTTCATCTGTGGATGGACATTTAGGTTGATTCCATGTCTTGGCTATTGTAAATAGTACTGCAATGAAGACCATAATTTGAAAGCTATAATTCGAAAAGATACATGCACTTGGTTTTCTGCCTCAGAAGATTTTTCACTTAGTAAATAGCACAATGTACTGTTTTTTAAAAAAAGTTTTATTTTGTATTGGAGTATAATTGATTAACAATGTTGTGTTAGTTTCAGGTGTACAGCAGTGTGCTTCAGTTATACATATCCATGTATCTACTTTTTCAAATTCTTTTTCCATTTAGGTTATTACAGAGTATTGAGCAGAGTTCTTTGTGCTATACAGTAGGTCCTTGTTGGTCTTCTATTTTAAGTATAGCAGTGAGTACATGTCAATCCCAAACTCCCAATCTATCCCTCCCCACCACCCTTTTCCCCTGGTAATCATAAGTTCATTTTCTAAGTCTGTGAGTCTGTTTCTGTTTTGTAAATAAATTCATTTGTATCATTTTTTAAGTTTCTGCATATAAGCAATATTATATGAGATTTGTCTTTTTCTGTCTTACTTCGCTTAGTGTGATAATCTTCAGGTCCATCCATTTTGCTGCAAATGGCATTATTTCATTCTTTTTAATGGCTGAGTAATATTCCATTGTATATATGTACCAAATCATCTTTATCCATTCATCTGTCAATGGACATTTATGTTGCTTCCATGTCTTGGTTATGGTAAACAGTGCTGCTGTGAACATTAGGGTGCATGTATCCTTTCAAACCATGTTTTTCTCCAGATATGTGCCCAGGAGTGGGATTGCTGGATCATATGGTAGCTCTATTTTTAGCTTCTTAAGGAACCCCCTTACTATTCTCCACAGTGGCTGCACCAATTTACATTCCCACTAACAGTGTAGGAGGGTCCCCTTTTCTCCACACCCTCTCCTTTTTAAAATTTTTCAGATAAATATTTTATCCTACATTTTTATTAGAAGGGTCTTCATTATATTTAGTTCTCCATACTACTAGCAATGGATCTCATACTTTTACAGAGGTGGAAATTAAATAACTTTTCCAAGATCACGCATCTAACAAACATGAGAATCGATTAGACATGATGTGGGTTTTTTTGCCCCCACTAACTTTTGTTGCCTACTGCCATACTGGCTTTTATTCCTGCCAAAATTACATGTCTTCAGTTTGGCAAAGAGGATGAATTTACTATAGGAGTGATCTTCCTTCAGTTCCATGACTCTGCTTGGAGAGCAATGGGTACTTGGCAGGCTGGACAAAAGTACTTATGTCCCCACTGTTGTGCTAAACTTCGCCATGGCCATTGAAGGCCGTGAAACTGATTATCTCTAAGTGCCTTTGAGCGTCTTTGAAGTAAATTACACCTGGAGCTTTCATGACTTCTCTTTGGCTCTAGGTGTTTTTTCAGCTCCATAATGGGAATTCATATGCACTGGAGTCTAGCCAACTTTGATTTTTAATAGTCTTCATTTTATGGGTGAGGTTTTCTGACCAAGGGATCAGAAAGGTACTTTCTCAGAGAGAACACAGCACTGTGATGTGTCACATATGATGTATGTAGCCCATTTCTTATAAAAAGTTTTCATTGCTTTGAAGAAAGGTTTTTGTTTCGCTAGTTCTCAGAACATGTAGAATAGTGTTGGGAACGTTGCAGATACTCCATAGTACGTGTTGACTCTGGTTAGATTTGATTTTCAATTCAGCTATCAAACTAGAGTGAACATCCAGGATCTTGTCTAACCTGTTTTATCACTATCTCCTCTGCTGGTAAGTCTGACTCCATGGGTCATGGGCCTAACTTCCTCAGCCTGAAGGCCAGGTTCATTTTGCCAACATCAATCATTTCCTTTGGGACAGATATAGATAAAATGGATAAAATCTGAAGATGAAAAAATTGAACTAAACATTGAGAATGAACAGATGCCTAGCTTAGAGGGCTGGAGAGTGCAAGTCAGAGGGAAGAGTATTAAAACTCACGTTCAGCTGTAGACTCAGCTTTTGGAAAATATATTTGATTACTGAGATAACTGAGAGTATGTAGTCTAATTCTGGAAGCAGCCATAAATTTAGTACATCAAAAGCCTAAAAAGAGTGAAAGCAGAATTTGTAGGAAGTTGGAATATGACACAAATACAACAAATTGGAATTCAGGACACCTTGGTTCTACTGCTGGCTCTAACGCTTTCAGTAAATAACTTCTCTCTGAGCGTTCATGTCCTTATCTGTGAAATAAGTGGGTTGGACTCCAGTTTCTTGACTCCTGTTGCAATGTGCATGTTGCTACACCATCCCTCCTGCTCTCCTTTGCTATTTTTAAGGACCACGTAGCAACCCAGCCTAGTATTTGTGGCTTGTGCATTCCTGTTACACCATCTCTTCTGTGTTTCCATAGTTCCTTGGGCTTCCTACAATTTTTTTTTTCAGTTAAGGTTCCTGCCAACAATAGAGATCTATGGTTTTATGTGTCTAGATTCTTTGGCTGTAAGCAGCAGGAACAGATCCAGTTAATTTAAATATAACATAAAGCTTTCTTAAGACGAAATGGAATGACTATGAGAACCCAAGGAAAGACTAAATAACCAGATATACCAAGAACACTTTTCTCAATTATTTTGTTCCCAGGAAATAGAGGCTGATTGACTCAGCTTAGGTCACATGCCCAGGGCAGGTAGGGGAAGGGGCTCTTTAATTCTCATTTCCATCCAGACTGAGCAATGGAAAAGCAGACTGTTTCCTTAAAGGGAAGATGAAGGGCTGCCACCAAAAGAAGGTAGGGTGGGCAAGCAAAAACAAAGACATCTATGGTATGATTCCATGCTCTGGAGCCCGTTCTCTTTAGTTTTATGTGGCAAGGGATTCCGAATCATTCCCTGTCTCCTCAGTGGGTGGAATTAGGCTAATGGTGTGATATAGGAATAGATTTCTGACACGGGCTATTAGCATTTAGTTCTCTGGAAGGGATATAAATCCAAGTAAAGCACATCAGCTTAATGTCTTGGGTTGTCTGTGACAATATAATTGTAAAAGTTAATGAACAGTGTACTCTGGTGCTTCAGTCCATTATAATCCACCAACAATTTTCACACATGAATGAAATGTTGCCTCTATCAACATAGTCAAATTAATAAGTCAAAGGGTTTGAATTATGATTTAATAAAATCTGACTTTAAGACTTATAAATTGGTCGAAGCAAAGTGAACTTTGCCTATTTATCTTCTCATTTTTGAAATTGCTTTTGTAAACACATAGTATTTGCATCCTAAGAGCAAGTCTTTCTGAAGGGCTCAGAACACTTACAGCAATTTGTATTGATCTCCTTATTTTCTCTTGGAGATGAACTGGTTGTCAATTACAGCATTAAACTTTTTGAGAAAACTTGTATGAGAAAAGTCCTGAGCATGGAAAGAAGTGGCAATTATCCACATTTTAATGCTATCATGGGAAAAATCTAGATGTTTACCAGTGTAGAAATAATAGCCATCATGTTGGCTAACTTGTTTGGCTTTTCATTTTCATCCATAAAATAGTAAGCTCACTACTATCACCCTAATCAAAACCACGTAGTTAATGTATTGGGTTGGCCAGAAAGTTCGTTCGGTTTTAAATAAAAATAAAAGGCACATTTTTTCACTTTCACCAAGAATCGTATTGAACAATGTATCCAGTAACCGAACGAACTTTCTGGCCAACCCAATAGCTTATAGCACTGCTTAGAGCCTATTAAACAGGCGTAATTCTCTCCATTATTGCCAAACATTAATATTTAACGAGAGACGTCTCTTAGCTTTGAATGAATAATCACAACCTTTAGGGCCTGCACATGTAAATGATCTATGTTTTATTTTAATTCTTTTCAAGAAGAAAATGGGGTTCAGAGCAGCGAATTCTGGAGATATTAAGATATGCTGATTTATTCATGTGTATGCCATCTCTCAGAGGTGATTTTTAAACTCTGAGTGCCAGTGCCTGTTGGTCTCTCAAAAGATAGGCAAGTCTGGAATCACAGCCAGTCCTGCTTTTATTCATATCCTGTAGCTCAGAGAAGCATTCTCTCTTATCAGTTTTATGAAGAATAGAACATAATTTCCATTTGCCTGCTTGAATGACAATCATTCAGCATTCTTAAAGTGATTTTGCCCATAGGCATAATATTAAAGTAGAATTGGGCTTCCCTGGTGGCGCAGTGGTTGAGGGTCCGCCTGCCGATGCAGGGGACACGGGTTCGTGCCTCGGTTTGGGAAGATCCCATGTGCCGTGGAGCGGCTGGGCCCGTGAGCCATGGCCGCTGAGCCTACACGTCCGGAGCCTGTGCTCCGCAGCGGGAGAGGCCACAACAGTGAGAGGCCCGCGTACCCAAAAAAAAAAAAAAAAAAAAAATAGAATTTACCTGTATATATAGATCCATTCATATTAGTCATGTCCCCAGGGCATTTCATAATTCTATACTAAGAGTTTGGTTTCCACGCAGGTTAAACATAGACTCCATTGCAGGCTTCATTTTCAGAGTGGGCGTTGTGTTGTCGAACTCCTGCTGTTTCAAATGATGAAAATGTATTTAAAACCCCAGGTACCACTTTTCTAAATTCAAGGCCAGTAGCTGCTGTTGGATCTGGAGTACTGAAATCTTTGTCTGGAATTAAAAAACAAAGAAACAAACTGTAACGTCTATTATTTGGTGACTTGATGCAGACTTCAGGCATGTGAAGGAATGCTCTACTCTGGGCCTCATTTTCTGTAACAGAAGGGAATCTAGGTATATTGTCAACAGCAAATAACAACAAAAACAACATTCTAGCTGATAGGCTGGAGACTTGCTTGAACAGACGACTGGCTGCATCAGAGCTCAGCATCTCTGGTTGCAACGCCTAAGTGACAATGACCGTATCTTAAATATGTGGGTCCCCAAGTTAGTACTTGGGGCCTGGTGACTCAGTTTTACAGCCCTATAAAGTCTCACATAAACAGCATTATCTAAGCCTATGACACCTATACCACCCTGTCTTGTCCTAAGTGTAGATAACTGACAGCTCTGTTGTAGGATTTCAAGTTCTATTTCAGTGGCATTTCTCCAGTCAACTTCCCTCCCCCCATTCTCTTTACATAGCTTAATTTCCATAATTGTTATCTTCTTGCCACCCCTCCTCTTGACATGAACAACCTCACAAATAAGGTCTAGGCTTAGCTCTCAATCATAAGGCTGGTGACTTTGAAAAAGACTCTTAGAAGTTATTTCTTCAATACCCGGAGTAGAGTCTAATATAGGGGCTAGCACGTGTTAAGTTTTCAATTAGTATTTGGTGATTAATAGCAAAATATTTATCAATATTTTACTACTTTATTAACATATGGACAATCTAAATATATAATAGAAAATGTGAAAGAATGGAAATGTGAGTAACTTTCTTGAATGCAGGCACGCATGGTGGATATACGAGCACATAAATCTAGGCATGGGTTGTACTCTCACCTTTTGTTACATTAGAGACATAGAGCATCTCTCCTTCCTACACAAACCATTTTTCATAATAACTATTAAAAATTCGGGTTTATAGAGACATAATCTAAATATTCAGTCTTTTACCATTGAGTATGGATATTAGATGTGGGCTTTATTGTGTTGAAGTCATTTTTTCTATTCCTAATTAGGTGGGAATTTTTTATTATGAAAGGGTATTGAATTCTGTCAAACACTTTCTGCATCTATTGATATAATCATGTGATTTTTGCCTTCTTTTCTGTTAATGTGGCGTATCACATTGACTGATTTGTGTATGTTGAACATCCTTGCATCTCAGGGATAAATTCCACTTGGTCATGGTGTATGATCCTTTTAATGTGCTGTTAATTTGGTTTGCATTTGGCATTATTCCCCTTCACTTGAAGAACTTGCTTTTGCCTTTCTTGTCGTGCTGATCTGTTGGTGACAAATTTCCTCAGGTTTTATTTGCCTGAAAATCTTTTTTCATTGCCTTCCTCTTGAAAGATTTTGTTTTTTGATATAGAATTCTATGTTAACATAGAATTTTCTTTCTTTTTATACTTTAAAATGTTATTCTATTATCTTCTGGCTTCTACTATTTGTGAGATCAGCCATCTCTCATTATTATTCCCCTATGTAATGTGTCTTTTTCCTCTGGACTCTTTCAAGAATTAGTCTTCCTTTTTGGTTTTCAGCAATTTGACTATGACATGCTTAGGCATAGACTTTTTTTTATTTATCCTGCCTTTCAATTTGGCAGAACCTGAGCTCCAATCTCTATCTTCCCACCTCAGGTAGCTGCTGTAATACCTGTGTAGATTTTTAAACTCCCAGCTGCTGATTTCTGCTGAGTTCCCTACAATCTTACCTTGTACATGCACAGCTTAGGAGTCAGTCAAGGATTTCAGGGGAATTGTATGCAGATTTTGAGGGAACTCCATCTATGGATATCTTCTTTCTAGGCTTTTCTTCTTCTATTTCCAGCCTTTCTGAAGGCTCTGATTCCAGCCTTAGTCTCCATAGCCCAATGGGACTACTTTTTTCTTAATTCCCATTTTTTCAAGCACTGCACACTGCACAGTGCCTTTGTATATAAGCCAGCTAAATGTGGAACTCACCTACCATGCTCCTCTTTTCTCAAGGGTTGTATGTCCTCCAATTCTACTTTGGGTTTCTTGCCACTGCTTTCAAGTACTTCCTTTGTGATATTTTGTCCAGAGTTTATAATTGTTACCAGCCAGAGGGTGAGTCTAATACGAACTCCACTGCCAGTATTGGAATGAAAATGTTATTTGTTTTCTTTGCAGTAATAAAGTCAAATGCTAATGCACTCAAATGCTAAATCAGGCAGTCCTAACTTATACATCCAGATGACCCTGGTTAATTTGACGTTGTATTTTTTTAGATTATAAATGAAGTAAAAACCCCAATTTTAAATTTTTTAGGAGAATTTCTGATCCCTGAGAAATGTATTCAGCATTCTTAGGGAGAAGTTTGAGATATACTGCTTTAATAATAATAGAACAGTAATAATAATAAATTGTTAACTTATTTAGAGAAAACTATAGTAACAACAGCAACAAAAAGAGACTTGAAGTGCACGTGAAGCAATGATGAAAGAGAGAAGAGTCACAAGACAGTGGAGAGGAAAGCTCAGGGCTTAGACTCCCACGTGGGAAGAAAAGCTGGAAAGAAGAAGGACCAATAGGAAACTCTTTTAGGAAACAAGAGTATAAATGGATGTACAATAGAATAAAGAAAGAAGGGAAATCTATAAAATGGGAGTGATTCAAGAAATATATGTTTTATAATAATTCATATTTAATCTATTGAGGAGAAAGAAAAAGGCAGCACACACATTCAGTTCCCATTGTCCTGGTCCCCTGCCTTCCCAGCCGTGCTTCACGTTGCGTGAAGTGCTGGAACCGCTCTACATTTTCTGAACGGTTGTGTATGGAGAGTTTGGTAAGGGGAGAGGAGAGTGGCTGGAAGAGGGGAAAGAATCCTTCAGTACTGGTTATGCGTGAAGTGGGAAGGAATAGGGATGTGGTAGCATGGGTCTTCTTGAAATCTAGGTATTTGTGGACTACAGCTAAGCATATAAAAAGTCAATGTAAGAGGAAATAGGAAAAGGGGTTTTTTCTTCATTTAGGACTGGAACTACAGCCTAAGGCTCCACCCAGTTTATTATGACACGCTTTGGGGTCTTGACAATAACTGGTGTGGTAGACAGAAGTCCCTGAGCCTCTGAGCTCACGGAACAGACAGAGAGAACCCTGAAACCCCTCCTGGGCTGGGACACTGGGGCAGAGGGAAAACATGAAGATGGGAGCAAGAGAAAGAGAGAGAGATTTGATCTTGAGGTGCCCATGAAACATCCAGGTAATTACATAAAGTGGAACCAAGGAGGAAAATTTCGAGGCAGAAGAGTAAGTTTGTGAATTAAGTGGGAGCAGCTCATGTAAAAGAACACAGGTTTTAGAGTCATGCAGAAACAATTGAAAACCCAGCGCTTATCATTTACGAGACTGTGTGTGATACTAAGCAAGTTGCTTAATTTTCTGCAGCCCTATATTAATCTATAACATGGGGCGCAAAACACAGCCTGGTATTGTTGCAAAGGCTAACTCCTTACACCTGTTACAGCAGCTGGGACTAGAGACAGTCTCTCTCCTCTTCTAGAAGATCAAAATGGAATTCTGATTCAGATCAAAACTGAACGGTTTTGCTTAAAAACTTCAAAGTTCTGAGTATCTTGTCCTCAGAACCACATGTTCCCACGCCTCAAAATATAATAGAAAGTAGAGTTATTCTGTTGAGTCACTGTATCAGTCAGAATGCTAGCAGAAAATAGAGGCTTTAGTGAAGGACTAGCCACACGGGTATGGGCAGGGTTAAGGGGGAGACAGATGTGGTGGTGTCGTAGACTAACCCTGGGAAACCATTGCCAACATAAGGCTGGGGCGGTGGGAAGAAAAAGTGCTCTTGGAGTCCAGTGGGAGCCAGAGCTGTGGAGGAAGGTTCGCACAGCAGATGCTCCTTAGCAGATGCTGCTCAAAGAGGGACACACATGTGCCAGAGTTGGGTGAGAGTGGCAGGTGGCAGGGGGTGGGGAATACTCCGAACCCCTTCTCTTCCCACACTCTGATTTCTGGGCAATATTTCCTTTCACTAAACTAAATCAGAAGCCAGGGAGAAAGGAGTTCAGATGTTGCAGTTGGTGAGATTCAGCCTTCTGGCAGGAAGAGAATATATCTAGGGGTAGAGCAAATGTAGCATTACATCCATCCTGGCAAAATGTACCAAGGATGGGATACTAGCTGCAGTGAAGATAACTTATACCTTCCGTAGTGAGAGCCTCACTCTCACTTTTGAGCGCTGTGAATCCTGAGAAGACCGACTCACTGAAGGGACCTGTTGCATGCACGAATACTAGGATGCTGCCCCCTAGCTCAAAATTAGCCCTTCCTGCAGAAGACATCTGCTGTCATCAGAGTTACCCACTTGCTGGAAGTATACCTCCCTGCTTACCAGTTATCACCCAGATTTGATTTTGTCTGTTTTCTTGTCAGTGTCCATTCCCTGGGCTCTAAAGTTTGAAGGAGAGAGACAGTGACTCTTCAGAACTTTACAGAGTGTGTGGCACCTCACCAGTGCTCACTAAGTATTTACAGAACTGGTGAGTAAAGGAATATGTGAAGGAATGGAAATCGTAATGTAACTGTGCTTACTTGATGCAGGTGCATAGGACGTCACCTGTGTGATGTCTGTATGACCTTGGATATGTTACAGCCCTTCTGGGCCTCATCTTGAAAATTAACAATGTTATTCATGATCTTTAGAACCCTTTTATGTACTAAAATTAGATATCTGTGTTTTACGAAAAATAAATATGGCAGTACTTATTGATTTCTTTTGAGAAGAAGGATGGGCCATTTATTTTGAGAATAAGGAGGAGACAGGCAGGTGTCATAGTTAGAACATCAAATGTTGCTTTTCCATCAACCATTGAGGATCAGGTACTGTGAGAGCAGAGAGCTCTTGGTTTCCACATCCCCTTTGAGTGTAACAACACAGGTATTATTGAGTTTTGGAGAACTTGTATCATCACGCCTTATCATGCATTTTAATACGTCAGATATTTCAGGTCACTTTGATTCCCTTAAATACTCAGATTGTAAAGTACTGAAAGTAAGGAGAGTGTATAAGAAATACAGAGGGCCAAGACTCCGCATGAGAAGTCCAGCGGAGCAGGGATCTCTGTGGCACGCAGTGTGGAAACAGGAAGTGGTACAGTTGAAAGTCAAGAGCAGGGTCTAGAGTCAACCAGACATGGGTTTGAATGTCTAAGAGACTCAGGCCTTTTATGAGTTATGTGATCCTGGGTAAGCCACTTAACATCTCTTAACTTCCAGTTTTCGACTTATAAAATGGAAATCAAAATTCTTCGAAATGCAGTGAATCATGAGATATGAAATACAAAGGACCCTGAATATAGTATTAAGCAAATGATAACTACTGCTGTTATTATGAGTACAAGTGATGACAGAATCACAGGTTACAAGGTTATAAATTGTCTAGTTATTCCTGATGAGTTTAAATAACATGTCCCTAATACCAATTTAATCATTGTTAGAGTCTATGGGCTGATTTCTTCTAGTAATAATAATACTGCTTTACATATGAAGTCTGCAGTAACAGTTTTCAGAGCACCACTTTTTTCAGATGCGGTAAATGAATTACCGCATTTTGATCTCATTCCAGTGTACAAAGCAAATGAGATATTTCAAAAGTCCTCACACTAAGATTTATTGAACCAGTTATTTGGGTCAACATTTTTGGGGCACAGATCAGCATTGGATTTAATTCCTTTCAAATACTCAAGTGTCTCTTGACCTTAGAAACAACTGGCAGTAACTTGATAGACCAGTTAATTTGCATGGACTCTTTGGATGTATACCATTCAGATGTGGCAATCTGTATATCTGAATATTTTCCAAGTTTTCTGCCTCTAGCACCAAGCTATTTCAACAAGGCTTTAATTACTTTGCAGTTTTCCCCAAATCTTTTTTTTTTTTTTTTTTTTTTGCTTAGGACAGATTTTTTGTTTAATGGCGTTCCATATAAATTAATGAAATAGCAGCTAAGGAAAAATGTTCTTTGGATATAATTAGTGAGAGTTCGTTATGCAAGGAAAGTGTTACCAGCAGTGGCAGGAGCCAACAAAAGCATGTCACCCAGGTCACCAGATAAACAGTCCCTTCCTCCCATAGAGCGTGTCCACGCCAGCCATCAGTACTCAGAGCAGTGTTCCTATTTATTCTAACAGATGATACCACATCATTTAATTTGGTTTCTCTGCTGTACGAAGACAAGTTTGGACCTCTTCTGATAATAATAAATTTAATAGGAAGAGCAACGGTGGTTTTTGTTTGTTTTTGTTTTTAGCAACGGTGTTTTGTAATGTGAATAAATAAGTAATCACCAATTGAATAAATATTGAAGGCCTGTTTTGTGTTAGGTACTCCAAGGGATTCACGATGAATAAAGCAGCATCCTTTTCTTCTAAGAGCTTACTTTCTAACAGGAGAAAAAAAAAATCACATACAAAAATACTGTAGTACAAATAATAAGGTGAAAAACATAATAAAACGAAGATTGAGATTTAGTTAATATCTACTATGTGCCAGGCATTGTTCTAAATAATTTCCAGGCCCAATCTCAGGTGATCTTATGATAACCCTTTGAGAAAGGCACTGCTACTCCTTTTATTTTACCTGCAGGGAAACTGAGGCACAGGGAAATTAAGTAATTTGCTCTAGGGGACTCAACTAGTGAGGGTTCAACCTAGGGTCCGATGGACCCTCAAACTCTTGTTTTTAGAGAATACCTTAAATTGAGAACAGAAAATGTACCAAGGGAAATGACAGGATGGAGAGATTACTTTCAGATCAACTTCAGAGTCACGATTTATAAAATGGGGATAACTATGTTGCCTGCTTTGGATGGGTGTTTTGAGATGAACCGAGACAGTACCTGCAAAGGTACTTCAATATGAGGCTGAAGTTGTCACCTGAGCCGTGTGGGGTCCCTCAGCCACAGCATGGGTGTCAACCTCCTAGCACTTGACTGAACAGGTTCTGCCCAGATGGGGGCATCAGCACCCATCCAATCCAAATGCCCGTCCCTCTCCGGCTCTAAGAGTGCTAGGATCAGCTGGACAGACCAGTGTGGACTTCCACCAGGGCAGTGGTGGCAGTCCACACTGTCCTAGGCAGGTATCCAGGAGAGCACTCCACTCTATTAGCTGTTGTTGGAGTGCCAACTCCAGTCTACCATCTGATACAGTTTGTAGACACTGGAGTCCAAAATGTGGCTCTGAAGAGTCCTGGAAGCTTTTCTCACTTCTGAGTTGGAGGGTTTCAAGGAGAAACTCTAAAAGTGCCATGGAGATCTGTTTACAGCAAATTAAGTTGATCCAGACACATATTTTCAAAGGGAAAATCAACTCTTTTTAAAGTGTTTTAGAACAAAGCAGAATATAAGTAAAGACAAGCAGATGAATATATTTTTCCTTGGAGAACAATAAGTACATGTCCTTATAGAGTGGAATGCCAGGATGCAGATGTTAAAATAGAAAATTTCTCAAACCATGATATAGGTCAGTCTCCTGGGGTAAATCTTGTTCTGTTCAATAAGATACTGTGAAATGGTTAACATGGGGAAATGTAATCAATACTTTCTTACCCTACTACATTAGAGAGTCAAAATCTAGCACCGGGATTTAAAATAATCTCGAAATTTCGCTGGGAAATCAAATAGAAACCGAAAAAGTATGACAGGAGTAATTACTTCAGAACTCAAAAGAAAATTAAAATTCTTCAACATACAAGTCTACTAGAAGAGACCAGATGTTTAAGAAAACCAAAAAATATTAAAGACATCATTCAAAACATTCTACCAGCTGGTGTCCTACAGTTACCCAAAGTATACCCCTTTCCTCAAAACACTGAGGGCTGGGAATGTGATGGTTTTTTCACACCATGATCCCTATGTCTATATTTTGCAATTGCTGGTATTTTTAGTCTCTCAGTATCAAAGTAAAAGTGCAGATCAGCTTTGAAATCTGACAGTCTCCTTCACACACACACACACACACACACACACACACACACACACACACACACACATCCTCCTAAATGGAAAATCTTATTAGGATTAAATTGTATGTCAAAATGTCATTATGTTTAGTTTCATCATATCTTCTAAAGGAATTGATACAATTGATACACTGGGTAACTTCAGAATGAATATTTTTGATGATGTTGTCAATTACTATAGTAAGCTGAATAATAACCCCCAAAGATGTCCATTCCCAGCCCTGAAACCTGTAAAGTGTTATTTTACATGACAAATGGACTTTGTAGATGCAGTTAAGTATCTTGAAATGGGGTGATATTCTGGATTCTTTTGTAGACCTAATGGAATCACAAGTGTCCTGATTAGAGGGACCCAGGAAGATTAGGGACAGAAAGCACTGTGATGACAGGAACAGGTGTAAGAGAAAGAGAATCTGCAGATGCAGTGCTGCTGGCTTTAAAGATGGAGGACGGGCCTATGAGCCAAGGAATGCAGGTGGCCAGTAGAAGCTGGGAAAGGCAAGAAAACAGATTCTCCTTTAGAGCCTCCTTTAGAGCCTGCTGACAACATACATAGCCCAGTGAGACTGGTTTTGGACTTCTGACTTCTAGAACTGTAAGATAATAAATTTGTGTCATTTTAAGCCACTATTTTGTGATCATTTGTTACAGCAGCTATAGGAAACTACTTTAATTACTATTACCAGTAATTGTAATTACTGGGTATAATTACTGGTAATTGATGGGTTTATAGGCTCAGAGCAGAGAATGAGCAAAAACTTACTGACACAGAGATTTCAATTCTTCTAATGTACACCACTCCTCTGATGGATCTTACCAAACCACCCAAATAGAATCCAGAAGTATGAGATGGAATCCAATTTATCATTTTAGTTCCTTTTGAAGCTTTCTTTTTAGTGTTATATCAGGAATATTTTTCCTAACCCAATGTCATAAGTTTTTTTCTCTTCTAAAATGTTTGTAGATTTATCACCTATATTTAGGTCTATGTTCACTTTTTGGGGTAAATTTTGTGTATGGTGTGAGGAGGGGTCTAAATTAACTTTTTTTGTATACAGATATATAGTTGTCCCAGCACCATTTGTTGAGGAGAGTATCTGCTCCACCAATGATTACTTTGGCACTTTTGCCCCAAATCAATTGACTATAACTACAAGGGCCTATATCTGGACTTTCAATTTTGTTCTATCAATCTGTAAGTCAATCCTTATACCAGTACCAAACTGTTTTGATTACTGCAGCTTTACAGTAAGTTTTGAAATTGGGGATTAAAAGTCCTTCAACTTTACTCTTTTTTTTTTCAAATTTTTCTTGCCTAATCTGGGTTCTTTGCATTTCTATATAAATTTTAGGATTGGCTTCTCAATTTCTGCTGGCATTTTGAAAAGTTTTATGTTGAATCAACTTAGGGAGAAGTGTCTCCTATTTCTTAAGCCTGGCTTGCCCTCGGTTTAGATAGATCTTCATGTACTCAGTCAGCTAATTAATACTTGGCTCCTCTTGGGACTTATTATTGGTAGGACAGAGATGTGAAATCTTTTCCTGGAAGAAAGTTTCATCTTTCAATTACTGATTCATCCTGCTTCAATCATGTAACAACTTGGCAGTAGTAGGCATCCATTCTGCCTTTTCTTTCCAGCTGGTACCTTTCCCATGTCTACTCAGCATTGTTCACTCTTATAGCTCCATTCCCACTCAGCCAGTCTCCTGTTTTGGCCTCATGCCCCATTCACTTTCAGACTCTTTACTCTGCTTTCCTCTCCAAGTCCTGTGATTCAGAGTCCCTTCATAATACTGTGAGCATTTGCCTCTACCTAGTCTTGTCCAGAGGACAAATGAGGCAATTGTAGAACGGTGGATCAGATTTCAGAAGACATGGCATCTCTTCCTGATCATGTCATCTATGGACTGTGTGATCATGGGCTGGTTATTAACTCCCTACATCAGTTTCCTCATCCAAAAAATGGGAATATGGATAACTCTCCCATGAAGCTCACAGAGTGGCTTGAGAGTCAAAGTAGGTAACATATAAGAAACTTAATTAAAAGCAGCAAAATACATTAGTATATTGTATACATATACATAGTATATTCATTAAGCATTTAAAACAATATTTTTCTTCTCAGCTAGATTATATGATATCAGTATATTTCTGTGGCATCTAATATATTATGAAGTGTGTAGAAGGGGCTCCATAAATATTTTAGTTGAAATGATGAAAATCTATGAATTAGTTAGCGATAATCATTTGAACCTGGGGCAAGGCCAAGAAACTTCCGTGAGCATGGGTGTGTGTGTGAGAGAGAGAGAGAGAGACAAACAGAGAGACAGAGATACTTCTTTCACTGAACATCTTAAGAGACTAGGATCTTGTGGAACAAACATGGGTAGGGTGAGTCTTAAGAATGAGCATACAAAACCTGAAGTCTGAACTTGGAGAGTCAGGTATTGAAGCTCCACGTTGAGAATTTATAGTTAAAGATGGTCATGGCTCCTCACCCACACCCCCACCAAAAGCAGCACAGTTTTTATAAAAAATAAAAAAAGAACAGTTCTTTGACTTCATTTCATAGTTCTTCAGAAACACAAAAGGGGTATAGAAGGAGGCTGAGGGGAAAGCTATGGCAAGACATAAGTTCTAATCTAAATCCCAGAACCCACGCTCTACTTGGGTTGAAATCATTACAGTCATTACATCTCAATTTCTAAGATTCCATGAAAGATGACACCCAAGTCTAGGTGCACATCACCATGTCCAGGGACCTCTTGTGAACTCGTTCAGGCCTTTCCTTGTTCTCTCTCATCCTCTCCTCGTATCCAGACGTGTTCTCCAGAGTTCTGCATGCCTGCTCTCATTCCCACTTCCTCTTCCCATGGATTGTTCAGAAGTCCCGCCTGACAACTTCACACACTCTACCATCCCGCACGGGGCTGTCTGACTAAATGCTTGTGGAGTTGAGTTGACCCCTGGACCACCTTCTCTTCCTCATCTCTTTTCTTCCCAAAGAACTAAGTTTCCATTCCTGCCTTCATCACACATACATGTTTATGCCATGCAGGCACTGTGTAGGGGATTACAAAAGTATTAATTAAAATATGTGGAGGTGTTTTCCAGTTGACAAACTGTATTATTTTATCATTCTCAAATTGGTAACTGTAGGCCCCTGCTATTCACCACCTTTCCTGGAATAGAATGTTCTCTTGCTTAGAAGCGTTGTCATCTTAAACTTCAAAGAGCTCCCTTAGCCTCAAAACTGTGATTGGGAAAAAGCTAGAGTGTTTGTCCCTCCCATTCAGCCTCAACTCTCCTACATCTTTCTCCTGCAAAATCCAGGGGATTTATTTTTCTTGGGAAAGTTCTGTTTTCATTAGTTACCAGGGTCAAACACTGGCTCATGACAAGTACACATAGTGAAAGTAACCTGGCTGGGTTGCGTTTTCTGGTTACCGAGTCCACTTGGGGTAGGGTGGGTGGTGACTGCTGCCACAGCAGCCTCCAGAGTAGAGAGCTGCAAGGGTTCAAGGGCGTGGATTTGCCTCTGTTGCTTCCACCGATGTCTCACAACGGTCAAGGGAGGAAAATACACTCCACTTCACTGGCCTTCTGCCACTCCCCTCTGCATCCCCGACAACACGCAACCCGTGCCACAGCCACAGAATTAGCCAGTTACCATGTCACCATTGATCCCTTTCATCAACCACCCTCCATTGAAGAGACTGATGGTTCCTATATAAAACCTGCCATGAAAAAGAATAAAAACGTTTATGGCCATTCACTCTACACACGTATATTGAGATCCCACCTCCATGCTAAGTGCTGAGGTTATAAAGATAAAGGATACTTTTTCCTCAAGAACTTTAAAACGTAGGAGCCAAAAAAGAAAAACCACCTCTGCAGAGTGGTTTAAGTGCCATGATAGAAGGAAGCCCAGGTGCCATGCCTGCATAGAGCATGGACCTGGGTCGCTAAGACCGTCTGGCGCAGAGAGAGAAGGGGGACGGTCAGGTGGGGCTCCCTGGTAGCAAGTGATACTTGAGGTGAATCTTCATCATCTTAGGAAATACGGAAATCAGAATTCTTATTTCTTCATGCAAACTCTAGTCTCAGAATCGTGGCAGGAATTAGGACAAGATTATTTTCAGTTGTGTGAGATGGCATGCCTCCCTCGAGAGGCACGGAGTGGTTGAGAGCATGGAACTCCAGCTCTGCTACTAACTCTGTGACCTTGGGCAGGTTACCCTCCCTGTACTTCAGTCTCCTCATTTGTGAAATGAAGATACCAACAGCACTCATCACATAAGGTCGTTAGGGGGAGTGGATACAGTCACGCACGCAAAATGCTTCAAATAGTTCCTACCGCATGGTCAATGCTATATGTTTGTTATTATTATTATATAAGCATGATACCATTTTGTTTGTATGTTGCAGTATATTTTTTGTGCCTTTCTCATGTTTGAGATCAGTTGCCTATTTGGATCACAGGGTATTTGAGGACCGGTTTCCTCTGTTTTCTGAATGGAGTGTGTGTGCGCAGGCGCCCTCACAGCATATGCAGACCTAGTAAAGGTTTTTTTTTTCTCGATCGCACCTAAGGTCAGCACCAGCTTGCATCTTCACTGCAATAAGAGCAAGTATCATATAATTGCAATGGAGTCATTAGATGACTCCACTAAATTCCTGCCACCAAACCAACTCCATGAGCTAAGACTTCTAACGTGCAAAGTATTGTTTGCAAGTACACATTTCCTTTGTTTTTCGTAGGTTCTTCACTTCTAATAGTCCCTTGAAATTGGGAATAATCCCCATGCATATATGAGAAATCTGAAGGTCAAAGAAGTGAAGTGACTTAATGCAGGTTACATAACTCAAGAGGGTTAAAGGACCCCAATGAATCTGGAGTCCTTGCTCTTAGACCAGAACTTCCCTCTCTGCACCAAGCTGCCCCTCTAATTTCAGTGCATGAGAGAGATACCCAGGGAGACATCTTGTCACCAAGAAGCCATGACATGCCCTCAAACCAATGATGGAACAAAGTTAGTCAGTTGGGAGAGAAACTTTCTAGAAAATGTTTGGCCTGGAGCAAAAGTTCTAGGAGCCAGATGGTCCATACACTTCAGTTCTGGTGATTTACAGCACAGCTTGACTGCTGAGATGAGGGAGGAAAGAAGGGAAGGAGAGGGAGAGGGAGAGGGAGTGAGTCTTAGTTTATATGATAGTGGTGTCCTCTTTAGGACAACATGGTGGTTTGGGGCCTGTACTTTGAGGGACAGATAACATTCCAATCGATATTATGAGAAGAAGAATTTAGGCAACAGAGGTAGCATGAAAAAGGTGAAGAAGTAAGAAGAGACAGTGTTTGAGAGCATTTGGTTCAGTTTTGGAGAATAGGTAGAGAGAGATATAACTAGAAAGATAGAATTAATATAACAAAAGGCTTTACTAACATGCCAGCCCACAGAAGATGGCTTGTGTAGGGTAGGACTGTGGAGGAACTGAAAGTCTCCAAGCAAGACTGATGTACAGCTGATGCATTGGATAATAGTTATGCTACGCTGAGTCTTCAGTCTGTAACACCTTAAGAGTCGAACTCCGTGATCAAGTGGCTTGGTATAAGAAAATAAATCTAGCTGGTCCATGGAGGATGAAAGAATCAGAAATAGAGAAAATCATCAGGAAGTTGCAGCATCAGCTAAATTGTGAAATAATAAATACATTGACTGGGAATGGAGAGTGAAGGCCTGGGTGAGAATGTAAAGGTTGTAATGAATGCCCCTTGTGATTACATTCCGCTGACCTGGATAAGCCAGGATCATCCTCCACTCAAGGCTTCATTTAATCACATCTCCAAAGTCCCTTTTGCTATGTAAGTTTACATATTAATAGGTTCTGGAATTAGGATATGGGCATCTTTGTGGGGGGCATTCTTCTGCCTGGTGGCCACCACAGTGCCCTTAACTATCACATAGAAGGGGTCAGTAATGATTTTTGGTGACCTGAGATGATGATGATGGTACAAACAAGTGTTAATTGTTCAGAAAATTTGAGACAAGTTGAAGTGTAGAGTTGAATACAATCCCAGAAAGGTGTGTGGAAAAGTGGTGCTTTGTACACATTCAGTTAGAGAAGATGGAGGTGAGCAAGTTGCTTCTGGGAACTGCTGATAATTATAAAGGAACTTGTATCTAAAGTGTGGTGCAAAATAGAAGTGTCCCTGAAACACGTCATGGTCGTTTTATAGAAACTCAGAACTCAGAATCATTACCTTTTACTCTCAGCCCACAGCTGAGTTTTCAGATTGATCATGCACCTGTGCTCATTCATTCACTCAGCTATTTACTAATTTTTTATGGGACTGTCCCTAGCGACTACGTCTGTCCTTAGAGCTAGGAGACTTAAAATACACCTTTACGGGCACCATCTGTGAATATGTTTGGCAATTAGTGTGTTAGACATTCAATTAAATAATGAGTAACTTGTGCATTCTAGACCCTGTTTTAAGTTTTAAAGACAAACTGAATTCCTGCTCCCAAAATAGAATGAACTTGCATTTTGGTGGAAGTAGAGAGACCATAAACAGAAAAAAAAATTAGGGTAATGAGGTAGAATGGCAACCAGGGAGGGACTGTATTCCCTAGAGGGTCAAGGAAAGCATCTTCGAGGAAGGAATATTTGATTTGAGCTCTCAATTATATGCACCTGTGAATTTGCCCTACTGAGTTTACCACGCAGATGATTGAGCCTTAAGTCCTAAATTAGAGAAGCAGGCATTGACAGATTCAACAAATAGACCACTCTTTTCAATCAATTCCTTATTCACAAAGCGTGTAACTTGTATAGGCTCTCAATGAATCCCATCACCCACTCACCTTTCAAAGAAAAGAATCGCAAATTCAGAAGGCTTGTGCTTAGAAGAATTTATGGCTATATTTTCTTTAGCCCAACTCTCAGATGTTTGATCCCTACCAAATGATGTACTCTGACTTACAGTGCAAGTTTCAATGGGTCATATCTTTCCTAGTGCATCCCCTCTTTGGTCTCTTCTAAACTGAGCCATTATCCACCAGAGCGCTTGAGCCAAACTTTTCTGGGAACACTGATAAAACTATTCATTAGCTAATGGATTCTTAAGATAATTGAATTGAATTTCCTCTTCTCCAATCCAAGTACTAAAGCAGAGCACTTCTTCACATTTTTATTCCAGGATCCCAGGTCTCAACTCAAAATGAACTGCCTGGAAGCCTGACTATTGCTCAAATTCATCTTTGCCCATTTGATGATTTGGTTCAGTCAGACATAGGTACGTCTAAACTAGACATTGGTCTGCTTGGATAGCTGGGAAGAAGGAAAGGAAAGAAGAAAGAAACGAGAACATAGGAAGGGAGAAAGAAAGGAAGAAGGGGAGAGAGAAAGAGAAAAGGAAGCGCCTTTTACATTTTGAGCTTATCTCTGAGCACTCTCCATATTGAGTTTTAGGAGGTGTCAATATTGATTTACCAACCTGCTTTGCGCAGAAGGCGAGATTCCCTACTAGGGCTGAGAGCAATTACCTTCATATAAACTGATCTACGTTCACATAAACAGCAGGTAGAAAAAACCTTCATGTTAAGCATTTGAATAAATAAATTTTTTCCGCCTCCCCATCCCTTTTTCTGAAAAACGAAACAAGACAAAAACAATTTAAAGTCATAGAGCAATTCCACCCCAGTCAGAAATTCCCCTCAGCAGAAAAGTCCATGGGCATGCTCTTTCAAAAACTTTAACAACTTATCAACATTTGACAATTATGATTCCCTTCTGAGTCCCGAGGGGAATGTTGTAGAGCAAGAAAGAATTCCACCTAAGAGAATAAAGCAGGAAAGAATAAAGTTTTCATTTTCTTCCAAAAGAAAGACCCCTTGAGTGGGAGTGAGAGGGAGGAAAAGGAGGAAAGTCAACTTGGATCTTAGAAATGCGCTATGGAGACCGCTGCAGGGTGGACGGTGGATGGAACCTGAGAGCTGTCAGAGGAGAGTCTCAAAGCAGGATCACGCAGGCAGGGACCTGGGGGGTAGCACAGATAGTGTAAGTCCTCTTTTTTTTTTTTCAAAGTTGTTTTGGCTATTCTAGTGTTTTGCATTTTCTTTATAAATTTTAGAATAAGCTTGTCAATTTAAAAAAAAAAAGCCTGCTGGGATTTCGATTGTGATTGTGTTGATTCTGCAGGCCAGTCTGGGGAGAATTGACATATTAGCATATATATGTCTTCTAATCCATAAATACCTCTCTATTTGTACAGCTTTTCTTACATTTCTCTCACCAGTGTTTTGTAGTTTTCACCATTCAAATCTTGGACATCTTTTGTCAGATTTATTCCGAAGTGTATTATGGTTTTGGAGGCTGTGATAAATGGGATTATTTTGAAATTTTCAATTTCCCCTTGTTCATTGCTAGTCTATAGAAATACCATTGATTTTGTATATTGACCTTGAATCCTGCAGCCTTGCCAAATCACTTACGATTTCAAGCAGCTTTGTTTTATATATTTGGGGGGTTTTCTATGTATGTGATCATATTGTTATACAGACAGTTTACATTTGTCTGTAGACCTTTTTTATTTTTGTTTCTTGCCTTATTACAATAGGCAGAGCGTCCAGCTCAATGGTGAGAGGCGGGATTCTTGCTTTTTCCCCTAATGTTATGGGGGAAAATATTCAGCTTTTATAATTAAGTATGCTATTACCTGTAGGTTTTCATAAATACCTTTATCAGGTTGGAGGAGTTTCCTTCTATTCCTAGTTGTCTTCGAGATTTTTTTGAAGCTCATGAATGGATACTGAATTTTATACAATGTGTCTACTTTGAGTTGGTCAGATTTATTTTTAGTCCGTTCATATGCCAAATACATCAGTTGATTTTAAACCTTGAATCCATTTGCATACCTGGGATAAACCCCACTTAGTAGTGATTTAATATTTTTTATGTATTTCTAGATTCAATGTGTTAATATCTTGTTAAGGGTTTACGTATCTGTGTTCAGGAGGGATGTTGTTCTGCAGTTTTCTCTTCTTAATATATCTTTGCCCAGTTTTGGTAAGGGGGTAATTCTGGCCTCATAAAATATGTTGGGAAGTGTTTCTTCTTATTCTGTTTCCTGGAACAGGCTGTGAATCTTGTGTTTCTCAAGAAAATTTTGCATTTATTTTAAGTTGTTGAATTAATAGACAAAGTTATTTGTAATATTCTCTTAATATACTTTTTTTTTGCTGTACGCGGGCCTCTCTCTGTGTGGCCTTTCCCGCTGTGGAGCACAGGCTCCAGACGCGCAGGCTCAGCGGCCATGGCTCACGGGCCCAGCCGCTAGGCGGCATGTGGGATCTTCCCGGACCAGGGCACGAACCCGTGTCCCCTGCATCGGCAGGCGAACTCTCAACCACTGCGCCACCAGGGAAGCCCTCTTAATATACTTTCAAATGTCTGGAGAATCCAGAGTGATATTTCCTCTTTTATTCCTGATATTGGTCATTTGTGTCTTCTCTCTTTCTTTTCTTGATGTGTGACTAGCGTTTTATCAGTTTTATGGATCTTTTCAAAGAACCAGGTTTTGGTATCATTCGTTTTCTCTGTTCAAGTTTATTCATAAATCTTTTCTTTTATCGTTATTATTTCCTTCCTTCTGCTTGATGTGTGAATGGCCTGAGAGAGGATGTTTGGCTTTTCATTGATTGTGATCGTTGGCCTGCATGCATACTGAATGAGCACAGAGCCAGAAGAAAACATAGTTTGCATCTCAAATGGTTAGATAGTCTTCAGGTTCCTGGACAAGTATTCTTTTAACACTCTGTGAGAATCGACTCCGATTAGGGAAGAAATTCCCATTGGTGTTTTTTGGTAGCTGAAACGGGCAATTCTAGGGGATGTGACAGAGGATTCTTTGTCTGATTTAAAAAGCAAACATAACCTCTGAAACCTTGGCCCAGAACTAAGAATTAAGAGCTCAAATTTATAATCCCTCACCTGGTTTTACTGGGAACTGGAATCTCCAACAAACCTCCACAAGCCTTAATTTCTTGGCCAAGGAAGTAAATCTAATGATAAAGATGCTCTGCACTGAGATACTAAATGGATCAAGAATATCACATTTTCAAAAGAGAAAGAAAAAATTTCTTCAAGGCGTTCACCTACAGCACATGTATGGGCAACTCCAGTCAAGTTATTGTTTCTCCACCTTTTTCTTCCAGAGGCTTGAAATTCTTAAGTTGTGCAAATTAAAGATATTTATCTAAGTGCCTTAAGCAATATTCATACTTCTGTTTTTTCCCAGAGAGAACATACAGATCTTTTCTTTTGTCTTTTGCTGTTATTGATGCTGGTGCACCTTTAATTATTTGTCCGCTGGTGAGATGGCCTTCAGGGTAAAAGGAATCACAACAGTGCTTTGCCCAATGTCACCTTGAACTTTCTCATTTCCATCTGCAAATCTATTTGATAATTGGAGAAGCAGGGACTCTGGAAATCCACTTATGAGCGAGATGGAGATGTGGCTTACCTTCCTGAAGGCAGTTAGTGAGAAAATACCCTGTCTTGATTTCATGTCTAGCTCCACGTGGTTTCAGAAGATCCTCACCATCTTGGTGGGCAGGTAGGTAGGGAGATGGAAATGGAGGTTGAGGATACAGACAGAAGAGTTGAACAGTGTAAAGTTTAGAGATCATTTCAAATAAGGCATGGTTTTAGGATATTATTTAGGAAGTATGAAAAAGTGCACGGAATATAATAGATGCTTTGTAAGTATGAGATGAATCTGAAACCGAACCAAATAATCAATTAACACCCAGACCCCTCAGATTTTGGCAGACTTCAATGTAGTAAATGAAAGTAAAAAGAAAACCACTTATTAAATGAAATCAAGTCCTAGCCTAACGTAAATCTTTACATGCTCAACGTTTTGGCTTCTATGGAAATGTATTGTCAATAATTCTCCTTCGTGTATCACTGATACTCCTTCAGTCCACTCTTCCCATTGTAATAAAAGTGGACATTCCACAAAGTTCTGGCCTTGGCCTCTGGTTTTCCCTCTACATAATATTTCTTCTATAAAGACCACTCCTTTAAGGTTTTTATTGATGATGATGGTCACAAAAACAGTCGGATGGTAAAATTTTGGTGAGAAGGGGTCAGAGAAGAACTGAGCAATGGCAGACAGGTCCTTTAGTGAGCTGAGGTGGCCTAGCCCTAGTGTGTATCAAGGGCTCAGGGAAATTTGGAAATGTTGCCCCAGTACAGAAACCTGGACCCAAGTAGCCATATTTTCCATCATAGGATGTGAGGACATGGGTTATCAGTCAAAGAACCCAGCACCTGTTCACTCTCATGCTGGGCCAGAGAAAGGAAAGGATAGACACAAGACATATCACATCTTTCAAAAAACATTTGTTTTCAAATTGTAACATAAACAGGTGTATGAGATAACACTCTCTGAAGTTTCTTTTTGTTGTTGTTATTTTGGCCACACCTCGTGGCATGCAGGACGGTTCCCTGACCAGGGAACGAACCCGAGCCTCCACAGTGAAAGCACCAAATCCTAACCACTAGGCCACCAGGGAGCTCCCTCTCTGAAGTTTCTTGAGGTAGAGGCTCTAATATGGCCATGTTTATATCCTCAGCACCTAGCAAAGTGCCTGGCATGTAGTAGGTGCGAACTTAATGAAAGTAAAAATCTTGCATCCCTTTTACACTTTGGCAAAAGGACCTTTGTGTTAATGTGAAACGATTGACTTTGCACTGTGCAGGATGAAGGCGCCAGCCCTGAGGAGAGCTAAGCCTATTTTCACCCAACTACAGCAAAGCTCCTCATTGCTCTGCTAGATGAGCCCCAAAGCTCTCCTCTGATCTGTGGACCCAAGAACTTCACTGCTCAGTGTCTGGCCCAGGCCTTTAGGATCTTTTCCCCTCCTAAATAAAACCGTTTTGCATTCTTCATTTATTCAGTTGAACCACCACATGAAATTTTACATTGCTGTTATCTTAGTCAGCTGTTCTTTGTCTAGTTTAGAAACATTGCCATTTCTTGCCATTTGGCAATCATTTGCACTTAAAACCATTACTTTATATGAAAGGCAGTGATTTAGAGGGCCATGAATCAGACAGCCTGCGTACAAATCCCAGCTCCATCCTTTCTAGCTGTGTAATAACCAGGAGTGAGGTACTCAGCCCTTCTCTGCTTCAGTTCTATCTTCTCATCTGTAAAATGTATATAATTATAGTTCCTACCTTATAGGATTATGAGCAATGAAGTTTAAAACGGTGCTTAGAACATGGTAAACAATCAGTGTGAACAATTATTTTTTCATTGATTTTATTTTTTGTTCATTCTAACCTGTAACAGGAAGTACCAATAAGAGAGAAGTAGGTTGCATGATCCCTAGTCCAAGTTAGAGTTTTCAACCCCCAGAGGCCTCCCTACTCGCAGAAAAAGACCTCCTCACCAGACTCAGGTGGCTCTCTTAGTCAAGAATCAATTCTCTAAGAGACCACTACTCTTACTAACATACTGACCTCATTCTTGCCACCTCCCACAAGAAAACAATAGATTCCAGCATAAAAACAGGTTCAATCACAGTCTCTCCCCTGGATCACTACAGCAGTCTTCTAATTAGTCTTCTTGCTTCTGTACTCACTCCCTAGATCCCTTCTTCCCTCAACACAAAAGCCAAGTAACTTTCTCAATTTTTTTTTTTTTTTTTTGCTAAGAGAAATTTTATCACTTTCTCAATTTAAATCGTCACGTTACACCTCTGCTCAAAATCATTCAGTGACTCCTAAATTTTGGTAGGAAAAGTCAAAGTTATTTCTATGTCCTTCAAGACCCTAAACAATCTACCTCCTCTGCTCCATACCTACATGATTTAATCTCCAACTTCTTTTGATCTTCCTGACTCTGCTCCAGCCTCACTGGCCTCCTTGCTGTACCTCAAGCATGTCAGGGCTACACTCACCTCAGGGATTGGCACTTCCTTCTGGAATGTTCTGTGCCCAAAGAGTCTTAAGGTAATTGCTTCACTTATGCATCTTTGCATCCCCAGGAGACATCTGGCAATGTCTGATGATATTTTTGACTATCACAACTGCGAGGGGGTGATAGTGGCACCTAAAGGTTAGAGGTCAAGGGTTCTGCTAAGCCTCCCAGAGTGAACACGACAGTGTCACAACAAAGAAATAGAGACACAGATGTAGAGAACAAATGTATGGACACCAAGGGGGAGAGGCGGGGGGGGGGGGGGGTGGGGGGATTTGGGGGGTGGGGGTTGACATATATACACTAATACGTATAAATAGATAAACAATAAGAACATGCTGTATAGCACAGGGAATTCCACTTCGCTGTACAGTAGAAACTGACACACCATTTTACAACAACTATACTGCAATTAAAAAAAAAATATTAGGTTCAAGGTATCAATAGTGCTGACCCTTTTCTTGTCTAGCAGACCCATAAATTTTGTAGTGATGTTAGTAATATAGTAATGCTGGAAAAATTCAAAGTCAAGTTCAAAATAGGAAGGAAAATTTTAATTTTCTGAAACTGATAAATATTTCTGAACATATTTATCAACTATTAAAACATTTTTTCCCCATAATATGGCAAATGTAAAAGCAAATACTTAGAAATTAACCTTTTCACATTCATGTCATCTTTACTATCATTTGCTTTCGAGAGACGTGGCAGAGTGGAGTGAGAACATTTTAAATCTTGCTGCCCAAGTTATGTTGTTAGAAGCAAGAATATGCCACCCAAATGGAGGCCACTTAGTTCAGCTTTTAATAGCTTTGGAAAATGTAGAAAGAGTGCATTGTCCTGTTTTTGATTCATTCTCTAGATGAGACCAACGTGGTCTTCCCTGTGCACAATCGCTCCTTCAGAGCTACCCTATGTCTCATCATTTACAACCCTCTCAACTTGATACTTTTAAAGGATCTATAGGTTACTTATCATCTTCGGACATATAAATGCCAGAGATGTATACGCTTGTGACATAGGAGATCTGGATTGGGATGATTGCTTCTTTATGGAGAATTTCTCCAGGGATAGTGATCTGAGTCAAAATCAGAAAATATTTGGTTATGCTTTTTAATCTTCACAAAGTAATATTATTACTTGCCACTTATGATTTAGGGAGATTATCCATGGAGTTATCTTCCTAAAATATAAGCCAAATCATATTATTTCTTCTCCAAAACAAACAAAAGATAAATAATACATCTGTGCTGTTCCTGACTCCATTGTCTCTCCCCAAAAACATGTCAAGCATCTTAGTTTGGCATTCATATGATTTTCTGACCTAAACACAAACTACCTTCCAAATACTTTTTGTTTTCCTTGTTTCTCTGTTTTCTCCTCTTGGTTTAAGAAGATATGAGAAGGTTCAGACTAATTGCCAACATGTCCCCTGTGTTTAATATATTAACAACTTGTACATACCAGCTGAATATCAATTCTGGTTGTAGATGTGCTGGCCATGAGAAGTGATGGGAGGAGAGCTTGAGGGGTGGATGGTGGTCCCCTTTTCAGAGTAACTGACAGGAGGTTGAGGAAGGATTTGGGGCTGGGCCTTCTTCCTTAGAGTCCAAGTGCATAAGACATTAGATCGGATCCTGAAAAGAGCCTCCTAGAAAGTTGCTGTGCTAGAAGCTTAGGTAAGAAGTCCTCAATGATTCATCAAGTCAAAGGGCTATGTGAAAATGATAGCTGAGGGAAACTAGGAAATCAAAGACTGAGGAGTAGTTGGATGGAGAAATAGAATATTCCTCAAAGCAATGCTTCCTAAATCAGTAATCCAGAAATATTTACAAGCTTATTTAAATTGCAGTTTATTTCAGTGATAACCTAAATAAATAATGTAAACATGCTTGGGGTCATTTAGATGACCAGTGATTTTAATTTGCATTTTCCATATGACTAATGATTTTAAGCAGTTTTTAATGTACTTACTGGCCATTTGAGCATCTATTTCTGTAGAATGCTCAAAAGTTGTTCCCATTTCTTTTTCCTTTTGAAATAATTGTAGATTCATAGGAAGATGTAAGTTGTCAAATTCATGTGTGCAGAGTTGGTTCTTAGGATTTTCTTATTATCACGTGATGTCTGCAATGTCTGTAGTGATATTCTTGTTTTATTCCTGTTATTGATAATTTGTGCCTCTCTTTTTTGTCAGCCTTGATAGAAGTTTATTAACTTTATTGATCTTTTCAGAGAACCAGCCCTTTGTTTCATCTATTTTCTCTATTGTTTTACTGTATTCTATTTGATTGAAATCTGCAATTATCTTTATTATTTCCTTCTGTTTGCTTTGGACTAATATTTTAAGTATATTGAGGTGTAAGCTTAGATTACTAACTTGAGATTTTACACATTTTCCAATGCAAGCATTTTAGTGCTACAGATTTTCCTCTCAGCACTGCTTTAGCTGCATTTTACAAACTTCTATATATTGTGTTTTTTTTTTTTTTTTTTTTTTTACTGTACGCGGGCCTCTCACTGCTGTGGCCTCTCCCGTTGCGGAGCACAGGCTCCGGACGCACAGGCTCAGTGGCCATGGCTCACGGGCCCAGCCGCTCCGAGGCATGCGGGATCCTCCCGGACCGGGGCACGAACCCGTGTCCCCTGCATCGGCAGGCAGACTCTCAACCACTGCACCACCAGGGAAGCCCATATTGTATTTTTAATTTGATTCAGTTCAATTTTTTATTATTTCCCTTGAGAATTCTTCTTTGACCTGTGGATTATTTAAAAGCATCCAGTTTATACAGTACCAAATGTAAAATAGATAGCTAGTGGGAAGCAGCCACATAGCACAGGGAGATCAGCTTTGTGCTTTGCGACCACTTAGTGGGGTGAGATAGGGAGGCTGGGAGGGAGATGCAAGAGGGAGGAGATATGGGGATATATGCATATGTATAGCTGATTCACTTTGTTATAAAGCAGAAACTAACACACCATAAAGCAGAAACTAACACACCACCATTCTGTTATAAAGCAGAAACTAACACACCAGAAACCATTAGTTTCTGTTAGCAGAAACTAACACACCAACTAATCAGCTATATGTATAGCTGATTCACTTTGTTATAAAGCAGAAACTAACACACCATTGTAAAGCAATTGTACTGCAATAAAGATGTTAAGATAAATAAATAAATAAAAGTATCCAGTTTAGTTTCCAAGTACTTAGAGCTTTTCCTGTTCTCCTTCTGTTACTGATTTCTAGTTTGATCTTATTGTGGTCAGGGAACACATTTTGTGTGATTAAATTCTTCTAAATTTGTTAAGCTTGTTTGATGGGCCATCGTATGTTCTGTCTTGGTAAATGTTATGTAATTGCTTAAATAGAATGTGATATTGTTGGGTGGAGTGTTCTGTAATATTGATTGGTGGATGATGATGTCAAATTCTTCTATATCCGTGCTGATTTTCTGCCTAGTTATTCTATCAATTTTGTTGAAGTCTCCAACCAACTATAATTGTGAATTTGTCTATCCTTTCAGTTTTGTTTGCAATTCACAAATTTGAAACTCCATTTCTTGATGAATTGACCTCCTTATTATATATCACTCTCTCTTCCTGATAATTTTTTTTTGCTGTGAATTCTACTTTATCAGATAGTATTATAGAGGCTCCAACTTCCTTTTGCTTTATGTTTGCATGACATATCTTTTTACATCATTTTACTTGCAACCTGCCTATATCGTTATATATATCTGAGGTGAGTTTCTTGTAGCCATAAATCAGCTGGGCATTTTTTCCTCCACACTACCAATCTTTGTATTTAAATGGTGTATAGAAATCATTTACATTTAATGTAATTATTGATATGTCTGACATTATATTTCTTGTTTTTCTGTTTGTTTCATTTTTCCTTCTCTGTTTTCTTTTTCCTGCTTTCCTCTGAGTTGCTTGAATATTTTTGAAATTTCATATATATTTTTCTGTAGTTTTTTCTGTAATGTTTTTGGATATCTTTGTGTATGTGCTTTTAGTGGTTGCTATAGGTATTACATTATGGACACATAACTTATTTCAGTCTAATACTGTTGACATTTTATCAGTTTGAATGACTTTTAGAAATCATACCTTCTTTTAAGTCCTTTTACCCTTCCCTATTTACAGTATGATGATCTTAAATACTTTTCTACATACATTTAAAGTCTTAGTAATAATATCATTTTTGTCTCAACCATCAAACATAGAAACTCAAGAGGATACTGATATTTTCCTCTTTTCAATTTTCCTCTTCCCTTCATAATGCTCTAATATTCCTTCTTTTATCATTTTCTAACTGTTCCAAGAATTTCTTTTAAAAATTATAATAGGATAGGTCTGCCAGTAACAAATTCTCTTAATTTTCTTTCATCTGAGAATATCTTGATTTACCCTTCATTCCTGAAGGATATTTTCACTGGATATAGAATTCTGGGTTGACAGTTCTTTTCTTTCAGCCCTTGCAAAGTCTTGTGTCACTTTCTTGTGGCCTAAATAATTCCTTATATGGAATCCACTGTCATTCAAATCATTTTCCCTCTATGGGCAAGGTGATTTTTCTCTTGCTGCCTCATTACTGTCAGGTTTGGGGGAGAATCCAGGTTCCACTGTTGATCTCTGTCTAAGCCTTGAGAGGGATGACATCTCATTACTCCTCTCCATATTACCTTCACTGGCATGGCAGGATGGGGTGGTACTTGCTATTGTCCAGTAGGTATGAGGTTCTGGATCCCCATGCAAACTTTTCTGACCCCACCCTAATGCCTCATTGCATTCAGGTGAGAATGGAAGTCAAGTTCCTGTAACCTTTGTTGACTGAGGTGGGCTGAGGCCACAGTTTTTTCTATAGTGTTTGCCTGAAGTAAAACGGTTATTATCTAAACATTTTTTCTCTTGCTCTGCTGCATTTATCTTGGTCCTTTGGTAAGAAAGAGTTGGGTTTCTTGTCTGAACTAATTTGTATGTCCAGTATTTAAGCACCCAGTCTGAGACATGAGGCAAAAATTAAACCCAGGGAACTCACTGCCATGTTGTTACTCAGGGCCTTAAGTTTCTGGCCAGTGTAACTTCTTCTTGCCAACTTTAAGAGTATTCTATGTTTTTCTTATGTTTTCTGTGTTATTTTCTAGGAAGAACAGGGAGAATTTCATCTACTAGATATTGTCCAAAGCTGGAACTCCAATCCTATTTTTTTAAAATTGAGTTTGTTTTTTTAAAATTAAGTACTGGGTTGGCCAAAAAGTTCATTCGGATTTTTCCATAATGTCTTACAAAAAACCCAAGTGAACTTTTTGGCCAACCCGATATTAGCAATTTGGAAAGAACTGACATCTTAAAAATATTTAATATTCCAATCCATAAACATGGTTGATATATTTATTACTTAGATCCTATTGAATTTCTCCCAGTAATGTTTTGCAGTTTTTCAAATGTAGATGTCTAGTACATTGTTTTTAGATATTGTATTTTCAGTTCTGGAATTTCCATTTTTTTTTAAGTTTTCATTTCTCCCTTGAGAATTCCCATCGCTATTTATCCATTATATCATTTCCCTTTTAAATTGGAAAACATAGCAATTATTTAAATCCTTATCTGCTTATTCCAATGGCTGGATCATCTCTATGTCTACTTCTTGTTTGTTTTTTCTCTACATAATGGGTTACATTTTCATGTTGTTTTTTTTCAGTGTGTGTCAACAAGTTTTAAGTTTTATTATGGATACTGTGTTTTAAAGAACACTGAAATGTTATTTTTGGATTTTATTTTGTTTTGTTTTCCCTAGAGACTCATTCTCTCTGTGACTGCTGGGGTAAGAGACTGATGATTCAGATTCCAAAAGGATCAAGTCTAGTTGGTACTGGTCCACAACTTTAATGTATTTAATTCAACACTAGTTAGCACAGTTTCCAACCTCTGCCACCACTGTCATCAAGTTATCAATATCTTTATCTTCAGCAGCATTTGAGTTATAAAGGGACTGTGCTATAGTTTCAGATAGGTTTGATGAGCTTTTGGATTCACCCCAGAAGAATTCTAGAACTTAAGTAAATTTAGAGCCACTAATTCTCTCCACTTTCCAGCACCTGCATTACTGCCTTCTTCTCAGTAAAATTTTGTGGATGAACGAGGATTATCAAGCTGGCTGATTTACTTTTTGCATTTGGAGCTCTTCTAGATTTCAATCTGTTCTGCCACCTCACCCTAACTTTAAAAGTTCAGTGCATTTCTTCTTGCAATGACACCTTGCAAAACATCTAGTTTTGCTTCTCTACCTACGCAAACCCAGAACAGGTGGTTGACCCCAGGTACGCATGTTCACACTGCTCTTTGCTCATCTGTGAAGGGCTTTTCCTTCTCTAGAATTCATTTCACCAATATTTCCTTTGATAACCCAATACAAAGCATGATGTTTACTTTACCTGTTTTGTTTTTTCTTGTGGTTACCGTGGGAGCAAAGATATTTTGCATCCTTCAATACCCTAATTAGAAGTGAATGAAAAGCATTCATTTGCACAAGTAAGTTAAACTGCAGTACAGCCACAGTAGAGAGACATTCTCATCCACTGTTGAGGTTGTATAAACTGGTGAAATCTGGCTCCTACTAAATTCATTAATATATATCAAGAACTTCTAAACTATTTATACCTTTTGACTAATTATTTCCCCATCTAAGCATAAGTACTAGGAAAATAATCATGGTTGTAAGCAATTATTTATATCCAAAATTGGCAATCACAGTAGTATTTATAATAAAGAAAAACTGGAAACCCCCCAAATCTTCAACAAAGAGGAATGATTAACTCCACAGAGATACTAGGTAACTTCAGTATAGTGAATCCACGTGATAACATTATTCAGCTGTTAAGATTTTGTTGAGTGTTTAAAAATGTGATAATTATGATATGTTATTAAAGCTAAATAAGCACAAGAATAGAAACATCTATATTTAATTTAATCTCCATTATGTAAAAATACATATTCATAGAAATGCACTAATATATCAAAATACTATCTTTAGTATTCTTATATTTCTTCTATGTTTCTGTAATTTACTAATTTTTACTGTGACAACTGTGAGAATAAGTGTTATAAATTCCATACTGTAATCATCTACAAAAAATGTAAAAGCAGGTATATGATCATTAGTTGTAGGAAGGAATAGACATGAAAACTGGGAAAGAAGAGAATAGGGTAAAATAACAGATACCGTGAAAAGCTAATATAATTAAAGATTATAATTAGTGAAATGGGATAATTTTTTATGAGACATGATATACTTTTTGAGGGATTACAGTCATGACAGGAAATGTGTTCACAAATTAATAAGAGTGAGTTAATATTAGATATATGCCAGACCAAAGCAAGAACTGGGGAATTTGTATATTCTTCACAAACACTGTTTGCACATGGTAGAAATCTGCTAGCACGAGGACAACAGATAGCAGTAGCGCTCCTTTTGGGTCACGGGCTTGTTCCCAGTAACCAGTGTAAGATAACTTTTAAAATCAGATAGACAAAAAAACTAACAAAATCAGCTACAAACTAATAAAGGACACCTTTTTCTCTTTCACAATTTGGTCTTAAATTAGCTGTTTTATAAAACCAGTAGCACTGAGCTCCTAGACTAAGCCTAATGTAGGCTTATTACTTGGAAAGTCTTAATTGGTCAAAGGCACCTGCTGGGGAATGAACTGCATTCCCCAAAAAGATACATTCAAATCCTCACTCCCAGTATATGTGAATGTGACCTTATTAGGAAAGAGGGTTTTTGCAGGTGTAATCAGATTAAGATGAAGTCATACTAGATTAGTGTGGGGCGTAATTCAATGACTGATGTCCTTATAAGAAGAGGGATATTTGGACATAGAGATACACAGGGAGAACACTTGTGAAGACAGGCGTAGATTGGACTGATGTACCTACAAGCCAAGGAGCACTACGGATTGCTGGCCATCATCAGCTAAGAGAGAAGCATAGGACAGATCCTCCCTCAGAACCCCCAGAAGGAACCAACTCTGCCAACAACTTGATTTTGAACTTCTTGCCTCTAGAGCTGTGAGGGAATACATTTCCATTGTTTGAAGCCACCCATCCAGCTTGTAATAATTTGTTACGGCAGCCCTAGAAAACAAATACAACACCTAAAAATATTCTATTCTGTTTAGCAGTAGATATACTGATAGGTTTACACGTAACTTATAAACTGTTTAGTTTTTCATAATATTATAGTCAATCACTTAATATAGAGTGGTATGATAAATTTCATGTGTGTGCTTTTTAAGGGAGTGAAAATCTAATTTTTCTGTCATGGTATGTTTCAGAAATTATATTTCCCCAATTAATAATACTGATCATAATAATAACATAACATTTTATAATAGACAAAGATAAATTACAGTCTAGTAATTAAAGTGTGGACTCGAGCTAGACTACAAGTGTTCTAAATCTAGTTCTGCACCTACTGTGTATGTCAGGGGTCCCCAACCCCTGTGCTGCGGACTGGTACTGGTCCATGGCCTGTTAGGAACCGGGCCGCAAAACAGGAGGTGAGCAGTGGGTGAGTGAGTGAGGCTTCATCTGCCGCTCCCCATCGCTCATGTTACGGCCTGAACCATCACCCCCACCTCACCCTGGTCGATGGAGAAATTGTCTTCTGTGAAACCAGTCCCTGGTGCCAAAAATGTTGAGGACCGCTGATCTATGCTATTTTGGACAGATCACTTAATCATCCTCTGCTTCAGTTTATCATCTGTGAAATGGGAATAAGAGTGACTGCCTTCAGAAATTAAAGTGAAAATTAAGTGATGTGTATTAAGGCTTATGCTTATGATTCTATCATTATATGTCAATAATGGTTTTTCTTTACCTTGCCTCAAGGACGGGGGCAGGTCCCTGGCAATTAGAGTGAGGAAGGTTGAACTGTACATCAGCATCTCCATGAAACTGACATGATTCATTCTTAAAAGGGAATATCAGTGTCCAAGTTCTTGGCTCCCTAAACCATGTGTGTCACTGGTTTTCTTCTCCATGGTGTGATTTTCCAAGATGTATTAATACAACCTGAGTTTGGATGCTAAGTGTAGCACACGTACACACACCTGGAGCTGATGGAAAATATCCTTGTAAACACTTACCAATCCAAGAAATCATTTTACTTAATGTAAAAGATGTAGGTAGAAAAGAGAAATGAATACATTCTCTCAGAATTAAAAAGCACAAATGCAGCTCATATATCAGTCACCAGCCTCCCACATTACACTTTGCTTTGCAAGGTCTCACGCAAAACTTTTGGCTAATCTATTGTAGAAGAATAGTAAAACTACTAAGTCATTTTTTTTCTCTTGGCCCAATTAGAATATATATATTTTTGGTTCTGATTAAAAAGAAATTTATAGATCTTGCTTACACAGGTTCTGTTATTTTGTGAAGAAGTTATGTTGTAATATGAAATGGGAGCAATGATTTTTGATACGAAATTTAATTAATCTACCAAAAATATTATTTCAGCAGCTTCTGTTTGTCAGTCTGTGCTCAACGCTATTGGCAGTACAGTTAAATCATAAGACATGGCTCTTTCTCCCATGAAGCTGACAGAATTCTTAGGAAATAAAAATTAGTCAGAGGGAACACTCAACAAATAAATATGTTATAAAGTGCCTATTTGTTTTGTAGATCCCATAAGTCCCATCTTGTTTAAGAAAGGGGTCAAGGGTCGGATCCCCTGGGAGTCAGGGGGTCAGGAAAGATTTCCCAAAAGAGGTAGAAATGAGCTGAGACTTAAAGGATGAATGCATTTTTAATAGAAGACAATATTAGGGAGGAGATACTGTAGACAGAGACCCTATAATTAAGGTCACAAAGAGGTGAATGGACTATGTGTGCAAATAAGAAATGAAAACTCACTGGGTCAACAGTACGCAAAATGAAGAACACAGGGTGATAAAGTCAGGTAGGCCTTTGATGCCAGTGTCAATAGTTTTGGCCATTCGTAAAGCTGAAACTAAACTAAAAATTTATCATTTTAATTCAGGTAAAACAAAAGGCAAACTAAAATAAATAAACTCTTTTCTGCCAAGGATGCTGACCTTTTCATATTCCCCTACAAAAGGGCCCGGGACACCCTGTGGGCCATGCAGTGTGGGTTCCTAAGAAGGGAAGAGGAGACCCTAATAATTTTCGTAAAAAATATATGAGAAGATAATGTGGGAGCAGCTGAGGAGGGCAGCCTGAGAAAGGCTTCTAGGGATTTTGCTGTGTGGATAAAAAGTATCAATGATTCCAAGCAGAGGAATACCCTATCATCGTAAACTTTTCTGTGTAAAGGATATAACAGAGCCACAGAACGGGAGAAAATATCTGCAAATCACATGATCTGAAAAGGGACTTATATAAAAATATATGAAGAACTTACAACACAATAATAAAACAGCAAACAACCCAATTAAAAATGGACCAAGGATCTGAATAGTTCTCCCAATAAAATAAGCAAATGGCCAATAAGCACAGGAAAAGATGTTCAATATCATTCACCAACAGAAGGGCCACATATTGTATGATTCCATACATATGAAACATCCAATATAGGCAAATCTGTGGAGACAGAAAATAGATTAGTTGTTTTCTGGGACTGGGGGGATAGGGAGATTGAGGGGTGATGACTGAGGGGGGGTAGTGAAAATGTTCTAAAATTGATTATGATTATGGATGCATAACTATGGGAATATACTAAAAGCTCTTGAATTTTACACTTTAAATGGGTGAATTCTCTAGTATGTGCATTATCTCAAAAAAGGCTGTTCAAAAATGAAACAGAAAAAAGTTGTTTGACACTCGACGTTTATTTCTTGTGAATTGTCTGTGTCTTTGGTCAGTTCTTCTATTTGAATTTGTGTTTGATTTTTCTCCTTTATTTGTAGGAACTCTTTGCACATTGAAGAATATTAGTCTTTTGTCATATGTGTAGCAAAAATGTTACCCATTTTTTAATTTGGGTTTTTGTTTCATTTGTGGTATTTTTTTTTTCCTGCAAATGTTTTGTTAACCCCAGACTATAAAATAGCCAGTTATTTTACCAGAAAAAAAAAAGCCTCCTCCCTTTCCTCTGCACTCCCCACACACTATCCCTGGCTATTTTTTAAAATCACAGTTCTGATTACGGAGCTCCTTTGCTGAAAAAGCCCAAAAGGCTATCAAAAGGTCATCCAAACTATTTTTCTAACTTTGTCCTAAACACCACCTTCTGTTTGTCCCAAGCTATGCAATTTCCCAAATATTCCATATAATTTCAGATATCAGAGCCTTTGCTCCTGCTCTTTCTTCAATGTAGAATATACTCTCCACCCCTGTTCTCTACCTGTCCAGTAATTCGACTTAGCCTTCAGGACTCAGTTAAATTTTACATTCTCTACAAAGACTTCCGTAACTTTTGATTCTTCCAGTCAGAATTGCTTTCTGTTCTCTTCGAGTCCCCATGACTTGGTGCTTATGCCCTTGTTTAATATTAATCATAATCTAACATGTGATAATTGCCTCTCTCCCTGTTTTTCCAACAAAATGATAAGCCACTTGTGCACAAAAATAACGGTTTAGTCATTTGGTATCTTGTTGCCTAGCTCAGAACCTTTAGTGAACAAAGAACAACTATTAATTAGTTGATTGTGATCAACTGTTTATCACTATTATATTAACAAGATTCATGAAGTCTATAGAATAAAAGTTCTGAGATTAAATTTGATTCTCAACTGGTCTTATTTTAATGCAATTCCTTTTCTAAAGATGTATAAATAATGTAGAACCCTCACCTTATTTACTTTGAGTGCCTCTTTCACCTTCCAATTAATTTTTTCCAGCCAACATTAGGAACTTGCTTATAATTTAGAGAAAAGATAGTGGAGGGTCAAAAGAAATATTCCAGATGCAATACTTTACTGTAAGAAACCCTGGCTTAAATAAAGAGAAGATAAACATACTTAACAGACATCCTAACTGTTTAGACCAGTTAAGGAAAAATTTAACCAAGAGGCTAGGAGACAGCTCGATGACTCATGAATATGTAACATGAATTTCAATAAGCCTAACGACGTTGAAAAATACTGTCACAACGGAGGCATGCTTGTGGAAATGGTCTACAATATCCAAATGCCAACTGTCAGCTCTTCAATATGTCATACATCTGAACATTAATTCAGATTATACTAGAATTAAGAATCCTTGGGCTTCCCTGGTGGTGCAGTGGTTAAGAATCTGCCTGCCCATGCAAGGGACACGGGTTCGAACCCTAGTCCGGGAAGATCCCATGTGCCACGGAGCAACTAAGCCCGTGCGCCACAACTACTGAGCCTGCGCTCTAGAGCCCGCGTGCCACAACTACTGAGCCCATGTGCCACAACTACTGAAGCCTGCACGCCTAGAGCCCATGCTCCGCAACAAGAGAAGACACCACAATGAGAAGCATGTGCACCTCAACAAAGAGTAGCCCCCCCTCGCCACAACTAGAGAAAGCCTGCGTGCAGCAACAAAGACCCAACGCAGCCAAAAATAAATAAATTTATAAAAACAAAAAAAAATCCTTGATGGAGCCAAGTAAAGTACCTGGGAAATGAAATCCTGTGCTTGATTTAAGTAGCCATTTTGCCAGGGAATGAGTTGTTGAATATCGACACACATGGGATAGTATTTTGGGAATTTTAGTATGGTTGTAGTAAGAGCAACAAAGAAAGAACACTGTGGACTGTAGGTATTACCCTAACTCTCCCAAAGGACTTCATCTGGCTTAATCTGGGGATCAGGTAATGGGAAAGGAAAAAGGGGAAGTATATATTTTTTTCACCCACTTGTCATTGCACCGAATGTGATGCAAGGTAATGACCTTTGTTTCCTTTTCTCCTTGCTTCCTGTGGCTGGATGTTCAGTGGTGACTGAAGTGGGGTGTTTGATACCATTTGCAGCTTTCAGAGTCATGGTCTTTAAACTAATTTCCTCTTGCTTTTTATTTGCCATATTTCCTTCTTGACTTCAGAAACTTCTGTCACATCATACTGAGGAGATTTCTGAGCCGCCACCCCTTCAGGTTTTTATTCTGCCTTATCTTAAATATCTCCTGTAAACCAACCTTACTTAGCAAGGTGAAGTGTTTTTAGGCAAGAATGATGTGACTGTAACAGTGTCAGCCCACCCGCCAGAGGTTATTTGACTGGTCCTTCAGTTGACTCCTTCTTCATTCACTCTTCTACATGCCTCCTTCAAAAGTCAGATGAGTAGTAGAAGAGGATAATACACCCAGAGGTTGGAGAGCTGGGTTTTAGTGATTGGTATGATAAATGGGGAGGCAGGGTGAGTGAGAAAGATAAGTTAGGAATGAAGAGGTTTGTGCCCCAGTTACATCTTTGTGTTTTCCTGGATTGAGGATTACCTGCAAGAAATTTGATATATTTTTTTAGTTCTATCCAAGGTTCAGACCTAACATTGGATTCCATCCTTTTAATATCCACGTACACTAAAATAATAACAGGTTTTACACATTTTATTTAATGGCAAATAAAACTGAAGCTCTTTGAGTAAAGTTTCGAAGTGCTTTGTGGTAAAGAATTATAATAACAGAATATTTAAAATAGTGGGAAAATGTTAATAACAATAACAAGGCAGGTTTTTTTCTTTATACTACCAAGGACGACCCAGTGGTAGTAGACAGTGGGAGAGAAAGGAATCTACTCCGGTCATAGGTATATTTCCGAGCAAGATACCAATACTTTCCTTGTGTCTCTCACTGCTTCCAACTCTGATGAGAATGATTCATTAAGACCCTCTTGACTGCAGGAAATTTAAGCCAAATTAACATAAGCTGAAAAAGGAAACTTTCTGGAAGGACATTGGGCATCCCAGCTGGGCATCATGAAGAGACTCACTGCCTAGCCCATTGTAGGAAACAAGGAAGTCCTTGAACCATTATGCTCAGTATTGCTTTTCTCTACAGATCTGTTACAATTCTCTAAGCGTAGGTCACCCTATCAGCTTCCCAGTCTTAATGGTAGAAATGACTGCTGTTTACAAATCCAGAGTTTATGTGTTCTAGTCCCCCTGAAAGAAGCTTCTCTCTCTCCCTCCCTCTCTCTGTTTCAGCTACCATAATTACCAAGAGAGGGACAGAGTAAACGGACTTGTCCAAATAAGCCCTGATCTATGTTAAGTCAAATCTTTCCAGGTAAAGTAGCTATTTTCCAAGAACAAGATGGCATTTAGAAGTATTTGAACTACAGACTCATGTATTAAATTGTGCCCTGATTTACATCCTCCATACACATTAACATCCTCCCAGTACACCACTGAGGAAGGAAAGTACCAAACAGTGTAGCTGGCATTTTGATACAGTTTACTCATCTAAGAGAAGCTATTTGGGATCTGTGAACTATAAGTATCTTAGAAGGATCCAGAAGGAACTCTTATAGGACAGTATTATTACATCTTTAGAAACAGCAATTTGACCTCTTGGCAGGAGATTCTCTCTGCCTTAGGAGGGTATTCATGCCACCCTTAGAGGCACTGGATGAGTTAAGGTCCCTTTGATATTTTACTTCACTTTTAGAACTCCAAAATTACTCACTTAATACTAAATCTGTTTGTTTCTTATATGTGTATTACAGGTGACATTACCGCAGTGACTTTCTCTTAATTTAAAATGAAAATCTGAAATTAAGTATTCTTCTATTAGGAAAAAGAATGAAGTAACACCAGCTGGAAAAAAAATAGTCGGTGACTATAAATTCTCATCATAAATTCATCTGGGCTTCTTTGAAATAAGCATAACATTAAAGATGAAAGAAAGTAATGCACCCTGCTTAGTGATATCATGATTGATTGATTGATAAGCACCTTCCTTTAGAGATATTAAAATCCTCAACCCCCCAAATACTAAATATTATTAGTGGTAAGGATATATTACATATCTTAGTGTTTTTCTTGGTGTGGTAGTAATTTTTAAATTAAAACAAATAACCCTTAGGGAATAAATCAGTTGACTTCTATTTCATTTCCTCTGTTTTGCCTAAAAACTGAGGGAACTCTAAAATAAGGTCTATGTTCAAATTCCTTGTTTAAGGAGGCCCTTTCCAGTGACAGACAGCCCCAATTCAATGTTAATTCACAGGACTCCAGCATTTCTCTCTGCTTCTGTGCTGAGTATCAGAGCATCTGGCCCCTGAGCTGAAGGTGACCAAATGCATATTAGATGGAGACATTGCAGTGTTTTAACTAATTCTGACTCAAGTAATGACTTAGTGCTTGACAAGGAGAGTCTTGAAATGTTTCCTCTTTCACATATTTACTGATAATGTCTTATGTGGTTTTCTCCCCAAGCACTTTGCTGACTCAATAGGACAATGTCAAGTTCATGCTGATGTCATTTCCTCCTGAAATAACTGCACTTAGGAAGAAAATAGATAGAAATAGGCGGGGGGAAAATCTCTATTAGTGTTAGATTGAGGAGTCTGCATTAGAGTCTGTTCCAACTTGACATATTGGGGACTGAGATTGTTTGGTTATATATACCTAGAAAGTCATGTTTTATTCCAAAAGTGCACAGAACACTCATGGCTCATTATGTAAATCTTTGCTTCATAAAAATAACTTAAAATTCTATCAAGGTCTGGATTAGCATCTCCATTTTTCATAGAAGGGAGCTCTAACACAGAGACAGATGTCTGGGCTGTACCTGAGCAGCAAAGCCAAGGTCAGCATCCAATTAAAATTTTCTAATGCTCACTGGGTCTCTAACATTTTATCATGAGCTCACTGGTGTTTATACAAAGAGGAAAGGCAATTTCTATCTTGCAAGGATGTGAAGAGCAGTTCCACTTATATTTCATATGCAGTTCTGGGACCGTATTTCAGTAGATACACCCGGTGTCATCTGTTTTGCTATATATGGTTGAGAAAGATTCAACCCACAGAAAAAGTTAGATTCTTAGTCAGTTGTTTCCAAACTTTTGAGTTATGAGAACCACTTTTTAAAATAAAAAAAAATTGATTTCCTTGAAAATTGTAATTTTATTTTTATAACCCCCTATTTTTAAGAATGGCATACCCATCAGATTTCTATTCAACACATTTGTATTAAGTGCGTATTATGTGATAGGCATGATGCTGGATAAATATAATCTTTGCTCTCAAGAGATTTGTAGACTAAAACATGACTTTAATGCAATGAATTAGCATTTTAGTAAACGGCATCTATATATACTTTAAAATACAGGTGCATAGATATGTGAGATTATTCAGTCTATCTAAAAAACATGGTTGACATACACCCTTGGCAGATCCTTGCATGAAGTGGTGTCCCACACCTCTTACTTCCATCCAAATTCTGTAGCCAATTGGTTCAGAAGCACTGGCTTAAGCTTCCTCCTTGCCCCTAGAAAGAAACCCCATTTTCTTTTCTGAGATAATGAAGTAGAACATTTGCAAAAGCAGACTTGAGATTCCAACTTCTGGTTCTAGTATTTACCATCTGTGTGACATTAGGCAAGTTCCTTAATGTCTCTGTGCCTCCATTTATTTCTTTTTGCTTCACTGAGGTATAATAGACAAAATTATAATGTATTTTAAGTGTACAATTGATGATGTGATGATTTAATATATGTATAACTTATGAAAGTAATCTCACGTTCAAAGTTAATTGACCCATACATCACCTCTTTTTTTTTTTTGGTGAGAACACGAGTTCTATTCTTTTACCAAATTTCAATTAAACAATAAATACAGTATTGTCAACCATAGTGACCATGTTATATATCTTCAAAGCATATTCATCTTATAACTGAAAGTCTGTATCCTTTTACTAGCCTCTCCCCATTTCCCCTACCCGCCCAGCCTTGGTAATCACTATTCTACTCTCTGCTTCTATGACTTCACCTATTTTAGATTCCACATATAAGTGAGATGATACACTATTTGTCTTTCTGTGTCTGGCTTATTTCAAATAGCATGATACCCTTCGGGTTTCTTCATGTTGTCACAAATGGCAAGATTTGTCTTTTATAAGGCAGAATAATATACTATTGGGTATGTGTGTATCACACTTTTTCTAATCATCCACTGATGGGCACTTAGGTTGTTTCTATACTTTGGCTACTGTGAATAATGCTGCAATGAACATGGGAGCATTATTCTCTTCCCGAAAATGATTTCATATCCTTTGGATATATACCAGAAGTGGGAGTGCTAGATCATATGTTAGTTCTAGTTTTTATTTCTTGAGGAAACTCTGTCTTCCAAAGTGACTGTACCAGATTATATTCCCACCAACTGTGTACAAGTGTTCCCTTTTATCTATATCCTCACAGTTGTTTGTTATCTCCTACCATTTTCATAATAGCCATCCTAACAGGTGTGAGGTGAGGTGATATTTCATTGTGGTTTTAATTCACATTTCCCTGATGATTAGTGATGTTGAGCACCTTTTCATGTACCTCTTGGCCATTTGTGTGTCTTCTTTGGAAAATGTTATTCTAGTCCTTTGCCCAGTTTTAAATTGGTTTATTAGGTTTTTGTTTTTTTTTTCTATTGAGTGATATGAGCTCCTTGTATATTTTGGATATTAACCCCTTATCAGATATGTGGTTTGCAAATATGTTCTCCCATTCCATAGGGTCCCTTTTTGTCTTGGGGGTAACTATTCTGCTTTATTGATTTATGTGTCTGTTTTTATGCCAACACCAAATTGTAGTTTTGTAACATACTTTGAGATCAGGAAGCATGACACATCAGACTTGTTTCTTAAGACTGCTTTGGCTATTCACGTCATTTGTAGTTCCATACAAATTTTAGGATTATTCCTCCTATTCCTGTGAAAAGTGCCATTGGGATTTTTATAGGGATTGCATTGAACCTGTAGCTCACGTTGGATAGTATGGATATTTTAATGATATTCTTCCAGTCTATGAACACAGAATATCTTTCTATTTATCTGTGTCTTCAATTTCTTTCACCAATATGTGTAGCTGTCCTTCTATAGCCACAGATTCTGAATCTGATCCAGGGTTCATTGAATCCATGGATGTAGAACCTATGGATATGGAGGGCTGACTGGCTATGCCAATTTATATAAGGGACTTCAAAATTTTGCAAAGGACTCTGCAAATTTTGATATCTTTGAGGGTCTTAGAACAAATCCCCTGTGGACACCAAGGGATGACTGTATTATAGTTTTCAGTGTACAGATCTTTCACTTCCTTGGTTAAATTAATTCCTAGTTTATTCTTTTTGATGCTAATGTAAATGGGATTATCTTCTTAATTCTCCTTCTGATAGTTCATCATTAGTCTATAGTAATTTTTGTATTTTTATTTTTTATCCTGAAGCTTTACTGAATTGTTTATTAGTTGAAACAGTTTTTTGGTGTACTCGTTAGGGTTTTTTTTTAATATATAATAGCATGCCATGTAAACAGAGACAATTTTATTTTTTCCTTTTTGAGTTTGATACCTTTTATTTCTTTTTCTTGCCTGATTGCTCTGGCTAGGATTTCCAGTACTATGTTGAACAGAATCAGTGAGAGTAGTCATTCTTGTCTTGCTCCTCATCTTATAGAAAAAGCTTTCAGCTTTTCACTGTTGAGTGTCATGTTAGCTCTGTGCCTGTCATATATGATCTTTATTTTGTTTAGTTACATTCTATACCTTCTTTTTTGTTGAGAGTTTTATCATGAAAGGATGTTGAATTATGTCAAATACTTTTTCTTCATCTGTTGAGATGATTATATGATTTTTATCCTTCATTTTGTTAATGTGGTGTATCGCATTGATTGATTTTCATATGTTGAACCAGCTTTGCATCCCAGGAATCAATGTCACTTGATCACAGTGTATGATTATTTTTATGTATTGTCGAATTCATTTTGCTAATATTTTATTGAGGATTTTTGCATTTATGTTCATCAGGGATATTGCCTGTAATTTTTCTTTTCTTGTAGTGTCCTTTACTGGCTTTGGTATCAGGATAATGCTGGCATCCTAAAATGAGTTTGGAAGTGTTCCTTTCTCTTCTGTTTTTTGAAAGAGTTTGAGAAGGATTGGTATTAATTCTTCTTTATATGTTTGGTAGAATCCACCAGTGAAGCCATCTGGTCTTGGACTTTTCTTTGTTGGGAAGTTTTTTTTTTTTAATTACAGATTTTAATTACAGATTCAGTCTCCTTACTGGTAATTAGTGTGTTCAAATTTTCTATTCGTGATTCAGTCTTGGTAGATAGTATGTTTCTAGGATTTTAGAAATATTTCTTCTAGAATATCCAATTGTTGCCATGTAATTTTTCATAGTTGTTTCTTATGATTCTTAATATTTCTTTGTTATCACTTGTAATGTCACCTCTTTCATTTATGATTTTATTTATTTGAGTCTTCTCTCTTTTTCTTCTTAGCCTAAAGATTTATCAATGTTGTATATATTTTTTAAAAATCAACTCTTGGTTTAATTGATATTGTCTATTGTTTTTCTAGTCTCTATTTCACCTATTTCCACTCTGATCTTTGTCATTTCCTTCCTTCTACTAATTTTGGGCTAATTTGTCTTTTTTCCTAGTTCCTTGAATGTGAAGTGAGGTTGTTTATTTTAGACCTTGCTTGTTTTTTTTTAATCACTTTTTATTGGAGTACAGTTGCTTTACAATGTTGTGTTAGTTTCTACTGTACAGCAACATGAATTAGCCATACATATACACATATACATATATCACCTCTCTTTTGTACTTCCTTCCCATTCAGGTCACCACAGTGCATTAAGTAGAGTTCCCTGTGCTATACAGTATGTTCTCATTAGTTATTTTATACATAGTATCAATAGTGTATATGTGTCAGTCCCAATCTCCCAATTCCTTCCCCCCTTCCCCCTTGGTATCAATACATTTGTTCTCTACATCTTTGTCTATTTCTGCTTTGCAAATAGGCTTATCTATACCATTTTTCTAGATTCCACATATATGCATTAATATATGATATTTGTTTTTCTCTCTCTGACTTACTTCACTCTGTATGATAGACTCTAGGTCCATCCACATCTCTAATGTGGATGACCCAATTGGTTCCTTTATATGGCTGAGTAATATTCCATTGTATATATGTAGCACATCTGTTTTATCCATTGCTCTATTGATGGACATTTAGGTTGCTTCCATGTCCTGGCTATTGTAAATAGTGCTGCTATGAATATTGGGGTGCATGTATCTTTTTGAATTATGGCTTTCTCTGGGTATATGCCTCATAGTGGGATTGCTGGGTCATATGGTAGTTCTATTTTTAGTTTTTTAAAGAACCTCCATACTGTTCTCCATAGTGGCTGTATCAATTTACACTCCCACCAACAGTGCATGAAGGTTCCCTTTTCTCCACACTCTCTCCAGCATTTATTATTTGTAGATTTTTTGATGATGGCCATTCTCAGTGGTGTAAGGTGATACCTCACTGTAGTTTTGATTTGCATTTCTCTAATAATTAGTGATGTTGAGCATATTTTCATGTGCCTCTTGGCCATCTGTATGTCTTCTTTGGAGAAATGTGTATTTAGGTCTTCTGCCCATTTTTGATTGGGTTATTTTTTCTTTTTTTTGATATTGAGCTGCATGAGCTGCTTGTATATTTTGGAGATTAATCGTTTGTCAGTTGCTTTGTTTGTAAATATTTTCTCCCATTCTGCAGGTTGTCTTTTCATCTTGTTTATGGTTTCCTTTGCTGTGCAAAAGCTTTTAAGTTTCATTAGGTCCCATTTGTTTATTTTTGTTTTTATTTTCAGTACTCTAGAAAGTGGGTCAAAAAAGATCTTGCTGTGATTTATGTCAAAGAGTGTTCTACCTATGTTTTCCTCTATGAGTTTTATAATGCCTGGCCTTAAATTCAGGTCTTTAATCCATTTTGAGTTTATTTTTGTGCATGGTGTTAGGGAGTGTTCTAATTTCATTCTTTTACATGTAGCTTCACAGGCAAATTCTTGTTTCTTAATGTAGGTATTTTTTGCTGTAAACTTCCCTCTTAGAACTGCTTTTGCTTCATCTCATAGGTTTTGGCATGTTGTGTTTCCACTTTCATTTGTGTCAAGTTTTTCTTCTATTTACCTTTTGATTTCTTTGATCCATTGGTTGTTCAGAAACTTGTTGTTTAATCTTCATATATTTGTGAATTTTCCATTTTTCCTCTTTTAATTTATTTCTACTTTCATACTATTGTGGTCAGAAATACACTTGATATGATTTCCATCTTCTTAAATTAGTTAAGACTTGGTTTTTGGCTTAACAATTGATCTGTCCTGGAGAATGTTCCATGTGTACTTGAAAACAGTGTGCATTCTGCTGCTGATGGAATGTTCTTTTATGCTTGTTAAGTCTCTCTGGTCTAATGTGTCATTTAATTCCAACATTTCCTTATTGTTTTTTCCTCTGGATTATCTACCCATTGTTGAAGTGGGACTTTGAGGCTCCCTAAAATTATTATATTGCTGTCTATTTCTTCCTTCAGATCTGTTAATCTTTGCTTTACATATTTAGCTGCTCTAATATTGAGTGCTCTAAATATCTGGAATTATTGTGTCCTTATGATTAATTGACCCCTTTATCATTGTATAATGACCTTCTCTTTTCCATGTTACATTTTTGGCCTAAAGTCTATTTTGTGTGATATAAGTAGTTCTATGCTTGTTTTTTTTTTTTTTTTGGTTTCCATTTGCATGGAATATCTTTTTCCATCCCTTCTCTTTCAGTCTGTGTATGTACTTAAAGGTAAAGTGAGTCTCTTATTATCAGCAGCATATAGCCAGGTCTTATTTATATATATAGATATATAAATATTTATAGAGATATATAGATTAATATACATAGGTATATAAATATATATATAAATATAAATATATATATATATATATATATATATACCCACTCTACCTTTTGATTGATTTAGTCCACTTACATTTAAATTAATTATTGATACATATGGACTTACTATTGTCATTTTTTGTTTTCTGGCTGTTTTGCAGTTCCCTTCTTCCTCTCTTGCTCTCCTCCTTTGTGATTTGATTATTTTCTATAGTGTGGTATGCTTTGATTCCTTTCTCTTTATCTACTATAGGTTTTTATTTTGTAGTTAGCATAAGCCTTACATAAGACATAACATTTTATTTTAAGCTGGTAACAACTTAACTTTGGATGCATACAGAAGTTCTACATTTTTATACTTCCCCCTAGGGTTTTTGTATTTGACGTCACATTTATATTGCATATCCACTAACAAATAATGTTGTTTTAGTTATTTTTTAATACTTTTTTAACCTTGATAGTAGAGTTATAAGTGATCTACCATCCCCACCATAACAACTTCAGAATATTCTGAATTTAACCATATGTTTACCTTCACCAGTGAGATTTATACTTTCACATGTTTTCATCTTACTAATTAGCATCCTTTTGTTTCAGCTTTAAGAACTCCCATTAACATTTCTTATAAGGCTGGTCTTGTCTTGGTGAACTACTTTAACTTATGTTTGTCTGGGAAACTATCGTCTCTTCAATTGTAAAAGACAGTTTTGCTGGCTAGAGTACTCTTGGTTGGCAAAGTTGTTTTTGTGTTTTGTTGTTGTTGTTGTTTTATTTCTTTGAATAGACCATCCCACTCCCTTTTCTTGCCTGCAAAGTTTCTGCTAAAAAGACCTTCTGAAAGTCTTGTGGAAGTTCCCTTGTACATGACAAGCTACTTTTCTCTTGCTGCTTTCAGATTCTCCTTTGTCTTTAACTTTTGACAATTTAATTATAATGTGTCTCACTGTGGGTCTTGGATTCTTTTTATATTGCGCTTTTAGGGATTCCTAGTTTTGGATGTCTGTTTCTTTCCCCAGGTTAGGAAAGTTTTCAGCCATTATTTATTTGCATAATATTTCTGCCTCTTCCTCTCTCTCCTCCTTCTGAGACCTCTGTAATGTATATATTGGTTTCCTTGATGGTGTCACATTGTCCTTTAAGCTATCTTCACTCTGTTTCTGTTTGCTCCTCTGATTGGATGCATTCCACTGCCCTGTCTTTGATTTTGCTGATGCTGTTTTTCTGGTTGATCTAGTCTGCTCTTGAAGTCCTATATTAAAGTTTTCACTTCAGTTATTGTATTCTTCGACTCTGTGATTTATGTTTGGTACTTTTTAATATTTTCTCTTTGTTGAAATTCTCTTTTTTCATGCATTGCTCTCCTGACCTTGGTGAGCATCTTTATGACCATTATTTTGAATTCTTTGTTGGGTAAATAACTTATCTCCTTTTCATTACAGTTGGTTTCTAGAGATTTCTCTTGTTCTTGTGTTTGGAACATATTCCCCTGTTTCTTCATTTTCTTTGACTCTCCCTGTTGAGTTCTGCACATTAAACAGTCACTTGTTTTGTCTTGACAGATTGGCCTCATATAGGAAATTAACCTCATCAGTCAGCCTGGCCTGAGCTCCTGATTGCCTTTCACACATTTGTTTATGTCCATGCTGCCATTTCTTTTCTTAGTGGCTCTCAGTATTTGAGGGTGTAACAAAACCTTCAGTGTACCAAAGATGTTGGAAATGCTCATATTCTTGTTTAGGTGACCAGAGGACTACTAATTGCCAGCCCCTTGAGCTCCCTGGTGCAGGCTAATTGAACATTGGAATTTCAGGCAGCAGGTAGGAAATCGGCACTTTGGGTATGCAGTATAGCCCCTACTAGGGTAAAATCAGAAGCTGGGTGTTTTTTGCTTACTCACTGTGCTGAGTAAAAGGGAATAATCTCTGGGAGTTCTTGTAGCTCCAATAGAACTGCCTTTTTGTTTTGTGTGGTCTCAAGGGACTCAGAAATGCAGAACCCTCTTGGGTCCCAGAGCTAGGTGAATTGAGAGCCAGTCCCTGGGGTGGCAGTCATAACAGTTGTGTTGTTAAGTGTGTGGACAAGCTCATTCTAAGGGAGAATCTGGAGACTTGCTTTTTCTATTGGTTTGTGGTGGGGGAGACAGTGGGAGATGTGACTACCAGCTCTACCGGGCTCCCAGGAGGATCCTAGTCAGCTCCCCATGCAGACTGATTAAATGCCAGAACCTCAGACAGAAGCTTGGAAAGTATGAAGTCAGGTCTTTTCCAGGGAGAAAGTGGGAGAGAGGTGTTTTGCTGGCTCCCTCTATGCTAAGCCTGGTAGGAATAGCTGCAGAACAGTGCTTGCATGACCCTTTGAAAACTGCTTCTTTTTGTTTAATATGGCCCTGTGAGACTCGTGAATGCTGAGCCCTGTTGGCTATCAGAGCTAGGTAATTTGAGGGATTCTTCTTCAGGTGCTGGCCACAAAAGTTGGTACACCAAATGTGTGAACAAGCTCCTTCCAGGAAGAAGTTGGAGACTTGGTTTTACTATTGGAGAAAGCCAGAGGGAGAACGTAAGGAAGGTGCCCACTGGCTCTCTTGAGCTCTGGGGAGGACTGTAGTAGCACCTAGATGCAGGCTGATCAGAGGCTGAACCCTCAGGCAGCAGCTGGGAAACTAGGCAGTCAAACCCCTTCCTGAAAGAAACTGGGAGATGGGTGCCTTTTCCTGTTCCCTTTGCACTGAGCCCAGGCATACAGCCACAGGGAGGATTCGTACATCCTTTTAAAAACGGCTGCTTTGTTTGCTATAGTCCTGTGGGATTCATGAACACAAGTACCATTGGTTCTCAGAGGTATGTCATTTGGGGGCCATACCTTGAGTAGCAGCCTTAAAAGCTGGGGTGCTAAATGTGATGTCCAAACTCTTCACTCCTCTTGGAGAAGCTGGGAGTTGAGAATTCACTCCCAGTTGTAAAGCACCATGGTGTACGTCTCAGCCATTCCTACCTATTTCAGTATGGGTGCTTTCTCGGCTGCCTGATGTGTAGGAGTCACTCAACAAGTTTCTGGATTTTTCTCAGAGGGAATTGATCCATATGTAGCTGTATATTCTGTATATTTATGAGAGGAGGAAAATTCAGGAGGCTGCTATCTCACCATCTTCGTGACCTCTCCATTTCTTTCTTTACAATGGAGATAATGATAGTACCTATGTGATAGGGTTGTTGCAAGGATTAAACAAGTTAATAAACACACGGCGTTTAGAAATTATTATTATTACTGCATTATTGTTACTACTACTGTTATTCAGTGTTGTCAAGGTAGGTACTGCCTGAGTACGTACTGTGAGTCCAGCCCTGACCAAAGGGCAGAGCTTACCAGTAAGTCACGCATGAGGATGTGTCAAGATATGCTTAAGATGATTAAAACTTCCGTTTCACGTGGTCTGAAGTTTGGTTCATTTTGAGGGGATCTAGATGATTCAGCACTGTTCATTGTTTGCCACGCTGGTGCACTCTTCCTTGTTTAATGCTTTATTGATCAGGAATGTGTGTAGGCACTCTGCTTGGGAGGCCTTCCTGGAGGATGCCTAGTATTGATGTCTTATTGCCAAGGAAACTGCAGGTTCTTTCTTTTCTTCATAGGAGCTGCTTAATAGCATCAAGCCATTGATCCATTTACTGTATTTGGACCCTTGGCAATGGTTAATGCTAGAAAGACCATGTAATAAAGTATTTTGCTTAGAGGGCTGGGAGAAAATGAACATTGTCCTTGACGGAGGGAGGCACGGAGCATGGGTAGCTTTCAGACATCTCACTACTGCCCTCACAGCAAGCCCTGGCTGGTTGTCCACATGTGTATCATAACCTCCCGTTTATTTTCCTTTAGTTTCAAGGACTGTGCCCTTAAACATGTTCTTTTATTCTTTGTTTAGATACCTTCCATTTTCAGATATAGTTCATACAATCCTATGAAAAGGAAGTTAATAGGGTGATGGGCTCTATTTCTCCTAATTTTAGAGGAATAGAAAAGAGTCATATTTTAGATAAGAGATGAGAAATAATTTTTGGTCTGTAGGTAGAAGGATCACTCAGAAAAGTTGCAAATTCTTTCTGACACCATGACATATAGGGGGAAAAGCTATTCTATTTTCCTTTTCGATTAAAATACAGTGTGGGGTAGGAAACATGGATTTGATTCTGGAAGACTGAGGTTCAAATATTAGCTCTAACACTTACTGCCCTGTGTCCTCAAGTAAGTTATAAAAAATCCTTGACTATCTATAAAAGCAGGATTGTGAGAGCTACCCTTATGGGCTAGTGTGAGAAGTGAATGAAATAAATATTGATATAAGACAATTGAAGCATAGTAGTTATGCCATAAATACTAGTCTCTGTCTCTCCGTTGGGGGTGGTAGAGCTGTGGGTGGTTGACAAGGCAGAGGTACTGGGCTCCAGTCTGAGCCCTCAAGTGAGACTTAGGACAAGGCCTCCTCCCAGCTCCGTGTCAAAAACAGTTTGAGGGACGTTCACTCCTTTGGAAGGCACCACACTAAGCAGGCTATTGCTTGGTTGATGACTCTGCCAATGGAAAACCTGATTTGGGGACAAACGGATGGGCTCTCTTTATCTCTTGGTTTTGTATCTGTTCTTAAGGTCTTCCAAAAAACTGCTACGTAAGTAAATGCAAGCGATAAGCGAGGAAGAGTGTGGAAAGAGCATATTTCTATGGCAAATCTTTATTAAATAACCCACATGGAAGCATTTTAGTAAACTGTGAAGCATTATACGTCTAATGTCGGGGGCATTTAGCCTTACGCAGTGCTCCTTTACCAGTGCGCAAGCCACTCCCGCTTAGCTAGAGCCCCTCAGCAAGCACAGCGAGGTAGAAGAGGTCCTGCCCAGCAGGCCTCTGCAGTGATGGGAAGGACAGCCGTAACCAGCTTCTACAAAGAAGGCCCGCCTCTCACAGTGTTCAAAAAATAGAAAACCACACGCTCCTACGTCAGCAACTCTTTCCCCTGAAAAACGCATACACACAAGACACCACGCACATCCACACATGGACATATACGCATACATATCCATGTATACACACATCCAAACATATAGACACACATACACACACGTGCATACACATGCACACACGTGCTCAGACATACACTTGCATATACACATGCACACACACCGCTGCCAGGCTACCAGGGGGAGGAGAGAGTGAGTCACAGCTCTGACTTTTCTTTAGTCTAATCAGAAGACATGGGGTTAGGGGGAGCTTGCTTGGGTAATTTTCTCACCAGTGCAAACTAAAGGAAATTAAAGCTAGAAGTGATAGTGATTGGGGCTCTGCAAGGGTAACTATGAGGACTTAGTCTCAGGATGATTTATTCTTCCTTGTTTCAGTGGTTCTGGAAATAAAAGGCCTTCAGAGGCTTTTTACTAAAAGCCATCTTATACAGGTGGGCACTCTGGCAAAAAGGTGGTTTTGCAGTATTTGAGGGATAGAGCCACGTGCTTGGGGAGAGAGAAAGCACACGTTGCTCAGCGCATATGATTGGCGCCCTCTTGTAAACAGCTTTATAAAGGGATCTAACAACACTCATACGCATGTTCTGAATCATACCTGAATAAGCCATATGCATATCGCACTACTTGAAATTTGTGATTGAATTTAGGTTCTTGACTCTTTTTCTTCCATCTTTATTTCAATAAAAGGAAGCTGTGTATCTTAAGTGAGTCAGCCTCTCCCCTAAACAATATTATTCTGAGTTAGAATCAAGGGATTAGCGATTCATTCTGCATGTGCAAACAAATGGTATATGAAGCGGGTCTTGTGGTTGGAAATGTCTGCTTCCCTTGACTAAACTTCCCAAGAGTTCTGACTGCCATGCAAGCCACACTCAAGTAAGATTGCTGTTGGCAGCAATCAGAAATGTGACTATTTCTCCCTCTTCATTCCCTCCCTCCTTCCTTCCTTCTCTGTCCCTCTCAATCACACACACACAATTCTGGATAAAAGCCGGGTGACTACCTGATAAGAGCTAACTGACTATTTGATAGGTGGTACTGGGATCAGTACTATGATCTATCTGCATGGTAGATCAGAGCAGTTGGAGTGGGCAAGCTGAAGCAGGGTCTTTCCCTAGTTGGAAACCTGAGTGGGATGTCAGACGTCAGACATTTGGATTTGCTATTCTGCTTTTGGAGATGAAACAGGCCCATATACATACAGGTAAACCCCTTAGTGAATATTTGATTCAGCAGTCCTTGACATATCTATCTAACAAGACATAAAACAGAAGATTTTTAAAAACATGTACTCCTCTCTCATCATTTATGCAGCCTTTTGAGACATTTAATCAAGTCATTACATCTTTCTGGGGACTTGCTGGATATGACATACAGCCTTACCAGGCACCAAACTATCACGAGGTAGCTAGGCTCTCTTGACCTCTTTGTACCAGAAATACCACTTTGGTCCTCTCTCTTATCTAATATTAACATATTAGATGAATGCCAAAACTTTATAGGTCAAAGTTCTCGACTAGAAGAAAGGTAAACACGAAACACTCTTAAAATAAAAGGGAATCTTTGTTCTAATCAAGCAACCCTTGATTAAAAACATTCTGGATGTGAGAGGCGACTTGAATTGTAGAATAAATAGAAATAGGAAACTGACAAAGCAACTTTGACTTTAGAACTCTGCTCCTTAAGCCCAGGATCCCAAATAACTCAGTAGTAATTGTCTCCGGTAAACTTTCCTCAACTATCATCGCTGTTGTGTGTGTGTTTTTTTATAACATCTTTATTGGAGTATAATTGCTTTACAATGGTGTGTTAGTTTCTGCTGTATAACAAAGTGAATCTGTTATACGTATACATATGTCCCCATATCTCTTCCCTCTTGCGTCTCCCTCCCTCCCACCCTCCCTATCCCACCCCTCTAGGTGGTCACAAAGCACACTACCAAACGTAAAATAGATAACTAGTGGGAAGCAGCCGCATAGCACAGGGAGATCAGCTGTTGTGTTTTTATTAATCGAAATGTTCATTTTTGTTTGGCTGCTCTGTTAAATTTTTCTTCATCTTCTTCTATCTTTATTTCATTTTTTTTGATTTTGAGAACTAAAAAATATAGAAATGTACCAAAATAATATATCAAAGTTATGCCTATACATGTATGATTTTTAATAACTTAATGTATTTTCTTAAACTCCTTTTCTTCATTTATAAAATTAAAGTGTACTTTTCCCTCCCATACCTGCCTTCTCCCACAGAGTGACAGCTGCTATGGTAAATTTAGTGTGAATCTTTGCAAGGCCAACGTTCTATATTTTTAGAATTGTATGCTATCCATAAACAATATAGTGATTACCTAAGTTATAAAATGGTGAAGTCTGTCTGCAATGTGCTTTTTGCATTCAACGTGATGTTTTTCAGGTCTGTGCATGTTGGCATGGTATATGTATAATTTTATTCTCTTCAACTGCTTCATCATCTGTAATTTGAATATACCATATTTCATGCATCCGTTCCCCTAAGCAAAGTAATTTATGTTGTTACAATTTTTTTTCATTATCGTGAGCACCACTGCTCTAAATACTTTTGTATATCTCTCTGTATGTACGTGGGTATAATTTTCCCCGGGGGATGTACCCAAAAGTGGAAATGGTAGGTGATAGAGTACCTACATTTTCAATTTTACTAGATACTGCTAACTTGTAAACAGTGGTTACACCAATTTACTCTCCTGTCAATAGTGTATGCAAACCTGTGTTTTTCTCGTGGTCACTAGTAAATACCATTATAAGTAGTTTTTATTCATTCCAATTAAATGGATGTAACATGATATCAAAATATTATTTATAGTTTCCTGCTTATAAGTGAAGTTGAGTGTCTTTTCAGATATTTATTAGCCATTCTTTTTTTTCCTCTTCTGTGAACTGCATATCCATTGCCTTAAAATTTTTTTTCCCTGTATCAGTTCTATCATGTGGTGAATGTCGACTTCTCATCTTCCCCTTGTCTTTTAAACTTATTTATGACGCTATTGTCAGGCTAAAAATCTTATCTTTAATGGCATCAAGTTGATTAATCTTTCTATGTGCTGCACTTTTAGTGACTTGACTAAAAAGTACTTTCCAGTTCCAAGGACATAGAGGCTTTTCCTATATTTCTTTCTTATAGTTTAAAATTTTTTCTAATTTAGGTCTTTACACAGTCTGGAATTTACTTTTGTCTTTGATGCTAGTGATCTTGTTTCATTGTTTTCTATAAGGAGAGTGTATGAGAGTACTCTCACAGCACCGTTTGTAAAGTCAACTTTATCTCATGGCAATGTACGCTGGAAACACTTGGATGTAGTTCTGGACTATCAAAGCTAATCCCCTCAAACCTTATTATCTGTGTAGATACTTGTAGTATCAGAAGGTCTACATTATTCATATAGTATTTTTTTAACATCTTTATTGGGCTATAATTGCTTTACAATGGTGTGTTAGTTTCTGCTTTATAACGAAGTGAATCAGTTATACATATACATATGTTCCCATATCTCTTCCCTCTTACGTCTTCCTCCCTCCCTATCCCAACCCTCCAGGTGGTCACAAAGCACCGAGCTGGTATCCCTGTGCCATGAGGCTGCTTCCCACTAGCTATCTACCTTACGTTTGGTAGTGTATATACGTCCATGCCTCTCTCTTGCTTTGTCACAGCTTACCCTTCCCCCTCCCCATATCCTCAAGTCCGTTCTCCAGTAGGTCTGTGTCTTTATTCCTGTCTTACCCATAGGTTCTTCATGACATTTTTTTTTCTTAAATTCCATATATATGTGTTAGCATACAGTATTTGTCTTTCTCTTTCTGACTTACTTCACTCTGTATGACAGACTCTAGGTCTATCCACCTCATTACAAATAGCTCAATTTCATTTCTTTTTATGGCTGAGTAATATTCCATTGTATATATGTGCCACACCTTCTTTATCCATTCATCTGATGATGGGCACTTAGGTTGTTTCCATCTCCGGGCTATTGTAAATAGAGCTGCAATGAACATTTTGGTACATGACTCTTTGTGAATTATGGCTTTCTCAGGGTACATGCCCAGTAGTGAGATTGCTGGGTCATATGGTAGTTCTATCTGTAATTTTTTAAGGAACCTCCATACTGTTCTCCATAGTAGCTGTACCAATTCACATTCCCGCCAGCAGTGCAAGAGTGTTCCCTTTTCTCTACACCCTCTCCAGTATTTATTGTTTCTAGATTTTTTGATGACGGCCATTCTGACTGGTGTGAGATGATATCTCATTGTAGCTTTGATTTGCATTTCCCTAATGATTAATGATGTTGAGCATTCTTTCATGTGTTTGTTGGCAATCTGTATATCTTCTTTGGAGAAATGTCTATTTAGGTCTTCTGCCCATTTTTGGATTGGGTTGTTTGTTTTTTTGTTATTGAGCTGCATGCGCTGCTTGTAAATTTTGGAAATTAATCCTTTGTCAGTTGCTTCATTTGCAAATATTTTCTCCCATTCCGAGGGTTGTCTTTTCATCTTGTTTATGGTTTCCTTTGCTGTGCAAAAGCTTTGAAGTTTCATTAGGTCCCATTTGTTTATTCTTGTTTTTATTTCCATTTCTCTAGGAGGTGGGTCAAAAAGGATCTTGCTGTGATTTATGTCATAGAGTGTCCTGCCTATGTCTTCCTCTAAGAGTTTGACAGTTTCTGGCCTTACATTTAGGTCTTTAATCCATTTTGAGCTTATTTTTGTGTATGGTGTTAGGGAGTGGTCTAATCTCATACTTTTACATGTACCTGTCCAGTTTTCCCAGCACCACTTATTAAAGAGGCTGTCCTTTCTCCACTGTACATTCCTGCCTCCTTTATCAAAGATAAGGTGACCATATGTGCGTGGGTTTATCTCTGGGCTTTCTATCCTGTTCCATTGATCTGTCTTTCTGTTTTTGTGCCAGTACTATACTGTCTTGATTACTGTAGTTTTGTAGTATAGTGTGAAGTCAGGGAGCCTGATTCCTCCAGCTCCGTTTTTCTTTCTCAAGATTGCTTTGGCTATTCGGGGTCTTTTGTGTTTCTATACAAATTGTGAAATTTTTTGTTCTAGTTCTGTGAAAAATGCCAGTGGTAGTTTGATAGGGATTGCATTGAATCTGTAGATTGCTTTGGGTAGTAGAGTCATTTTCACAGTGTTGATTTTTCCAGTCCAAGAACATGGTATATCTCTCCATCTGTTTGTATCGTCTGTAATTTCTTTCATCAGTGTCTTATAGTTTTCTGCATACAGGTCTTTTGTCTCCTTAGGTAGGTTTATTCCTAGATATTTTATTCTTTTTGTTGCAGTGGTAAATGGGAGTGGTTTCTTAATTTCACTTTCAGATTTTTCATCATTAGTGTATAGGAATGCCAGAGATTTCTGTGCATTAATTTTGTATCCTGCCACTTTACCAAATTCATTGATTAGCTCTAGTAGTTTTCTGGTAGCATCTTTAGGATTCTCTATGTATAGTATCCTGTCATTGCAAACAGTGACAGCTTTATTTCTTCTTTTCTGATTTGGATTCCTTTTATTTCCTTTTCTTCTCTGATTGCTGTGGCTAAAACTTCCAAAACTATGTTGAATAATAATGGTGAGAGTGGGCAACCTTGTCTTGTTCCTGATCTTAGTGGAAATGCTTTCAGTTTTTCACCATTGAGGATGATGTTAGCTGTGGGCTTGTCATATATGGCCTTTATTATGTTGAGGAAAGTTCCCTCTATGCCTACTTTCTGGAGGGTTTTTATCATAAATGGGTGTTGAATTTTGTCAAAAGCTTTCTCTGCATCTATTGAGATGATCATATGGTTTTTCTCCTTCAGTTTGTTAATATGGTGTATCACATTGATTGATTTGCATATATTGAAGAATCCTTGCATTCCTGGAATAAACCCCAGTTGACCATGGTGTATGATCCTTTTAATGTGCTGTTGGATTCTGTTTGCTAGTGTTTTGTTGAGGATTTTTGCATCTATGTTCATCAGTGATATTGGCCTGTCGTTTTCTTTCTTTGTGACATCCTTGTCTGGTTTTGGTATCAAGGTGATGGTGGCCTCGTAGAATGAGTTTTGGAGTGTTCCTCCCTCTGCTATATTTTGGAAGAGTTTGAGAAGGGTAGGTGTTAGCTCTTCTCTAAATGTTTGATAGAATTCGCCTGTGAAGCCATCTGGTCCTGGGCTTTTCACACTTTCAATTTCAGTGCTTGTGATTGGTCTGTTCATATTTTCCATTTCTTCCTGATTCAGTCTTGGCAGGTTGTGCATTTCTAAGAATTTGTCCATTTCTTCCAGGTTGTCCATTTTATTGGCATAGAGTTGCTTGTAGTAATCTCTCATGATCATTTGTATTTCTGCAGTGTCAGTTGTTACTTCTTTTTCATTTCTAATTCTATTGATTTGAGTCTTCTCCCTTTTTTTCTTGATGAGTCTGGCTAATGGTTTATCTACTTTGTTTATCTTCTCAAAGAACCAGCTTTTAGTTTTATTGATCTTTGCTATTGTTTCCTTCATTTCTTTTTCATTTATTTCTTATCTGATCTTTATGATTTCTTTCCTTCTGCTAACTTTGGGGTTTTTTTGTTCCTCTTTCTCTAATTGCTTTAGGTGCAAGGTTAGGTTGTTTATTCGAGATGTTTCCTGTTACTTGATGTAGGATTGTATTGCTATAAACTTCCCTCTTAGAACTGCTTTTGCTGCATCCCATAGGTTTCGGGTCGTCGTGTCTCCATTGTTATTTGTTTCTAGGTATTTTATTTCCTCTTTGATTTCTTCAGTGATCACTTCGTTATTAAGTAGTGTATTGTTTAGCCTCCATGTGTTTGTATTTTTTACAGATCTTTTCCTGTAATTGATATCTAGTCTTATGGCGTTGTGGTTGGAAAAGATACTTGATACAATTTCAATTTTCTTAAATTTGCCAAGCATTGATTTATGACCCAAGATATGATCTATCCTGGAGAATGTTCCATGAGCACTTGAGAAAAATGTGTATTCAGTTGGTTTTGGATGGAGTGTCCTAGAAATATCAATTAGGTCCATCTTGTTTAATGTATCATTTAAAGCTTGTGTTTCCTTATTTATTTTCATTTTGGATGATCTGTCCATTGGAGAAAGTGGGGTGTTAAAGTCCCCTACTATGAATGTGTTACTGTCAATTTCCCCTTTTATGGCTGTTAGTATTTGCCTTATGTATTGAAGTGCTCCTATGTTGGGTGCATAAATATTTACAATTGTTATATCTTCTTGGATTGATCCCTTGATCATTATGTAGTGTCCTTCTTTGTCTCTTCTAATAGTCTTTATTTTAAAGTCTATTTTGTCTGATATGAGAATTGCTACTCCAGCTTTCTTTTGGTTTCTGTTTGCATGGACTATCTTTTTCCATCCCCTCACTTTCAGTCTTTATGTGTCTCTAGGTCTGAAGTGGGTCTCTTGTAGACAGCATATATATGCGTCTTCTTTTTGTATCCATTCAGCCAATCTGTTTCTTTTGGTGGGAGCATTTAGTCTATTTACATTTAAGGTAATTATCGATATGTATGTTCCTATTCCCATTTTCTAAATTGTTTTGAGTTCGTTATTGTAGGTCTTTCCCTTCTCTTGTGTTTCTTGCCTAGAGAAGTTCCTTTAGCATTTGTTGTAAAGCTGGTTTGGTGGTGCTGAACTCTCTCAGCTTTTGCTTGTCCGTGAAGGTTTTAATTTCTCCATCAAATCTGAATGAGATCCTTGCTGGGTAGAGTAATCTTGGTTGCAGGTTTTTCTCCTTCATCACTTTCAGTATGTCCTGCCACTCCCTTCTGGCTTGCAGAGTTTCTGCTGAGAGATCAGCTGTTAACCTTATGGGGATTCCCTTGTGTGTTATTTGTTGTTTTTCCCTTGCTGCTTTTAATATGCTTTCTTTGTATTTAATTTTTGACAGTTTGATTAATATGTGTCTTGGCATATTTCTCCTTGGATTTATCCTGTATGGGACTCTCTGTGCTTCCTGGACTTGATTAACTATTTCCTTTCCCATATTAGGGAAGTTTTCAACTATAATCTCTTCATATATTTTCTCAGTCCCTTTCTTTTTCTCTTCTTCTTCTGGAACCCCTATAATTCGAATGTTGGTGCATTTAACGTTGTCCCAGAGGTCTCTGAGACTGTCCTCACTTCTTTTCATTCTTTTTTATTCTGCTCTGCAGTAGTTATTTCCACTATTTTATCTTCCAGGTCACTTGTCCATTCTTCTGCCTCAGTTATTTTGCTATTGATCCCATCTAGAGTATTTTTCATTTCATTTATTGTGTTGTTCATCATTGTTTCATCTTTAGTTCTTCTAGGTCCTTGTTAAATGTTTCTTGCATTTTGTCTATTCTATTTCCAAGATTTTGGATCATCTTTACTATCATTATTCTGAATTCTTTTTCAGGTAGACTGCCTATTTCCTCTTCATTTGTTAGGTCTGATGCATTTTTATCTTGGTCCTTCATCTGCTGTGTGTTTTTCTGTCTTCTCATTTTGCTTATCTTACTGTGTTTGGGGTCTCCTTTTTGCAGGCTGCAGGTTCGTAGTTCCCATTGTTTTTGATGTCTGTTCCCAGTGGCTGAGGTTGGTTCAGTGGGTTGTGTAGGCTTCCTGGTGGAGGGGACTAGTGCCTGTGTTCTGATGGATGAGGCTGGATCTTGTCTCTCTGGTGGGCAGGTCCACGTCTGGTGGTGTGTTGTGGGGTGTCTGTGGACTTATTATGATTTTAGGCAGCCTCTCTGCTAATGGGTGGGGTTGTGTTCCTGTCTTGCTAGTTGTTTGGCATAGGGTGTCCAGCACTGTAGCTTGCTGGTCGTTGAGTGAAGCTGGGTGCTGGTGTTGAGATGGAGATCTCTGGGACATTTTCGCCTTTTGATATTATGTGGAGCTGGGAGGTCTCTTGTTGACCAGTGTCCTGAAGTTGGCTCTCCCACCTCAGAGGCACAGCACTGACTCCTGGCTGGAGCACCAAGAACCTTTCAACCACACGGCTCAGAATAAAAGGGAGAAAAAGTAGAGAGAAAGAATTAATAGAAGTAGGAAGAAAGAAAGAAAGAAGGAAGGAAGAAAGAAAGAAAGGAAAGGAAAGGAAGAGAAAGAAAGAAAGAAGTATTCATATAGTTTTGGATCAATTAACATTGCAAGCACTAAAGCCCACAGCTTTCAGAACACCGCCATCTGGAGTTCTCCTAATTTAACCTTATCTCCAATTCTTTACTGCGTTCTCAAATCTTTCCAATGTGCTTTGTAGAACTTCTTGTTCTCTGAAGATTTTTTTTCCCTCTTGCTCACTGAAAAGTGCCCCAATCCTGTGGGCACTGCCTCTCAGAATTCCTCTGTGCCCTAGTTAATTCACTCTCCTATTCTCCAAGGGAATGTTTCACTTCTTTTCTCTCCTCAAACATCATACACCCCTTTGTCTCACCTTACTCTTAGATCATGATTGCCACCTATTTTATTGATAAAATCAAAGTAATCAAAAGAAAACTTCATTTTTCCACCACCAAACCTATATGACTACCCACATAGTCTTCCTTCTGTTCTAACATTAGTGAACTGTTTCCACTGAAAGGTAACCCCTTCACTTGTACACGAAAGCCATGTCCTCTTGCCTATTTAAGACATGGCACCTACAACTGCCCTTCAATCTTTTGCATTGTTAACTTCCTTCTCTCTTCTGGATCATTCCCAACAGTATATAAATATGCTGTAGTAAATGTCGTAAAACTTTCCTAGGCTCCGTGTCTCCCTCCTGCAACTCCCTAGTCTCTGCTATTCTTTTATAGTAAATCTCTTGGAAAGAATTGTCTGTGCTCAATGTCTCTACCTCCCTGCAGGCATTCACTCATCTATCTATGCCAGTCACAACATTGTCCCCAAAGTTTACTGAGATTATACTTAACAATGTTACCAGTCTTGCCAAATCTAATAGCCAACTTTTATTGCTCATTTTATTTCAGCATTTAACAGAAATATTCACTCCCTTCTTGTTGAAGACATTTTTTTTTAATTTGGTTTCTAAGACATCAAACTCTATTTTTTTCTCATTTTTCACTGACTTTTAATTCTCAATTACCTATAACGGATTCACTTCTTATTCATCAGCTCTAGCTATTGAACGTTCTCTGGGCTCGGTCCTTGGCCCTCTTCTCTCTCTCTCTTTTTAAATTGAAGATATCATGCTTCTCATATGTATTTGGTTTGGAATCTGCTAGAGTTACATTTGGGGCAAGGCTGCAAGAAGAGTCCTAGAAATTGTTTTCTGAGTATCAGAAGGTCTACATTATTCATATAGTTTTGGCTCAATTAACATAGGCTGGTAATTTTATTTACATTGCAAGCAAAAATTTTCATATTTTCTAATAAATATTTTTTATAGAATAAATTAATGATATTATATACTCCATGGGCAGTCCAATTAAGATGAAAGGTTAAATTTCTGGGAAATTAGATATTCTTGGAAATTTTTTCTTTCTCAGTAAATAAGAGGCAGAGCATGATGAGATTGAAATGAGACCTTTCCTCAATTAAATAGTTTCCCATAGTGCTCTTTGTTCATTGATTGTGGTCCCAGGATGTTAATATTCTCTGCCTTATTTTCCTTATCTTTCTGAGAAGAATAATAGCCAGTGTAATATTTTGAGAATTCATAGGGCTCAGCAAAATTCTTTCCTTCTAAGGTTTATTCTCAAGAAAAAAACCATTGTGACCTAAAATGTTTCATTTTAATGAATTGAAAACTTTTGTTTATAATTTTTATTTCCTTCCTGTCCACACTAACTTTGTTGGTGATTTTTATCCAGTTCAATGTCTTTATATATCATTTACATCTTGAGGACTCCCACATTTTTAATCCTAATGTTGACCTCTCCCCTAATTCTATGCTCATATACTCAATTACCTTCTTGGCATTTGAATACCTAATAGGAAGCTCAAACTTAACATATTTAAGAACTCTTAAATTATACCCCTATCCTACCTGCTCTTTCCCTATCCTACCTGCTCTTTCCTACTTTTTCATCTCCTTAAAGGCATCTCAATTCACCTTGTTGCTGAGATCAAAACTGCAAATAATATTCACTTTTGTCCCTGCCGTAGTACCTATCCATTCCACTGGACCGTCCTAAGCTTTACCTTCAAAACGTATTCCGAATCCACTTACTTTTAACCAACTCCACTGTTGCCATCCAAGTCCAAGCTAACTTCATCTCTTGCCCCCTAATTTCCCCTTCTTGCCACTATCTACTCAATTTACACAGCAACCAGAATTATCTTTTAAAAGCACAAGTAACAATCTGTTAACCTTTACCTAAAGCCCACCCATGTCATCCCACAGTACTCAGAGATTTTACTAAGGAATTTGAATTTGGATTTTCTTTTAAGACACCACATGCCAAGCCCTGCTAATATCTCCGACTTTCTTTCCTTCCACTCACAACTTTGCTTACCTGCTCCAGCTGTCCTGGTCTTCCAGCTGCTCCTCAAACATGCCAGCTTCATTTCCCCCTCAGTACAGGTTTGTCTTCCATCCCCTCTTCCTGTCACACTCCTCCTCCAGATCTTACAAGTCTTCATTCAGGTATCCGATTAAATGTGACCGTTTCAACTTGATCATTACTCTCCATCCCCTGATACCGCTGGCCATTTTCACGGCGTTATAATTACCTGAACATATAGTGTGGATCTGTGTTGTCTTAATTTTCTATTTCTACTATAGGGAAGAAACTTGATATATTTTGTTCATTACCGTATTCCCAACACCTAGGAGAGTACATGGCACATTTAGGTACATGTGACAATTAGGTGGATCAATGAGTGTGGAAATCTTAAAATGTAACTCAAAAATATTTGACACTTCTCCCATTTACAGTGTGGGGTCCAAGTCCCCTCTTCTTGAATCTGGACTAGTGGAATACGGCAGAAGTGATGCTGTGCTAGTTTTTCAGCTCAGGCCTTTAGAGAATGGAAGCTTATATTTCCTACATTTTGGGGTATCCACAGAACCCAAAAACCATTCTGTAAGAAAACAAACAGTCATATGGAGAAATCGTGTACAGTTGTTCTTATAATAGTCCTACCTGAGGTTCCAATCGATAGCCCGTATCAACTTCCAGATATGTGAGTGAGCAAGTCTTCAGATGATTCTAGCCCCCAGCCATTGAATAGCCCTTACCCTTCAAACTCTCAGCTGATGCTACATAGATAAAAGGTAACCTTTCCAAGTGTGGCCAAAACTGTAAGTGTGTGAGCAAAATAAATGATTGTTCTTGTTCTAAATCACTTAGTATTGTGAGGTAGCAATAGATATCTGGAACAATGAACAACTTAACATAAATTTTGGTATTACTGTAGGATTATTGTTGAGCAAGCGGCATCTATCGCCTGTTATCAGGAGTAGAAATCTGAATGCGTCTGTCCCCTGCACAATGGTATCAGAATTGTCAAGGAGAACAATGCAGTCAAGCCCCGGCTGGAACAACACTGTATTGACATAGAGAAGAGAGAGCAAGGGGCATTGGTCCTCCATGGCCAGTGAGGCCCTCTCAGCAACTTCGAAAGGGCAGTTGGCCGTATGTTCCACTCTCGTGATGCAGCAGGAGGACCCTATCCTCTCCCTGCTGGGGACAGAGGATATAGAGTGGGTGGGCCAGGTGCCATGTGATACACATGCTTAAGCAAAACAAAGGAGCATATATTGAGTCTGAAACTGGGAAAGCTATTCCAACCCAAGGTGACAATTCCAGCATAGTTTATGAGGACTCTATCTTCTGGTAAGAAAGTGTTCTGGACCCAAGGTCTATTCTTATGTGGTTGAGTAGGGGTTGAATTATTGCATGTATAAGGCTGCCTTTCCCTGCAATTATTTATGTGGATATTTTCCTTGTGACTTTGCGTAAGTGCAACTGGTCTATATATTCCTTTGCTTTGAAGACTGTGATGGAGTGGGTGTGGTAGACCAATGCTGCCACTTATAGCAGTAACAAAATCCAGAAAAAATTTTAAAATAGGTATCTGTCTGAAGCCATCAGAGAGCTGCCAAAGTCAAACCAACAATAACAACAAAAACAAAACTAGTATGACTAAGATTTTGAGAAGGGAAACATAGAGAAACAGTCAATATTTTCCATGCTGTTGAGGTATTTTTATCCTTTTGAGGTATTTTCTGATTCTTGGCCTGGAGTGAGAAACTGAGAATCAGACAGAGGAGCTGCTGGTGAAAGGTGGAAACGTCAGCAGAGCTTTTGGCAACTTCCTGGAGCCAAGGAAATAAAAGTTAGAAGCCAAAGTAGCCAGGATATGAGGGTCTCATTTTCTGAATGAAAAAAAGTACAAAGAAGTGACTCTGAGACTTGGAGTTTCTTCCCATGAGGTATTTGCTGAATTCTTAAGCTGCAGAGCACAAGAAACAAGAAGCCAAAAAGCAAAACTCTGAAACATATGCCAAAGTTTTAAGACTCATCACGTCAAGGAGACAAAAATTAGAGGTCAAGACACACCAAAAAGGAACTAACTAGATTGGTTTAATGATTGATAGATTGGACAAAACAAAAGAGAAGATTAGTAAACTGGAAGATAGGTCAGTAAAAAATATGCAGAATGAAACATGGAGAGCCAAATGGATGAAAAATACAGGAAAGAGTGTAAGTCATATGAGGCGTACTGAGAAATCTAAGAGTTCTAAAAGAGAAGTGAAAGACGATGAGGCAGAAGAAATATTTAAAGAGATACTTGCTAAGTTTTTTATATGTTAATAAAACACGTCAAGAAACAGGTGCAAGAAGTTCTACAAATCCAAGTGGGAAAATATAAAGAAACCTACATTTAGGCAATCATAGTCAAACTGGTAAAAACTGAAAAAAATTACTTTAGAGCAGCTGAAAGAAAAATTACCTTCAAAGAAGCAACAATAAGTTGACAGTGGACATAAAAATGATGAAAAATGATATGCTATGCAAAGAAAAACCAAAAAGTTAACGTGACTGTAATACCAGCTAAAATAGGATCTTTAATATTTTAAAGTATTTAAGTATAGTTGGCCCTCCATATTCACTGGTTTCCCATCTGCAGATTCAACCAATGGCCAATCGTGTATTATGTTCAGTATCTGCCGTTTGTTGAATCCGCGAATGCAGAATCCTTCAGATATGGAGGGCCAACCATGCCCCTTGAGCATCTGCATACTTTGGTAGCCATAGGCCTTGGAACCAATCTTTTGCGGATACCAAGGGATTGTTGTATATATACTTCTTGCAAAAAGCATAGAGCTCTGAAAATCTTTGTCCTTTTATTCGATAACTTAGTCCTTACAAGTATATTGTAATCGGTGATATATGGAGGTTAATATTTACCATCTTAGAATTGTTTACTATTTTTTCCTGTTTTTTAAAAATTAAAGTATAGTTGATTTACGCTGTTGTGTTAGTTTCTGTTGTAAAGTGATTTATATATATTCTTTTTCATATTCTTTTCCATTATGGTTTATTACAGGATACTGAATATAGTTCCCTGTGCTCTACAGTAGGACATTGTTATTTATCCATGACTGTTTTAACTTCTTTTTCTCTCCTTCTTGTCTGTTTATTGAATGTTTTTATTAGTTCATTTTACTCTTATCAGCTTATTTTACTCTTATCAGCTTACGAGTTACACATTCTTTCAGTGGTTACACTAGAAATACATGTATCTACAACAAACATGCTTGACTTACTAAAACTAAACTAATAAAATTCTAATTTGTTATGCACCTACTAATAACTCTAAAATATATAAGGCACAAAATATAGAAATAAAAACATGTAAAAATCCCCAACCATAGTAGGAAACTTTAATACACTTCTCTCAATAACAAAGTCTAACTAAACATATGGGATATTCATGGCACTATTCAAGTCCAAACTGAAAACAGAATGAAAATATAGGTCTATCAACAGCAGAATGGAAAAATTATAAGTTTATAGATGGAATGTTGTACAGTAATTGGAATGAATGAACTGCTACATGCAACACAGATCAAGCTTACAAACAGAATATTAAGTAAAGGAAGCCAAAAACAAAAGATGGCATATTGTATGATTCAATTTGATTTAAGTCAAAAACAGGTAAGCTCATCTATGGTGAGAAGATTCACAATAGTTATTATCTTTGGGGAAGAAAGTGACTGAGAGGATATATAATATGAGTGTCTGTGATGCTATATTGTAGAAAGTAAAGACACTGTCAGCCAAGTGTTGACATCTCCACGTTTATCGTTTACGCTGGCATCTCTGTGGCAGGATCAGCATTCTATTAGCATTCTGTCCAGCATTTTGAGATGATAATAAGGAACTGTGGAGGGGCTCAGTGAGGTGGGTGGAGAAGAAAGTCACAGTGTGGAAATGCAAGATGATACACACCATGGCAGTGATTTTCAAATTATACAGTCTGCACCTGAGGAATTTATTGAACACGCAGATTCCTGGGAACTACCCCTAGCGATCATGATTCACTAAGTCTGGACTAATATCCAGGAATGAGATAACTCTGACACAGGTGGTTTAAAGACCAGTCTTTGAGGTGATCCTTGGTAGAGGGAACACTTAGGTTACAAAAGTATAGAATCCCGACATAAAATATTACAAAGACCTTGAAGTCATTCACTTTGGGCCACAGCCTGGATTATACAGCATGTGTTCTAATAGATTCCCTACAGGGTGTCTTTAAGCTCAACCCCTTCTGACTACTTTGGGAAGCAAATCATAACCTAAATGACAAGCTTTTTGAAGACATGTTATTATTAGAAGAAAAATCTTGAATCTGCTCCAATTTAAAAATGAAAATCATTTCAAACTTTGGTTTTTCACTTCTGATAATAAATTATTTGCTATATACAACAAAATTGATCACAAAACAAGCTTGTCATGTTACTGTGGTTGATGATCCTTGGGGTATTCATTAATGTAAGATGGGACTCATAATAAGGTTTGAAGAGAATGGCTCATTTTTCAGGGAAGTTGAAAAATCTCTGGACACTATTATTGATAAAAACCATGCTCTAACGCCAAGATCTTTTTTCAACTCCATTTGAGAGACGGGGTCACCAAACACTAACAGAAACTGTGACCATCCGAAGGATACACAGTGATGAGGTAGGCATTATAGTACCGACCTCCTCTTACCTGTATGAGGATTTTTGTGACATTTGGATTATTTTATTCAACATTCTCTTCTGCTTCCAGCAATTCTCATTTTACCTGAGTCCCTGTTATTTGTTTGCTTAATAATGTTACATTTGCATATATAACAAATGTATATGAAAGCTTTCAATGAACACTTTCAATACAGAAAAAAACACGAATTAAGGATAAAAAAATCACAGAAAAATTGCTGCAATTTTTAACCCATGTAAAATACTTCATGTTTGAATTCAAGGGATATTTGATCCAAGTGTACATGCATTGACCTAACATAAATGCTAGCATTCTATGTATGATCTTCAGACACCTGTTCTGAAAAAAAAAAAATGAAAGTAAAAGTTCTTACCACTAATAAGTGACTAGAGGTCACCTTACCTAAAAGAAGTTTTCAGATATTTGTGCAGTTATAGGGAAAACATTTGCAAGCCTGAAATAGCACTGTTCACCTTTTCAAATAGTGTGCTATTAATATTCCTTAGTAATCCTCTTTTGATGTTTAAAATTCACTCTTATCTATTCAAGTATACTTGTTTAGTAGTGGATGAAAAATCAGGGTGTAAAATTGTTTAGGAAACTGCAGAGTTTCTGAAAGATTTATTCCAAACACCTGCACTAGCATTAGTTGACTGGCTGTTCACAATTATACTTTCAGGTCCCCACTCACGAGTGCCTGGCTAGCATCTCTGGGAGTCAGCCCGCTCATCTCAGTTTTTTTTTTTTAACGTTTTTATTGGAGTATAATTGCTTTACAATGGTGTGTTAGTTTCTGCTTTATAACAAAGTAAATCAGTTATACATATACGTATATCCCCATCTCTCTTCCCTCTTGCGTCTCCCTCCCTCCCACCCTTCTAGCTGGTCACAAAGCACTGAACTGATCTCCCTGTGCTATGCGACTGCTTCCCACTAGCTATCTATTTTACATTTGGTAGTGTATATGTGTCCATATATACACTACCACTCTCTGACTTTGTCCCAGTTTACCCTTCCCCCTCCCCGTGTCCTCAAGTCCATTCTCTAGTAGGTCTGCGTCTTTACTCCCGTCTTGCCCCTAGGTTCTTCATGACCATTTTTATTTTTTAAGATTCCATATATATATGTTATCATACGGTATTTGTTTTTCTCTTTCTGACTTACTTCACTCTGTATGACAGACTCTAGGTCCATCCACCTCACTACAAATAACTCATTTTCATTTCTTTTTATGGCTGAGTAATATTCCATTTTTTATATGTGCCACATGTCCTTTATCCATTCATCTGTTGATGGGACGCTTAGGTTGCTTCCATGTCCTGGCTATTGTAAATAGAGCTGCAGTGAACATTGTGGTACATGACTCTTTTTGAATTATGGTTTTCTCAGGGTATATGCCCAGTAGGGGGATGGCTGGGTCGTATAGGTAGTTCTATTTTTAGTTTTTTAAGGAACCTCCATACTGTTCTCCATAGTGGCTGTATCAATTTACATTCCCACCAACAGTGTAGGAGGGTTCCCTTTTCTCCACACCCTCTCCAGCATTTATTGTTGTTTCATCTCAGTTTTTAATCGGCAACCTCACCCCCGACAGGTGAGTCTTGTTCACCCTGGTCAGATAATTTAATTCAGATTAAATAGCAAATAACAAAGAGAAGCCAAATCAGGAAGGTGTTATCATAGCAGAGTCTCATTCCAGATATAACCGTAACCTGTGTCTTCATCACTCTGTGTGTGTTTGTGTGTTGTTACCCACAAGGAAGAGCACAAGCTGGGAAGAGGGAGCGGGGACCTTTCTTGCTGGGTGGAGCATTATATGCAGGGGAAGCAAAGTGGGAAGTAGATGTCTTCAGAAATTAATAGGGAGTGTGGAAGAGGAATTTAACGTTTTCTTTCTGATCATTTTAAAGCAGGTAGTTAAAGATGAGGGTGTCACTTTTTTCAGGTAAATGAGCTTGAGCTAACCAGGCTGCAGCAAGCAAATGGGAACTCCAGTGAGCATGTATTCTTAATCACTTGAGAAATGTAAATGTTCCCCTTAAATTAGCATAAGGAAGACTTAAGTTAAATTTAGCAGTAATCGATAAGAACGGTGGAAAATTAGTCAAAAAGTTACCAGACTGTACCTAAGCACGCTACATTTTAAAATCTTGATTTAATTTGAATGCATCCTTAAATGTGTGCTAAAATGTCTATTTTGAGGGTTTGATGATGTCTGTTTTTATTTCAGTAACTAATAGAGAGATATAAATGTAAATCTCCAAACACAATTTAGAAAAAGAAAAAGGAAAAGTCGATGGACTGTGTGTTTTTGGTACCTACCAACCTAGGTTTGACCCACATCAGAATTGACTCAGGAAAATCAGATATAAAGCTGACAGTAATTATAAGAAGGGGATCAATAAGGGAAAAATAGTTCATTCACCATGAGATCAAGGAACAAAGAATATAATGTATTTCAAATTAATCCTCAAAGAATTCTTAGTTATGTCATAGGAGTAAAGAAATGTTTTGTTCCAACACTTTTCACAAATAGATAAATTGGACATATCTGTGCAAGGTTAGGCCCTCCTAGGGTAAATCCAAAATAGCCACATGGGGATTGGCTGCAACCCCCAAATTTAAGTCACTAAAACCTCAGAATGTAGCCCTCTCATTGGCAGCATTGAACAGCTACTATTAAGTGACAGTGTGTCAGCCAAAGAGACCTTCATAAAGGACCATGTGCGAGAGAAAGCAGCAGGAGGAATCAAGTGCTATATTTATTCACATCGAATGAATGCACAACTGAAACCTGAAGGTTTATCAGAAAGGCTAAAGGGAAGCCAAGATAAGGAAACACAGAGAGAGCAGCCCCTGGGCTCTTCTCCCAGCAAAGCCCTCACAGAATTCATGCTTGAAAATGGCAAGGTAAATTCATAGGCTATTATTACTGGACAGATAAGACTTACCAAAGGTACATGCTTTTCTCCATTGTCTTATAAATCACAGAGGATGTGCACACGTTTTCTAAGTACTAATGAAAGCTAGAGATATCCTCTCAGCTGTCAAGTAAAATCTAAGAAAAGGCAAGTCGCCAACCATTTAGATCTCTCTCAAATTTCTGAATCAAAAATGGAAACCTATTCCGTACTACATGTTTGCTTTATTTTGTGTGTGTGTTGGCAGAAGAGAGGTATAGGGTCATCATCTCTGGTAGATTCTGTGGGTAGAGAAGGAATCTCATCCCAGCTCTCCCTTTGTGAACTGTGTGAACTTAGGCAAGTCACTACCCTGTTGTCTGACTCGCCCAATCCCAATGGTTCCTCCTTTCTGCCTCTCAAGAATTCTGCTAAGATAGCACAGGATCATTAATAAATTTTTTAAACTTAAAGGCATTATACAAATGACATGTCTAACCTAACCTTTGTCTGACCAACCAAACAGAAACCGAGAAGTTAGGAAATTGGAAATTCCCTCCCCAGGCTGAGCTAATGAGGAAGGCTGCCTCACATGAGAAAACACCCATCAGTCACCTGACAGAGGTTTGCCCGCAGGTGCCCTGCGGTGAGACCTTGCTTAGCCTCATCTGAACCCCTTTCCATGGCTCAGCTCAGTCATCTGCTTCTGAAAAAAAAAGAAGGCCAGGTCCTTGGTATTGTGAGAGAGGACAGTGGTATAGCAAGTTAAGCGCCAGTGCTGGCATGTGCATAGCACTGGACAGTGATAAAAATCCACCTTCATAACAGCGTCAACTGCCTGTGCATTACAGACCAGAAACAAAGAGGGTCATTGACCAGTGATGGCCTTTGTTTCCAGTAAGTAGTAAGAATCAGGAAAAGAGAGAGATCAGTAGGTGGAAAGAATATTCAATGTGCCGCTGAGTCTTTAAGTCAGGGGAGAATGGGAATGAGAGTTTTCCCAGAATGTCAGGCATGTAATGTGTGCACTAAAGCTCACTTAAGCCCAAGTGAAGGATTTAATGATAATCTACGTCATGGCTCCTAGCCATGGCTCTGGATAATAGAAAGCCAAGTGCCTTCCACACACGGCAGGCACTTCTAACTCAACAAGGGGAGGAGACTTCAAACTGAGAGACAAAATAAATGAGTGTTAGAGTGCTTCCTCATAAGAGCTCTTGGTTCTCATTTGGCCCCATGTGAAGGTTCTGCTCTAGGACAGACTTTAATATAGACCAGCCAGCCAATTCCATTACCAAGGATTAGAAAGGTCAAATGAATGAAGATGGCTGCTTTGGGTAAGTGAATGAGGAATGAAGAACATGACTTTGCAACCTGTAAAGGAAGAAGGAGACACCCAATTCTAAGAGAGACCCGAGGTCATCCTGCAGCATGGAGAGATGGGCACCGTTTGGGGTTCTCCATGTAAGCTTAGATTGGCGGGCTCTCTTTGAATGTATTTCAGTCTCTATGGGACAAAAAGTCCTCCTCAACCTCAATAACAAAGTATCTCCCCCAGTGAACTGGGGCTGGTTATGTGGAAGACACTTTCTCTAGGTCCTGAGGTCCCATGACACAGACCTGAAGGAGTCCTGGACTGAAGAGTAGGTTGTACGACCTCAGTCCTGGCTCTTCAACACATTGGGTAAGTCACACAATCCCTCACTTGCCTTTCCTTTCCTCCGTTTGGAACAGAAACATGTGCTATCTTTTACTTATAATCTCTCAGGGAATCTAGCCCATTAACTGGTGCTCATTAAATGCTTGTTGATTGATTAAAGGTTTACTTGAGAGGGACATGTGGAAAAGCATCTTTCAGTTGGAAAAGCATGATTGACATCTACTCATCAAGCTTCGCAATAATGGTGACTATGTGTTCCCATCCTTATCACATTGCTCAGATGTTCTCTTTATCAAGATTCTCCTGATCACCAGTGACATCTTTCTCCTCTTAGACTCCAGGCAATAGACAGATAGACCTCTAAGGCACGCATCCATGACAACTCTGTGACTGAATGTCAATATCCTTCTCCTTTTTAATTCCTGGAAGTGACTTGATGAGCCCTGGGCGCACAGGCTGCCACTCTGAAGGTGGCCACTTTCATTCTGCTCCTCTTTCACTATCATTTCTGTTCAGGATTTTTCTGTTTCAGCTGTCATCTTGATGAAGTGGAGCAAAAGCAGTTCCTCTTCCCAAGGATTCAGATCAAATTTCCAGAGAGAAAAAGCCAGGACAAAGGGCACTTGGATAAGTACGTACCTGTTTACACTAAAAATCAACTTCTCACTAGGCTTCCCCTGCATCCCACTTATCCCCCAGGCGCAGAGGCGGGACTCACAGCCTTATAACAGATCTTCCAGAGACACACCTCAATAAATCCTTCTTTTCTTCACTCTGACAACTGTTCTTATAATTGGTTTGGCTGATGTAATATGCGTGCATTTGTGGTCTAGCTTTGGAAATTCTCATCTATTTTATTTCTGAGTCTTGGTCCAAACTAATTTCAACATCCTGTTAGGCAATGGTAATAATGCTACATTATCTGATATTCATCATTGTGTCTGCATTAAGGATGTTGTTGAAGAAGATGTACATTATATTGAACATGGTGAGAACTCATGGAAGACGGTTCTATCTAGTGTTATTATTAGAATAATTCTACTTTTCGGTAGCACTTGGCTTGATTTTATCTTGAAATTGCAAATTGTGTAGTTGATCATACATTCTTTTCTGTGTAATATTCAGAGCCTAATTTGTATCTTGCTGATAGCACAGGTATAGGACTCTATGTTGTAAAAGAGTGTATAACCTGGGCCTCCCTGGTGGTGCAGTGGTTAAGAATCCGCCTGCCAATGCAGGGGACACGGGTTCAAGCCCTGGTCCAGGAAGATCCCACATGCTGCGGAGCAGCTAAGCCCGTGCGCCACAACTACTGAGCCTGCGCTCTAGAGCCCACGATCCACAACTACTGAAGCCTGTGTGCCTAGAGCCCTGTGCTCTGCAACAAGAGAAGCCACCGCGATGAGAAGCCTGCGCACCGCAACAGAGAGTAGCCTCCACTCGCTGCAACTAGAGAAAGCCCGCGTGCAGCAACAAAGACCCAACGCAGCCAAAAATAAATAAAAATAAAATTAATTTTTAAATAAAAGATTGTATAACCTTATACCTGGCACCATTTTCATTTCATTCCTGCCTTACTTGGATTTTTCTGTTTGATCTCTCAAAGGCAATGCGGTATAATCTGGAGAGCTCAATCTTCGGAGTAGGACAGATGTTAGTTTATATTCTGGCTTCAGCATTGCTGTGTGACCTTTTCATTTCCTTTCTAAGACTCATTTTTCTTATCTGGAAAATTCTGATAAAAATAGTACCTATTCCTCATTATATGTTTTGTGAGAATAATACATGCAAAGCATGTAGCACAGTGATGGGCACATAATCGCATACATGTTCGAGAAATAGAAGCTACTATGATCACAACATACGTTTATCTTCCTGTTTCTTCAAACCTTTCAGGCTGTCCTAAGTGCAGGCCTCTACCCTCTGATTCCAAATCTAGTAATCCTTTCACGACATCACACATCTTCACTGACTCACATTTCCAAAATTCTTCACTTTAGTCTCCAGCATGAATCACAGGTTAAAAAAAAATCCAATATTCAGGGACATAAATACCTTATTAAATGCCAATCATTTTCCCGCTAAACTCTATACAGCATCAAAATCTCAAAGCAGATTGAGACAAACCTGTTGAACTGTATTCTCGCTCAGTTGCTTCTTTTTATAGCCTCTGGTTGTTTCCCAAACACCCTGCTCACCAAATCACCCTCCCCCCTTCTCTGCTTTCAGGTAGACCTCAACTTTGTCCACTGCTCCCCCTTACCCTCTATATGTAATCCATCACTCATCCTAGCAAATTTCACTTGAGACTGCCTACGGGTCCTCTCCACTCACTCTCGATTCCTGTAACAACCATCTGCGTGACCTACCCACTCCCCCTACTCACCTGCTCAACCTCAGCTCTCCTGCACATCATAACCAAATGCAAGATAAGGTGCATTTCTTCTCTTTTGTAACATTTAAAAAATGTAGCCTTGGTGGTTCTCCGTTAGCCTACTTTTCAGAAAATAGATGCCAGTCTCCCTTTCTTTCAGTCAACTCAACTCACGAAGGGAAAAGGATACCTTGTCCTTCCTCACACAAAAGTACTCATAGCCTCTCTATTAGCACTGCACCCCCCAGTAATACAATGTCTCCCCTCTTATCATATTGATATACTGTGAGGTGGCTGCCACTATTGCTGGCTCACTGGCTAGTCTCACTGAAGATTCATGTAGTAGTTTTTATCCTCAGTTTGGGACCTTAACTGCAATTCTGAGACAACAGCAGATGTCCCTATGGACATTTTGTTATGTACAAAATTACACCTTGGACCTATCATAAAACATACTTAATAATGACTTTGATAAGCCTTAAATAGCTTACGATCAAAACGTCATGTTGTCAGATATAGAAAACAAACTTATGGTTACCAAAGGGGAAAGGGAGGTGGGGTAGGGATAAATTAGGAGGTTGGGATTAACAGATACACACTACAATATATGAAATAGATAAACAACAAGGATTTACCGCATAGCACAGGGAACTGTATTCAATATCTTGTGGTAACCTATAATGGAAAACAATCTGAAAAAAAACATCTATGCAACAGTCACTTTGCTGTACACCTGAAACTAACACAACATTGTAAACCAACTCTACACTTCAGCAACAAAACAATTTTTTTTTTAATGTTGGATTGTCCCTGGCTAGCATGAGAACCATCCTTTTAGTTCTGTCACTGAGTGGTGCTGGGCTATGGTATCAAGAACAGAGGGTCTTTGGGCCCTGGTATGTGAGTCAGACCAACACAGAACCTCAGAAGTAGTGTGAAGTAAAGAATTTGCAGCTTTAGCTGGTAGCTGTCTAACTGTCTTACTCACCACATAACTGCTTGGCGCTTTCACTTTGCTCTAGCGGACACCGCCTAAGAGCAGTTTCTGGCTGACTGCCCTATGGTCTGTTTTCGTTTCCTGTGATATGGTGACAGCCAGCTACACCACAATGAAAGTTTCATGCCATAGCTAGTAAACAAATAGGGCGAGTATGATGAGACAAAACAAGACACCACCTAGCAGATGTGAATGTAGTAGCGTGCGAAAAAAAAATGCCTTGCCTATTTATTCTGTTGCTACTTCCAAGAGCATCCATTGCCGTAGCAACACATTAAGCCTCCTTTCGTACATCTTTAGTCAACACAATGTGGCATAACGAGCATCAAGAATTGAAACTCACAGGAGATATTAACAATAACATGGCATTTAACAAGACAACATAATAAACAGACCCACCTCCTAAATTTACCTAGTACAGCATCTGTTTCCAGGAAGTGCAAAATGCCTTTTAGAGTCTGTTCTCATTTCTGCTGATCTCACTGTGGGGAATGTACAATTCAAGTATCAGCTTCCTTTGCAGGACACTGAAAGATCATCTGTCCAGTAAGTTGTGGACGGAATCAGGATAACAAAGCTAGGTTCTTCTTCTCTCTGTTAGTCAAGCATCCTTCATCGATCCTCATTCCCTTTGCTGGGGAATTAATTTATCTCCCCCCAAAACTGAATCAAAAGACAAGTGAAATCTCCTGGAGCTATGTGTTCTAATACAGTGGCTACTACTTACGTGTGGCCTTTGTGCACTTGAAATGTGGCTGAACCCAACTGAGATATGCTGTAAATACAAAATACACACCAAATTCCAAGTATTCAGCACAGAAAAAAAAAAGTGAACTATCTCATTAACAAGTGTTTACGTTGATCGCCTATTAAAATAACATTGGGTTTCTTATTTTTTAAATGTGCCTACTAGAAAATGTGAGATACCACGCATAGCTCGCATTTGTGGCTCACAATCTATTTCTACTGGGCAGCAGTGCTCCGGGGCTGAAAGCAGTCACCCACCTAGGAGTGATGACTCACCTCCTCCACTTCTCCCTGGACAGCTCTTCTTCCCACTCTCTCCTCCACATTCCTTCTCCTCTGTGCTTCCTTGTTATTTATTTTGATCCTTGTTGCTATGCTTTTCGCTTCTTTTTTGTCTCTCTCCCTGAGATTTGGAAGAAAGAGAAAGGAGAAGGTGGTGAGAGAGAGAGAGAGAAAGAAGGATGATGAAGCAGGAAGTGGGCCGTGGATCAGTAGATGTCCATCCATCTTCAAAATTGGCTCTAGAGAGAACTGAAGAGGAGACCACCACAATTTCCAGCAACTCCTCTCCTCATTGTCAGAGGGAAACGTCTCTAACCACCACATTTCCCTAAGAAGACATATGCGACTTTTACAGATCCCCCTCTCTACTGCCACCTGAATTTGCCCCCCAGGGCAAGTGACGGATTTGACTGTAAGACTGGGAACAACCTGACAATCACTGGACCACCATACGGAGGAGCGGGTCACTACTTTAAGTCTCAGGCAGTGGATCTTGTCACCACCTGGATCATTCTCTCTCTTGAGTTCTTAGACCTCTGTTCTAGGCTGAATAATGCCTCCCCCCCCACCCCCGCCACCCAGTCCAAATCCTAAAGGGACTTTGCAAGATGCGATGAAGGAACTGGAGCTAGGAAGATTATCTTGGATTATCCGGGTGTACCGCATGCAATCACAAGGCTTTTTCTAAGAGGTTCAAAGTCAGAGAGAAGGCAAGATGATGATGGTAGCAGAAGGAGATATGGGGCCAAGGAATGTGGGTGGCCTCTAGAAGCTGGGAAAAAACCATGGAAATGGATTCCATCCTAGAGTCTCCAGAAGGAACCAGCCCTGCTAACACCTTGATGTGAGACTTCTAACTTCCAGAACTGTAAGATAAGAAACCTGTATTGTCTTAAGCCACAGAGTTTGTGGTGATTTGTGACAGTGGCTGTAGGAAACTAACACAACCTCCAGGAGCCCAGATGCAGCTGATTCTTTCAGGCAGGCCCTAACTGGTGGGGCCAGTCTAGCCTCAGCTCCACAATCTGAACTACAGTTTGCAAACCGAGGCTGTGAGGCTTCTAAGGGTTCTATGGAAGGAAGCCCATTGCATTCTCCAGCTCCGGCCATTCTGCAAAGCCCTAAGAAAGCTCATTCTTTCCCCTACTTCACCCAGTTCTCTGTTTATTCACCATCTGTCAGAACTCTGAAGGCAGAGGTAGACGGCGGCACACGAGAAGGGACGCTTCCTCTAGACCCTAACATCCTGTTTACACTTGCTCTCGGACTTAGGAGCTCAACAACTAAAGGCTCCAGTTCCAGTGCTGCTTTCGGGCTTCCCTCCTCAACTGCCTCAACCCTACTTTCACTCGCCCCATGATTCAGCCCCATAACAATACTGCCTGCATTGATGTTATGCCATCTAGGGACCCTGCTCTATGGCAAACATCAAGGTGGTGTTCTAAAACGTACATCGCGTGTTGCATTTGCACCAAGGAAACACTTTCAGAGAGGAGAAGTTCTCCATACATGAAATGGGTAAGGTGCAAAAGTATCTCTGGCTATGCTAGAAAATGAACGGTTCAGACTATAAATGCATCTCATTCTGTTAACATTCTATTTGTTCATGATTACAGTGTTTTATCACCTGTGTTGCTACTTGAACGATTTACAGCTGCTTGATAACTAAAAATACACATATAGTGCTTTGCAACTTATAGAGTTAATTTACATATATATTGTTCTCACAAGTTTGTGAAATAGGTCATAAAATCTCCATCTGATAGATGAGAGTCTGAGAAGTTTCTGTGCTTTCCCAAGTTTTTATAGAGAATAGCGAAGGGAGTCTGCAATAGAACCCAGATCCCTCTGGACTCCAGGTCCAGCCACATCTTTTCTCAATTACACAGTAGAAATCTCAAGTGAATCTTCCTGTGTGGGTTCATACTGAGGCTGGAGTTTAGGCACTGAAAATGATAAAACACTTCTCTATTACACCACAAGGCACCATGGGGCTGGCAGTCTCACAGCTCTCGATGAGAGAAGGTCACAGGACGTGATCCATATGGAACTAATACATCTGGGAGGCTAACGGGTTAAACAATTCAGCTTTTGAACTATAAGAACAGTATAAACATTTTGATAAACGATACTGAAAATCTATGTCAAACTCTCGAAACGCAGCAGCAAAAAAAAAGCTAAAATAAGCACAAGCTTATCACAACACAAACTACGACCGACCATCGTTAGTTAATTCAATGTCTTTTCTTACGTAATTCGATTCTCATACATATCATTTCCTAAATAATATACACACAATGGAAAAGTCTCCATTTCCAGTGGCTTATTTAATAAATGCCGGCGAGAAACTCTGATAGGTACTTTTTTTTGCCTGTTCCTGCCTTTCTCGCCCACCCAACCCCCAGCAGCCTTGGAAATAAGTATTCTGGTCCCTAAGGGAATGTGAGCAGAGCCTGGCCAATCAGAGTTCCCCGTCCACTCCTGAGCCTGTGGTAATTGGTCCAGGGGCGGTCATGTGATCCGTGAAAGACCAGTAAAGGTTTTTCTCTTTTAACAAGGCCTTTGGAAAAGGAAACTCTCTTTACGCTGCAGTTACTCAAGCAGGAGGCAGCCAGACCCCATCTTGCCGGCACCCTGGAGAAGCCTTTCTACAGACTGCGGCTAAGTAGGGACAGGTTGACAGGAAGCTGCATGAAGGAGAAAGGAAAGGAAAAGCCTGGTGGTGTGAGGCCCCATTCTAGCCTCTGGACCCTGCAGCTCTTCCTTTGAGCTGGTGAACTACCCCTAGAACAGTCAAAGTTACGTATGCCAATCAACTGTATACTTTCCTCAAGGTGGTCTGTTTCGGGAGAAGGAAGAACCTGCCCACTCTGGGACGGAGGCCTTAGCAGGCTCCCTCCCTCGCTGTAGATAACTTGACATGAGGAGCATTTGGACTTTAGGGAGGAAGAATGGAGACACTGTAGCGGGACTAAGGACTTCAGGCCTCTTCTTTTCCTCTTGGTTGAGCTAGAGGACTTTCTACACATTAGGAAGAGATTTTCCTAAACCCAGGAGCTGGTGGCCAGGAGTGAAATGCGTTGTCAGGGAAAGAAGAAATGAGGGAAGACTTACAAGAGATGAAGGAAAGAACTGCTATTTAGAATTTAATTCAACAAACCCTGACATTTTCAAGGCACGAGGGATTCCTTAGTAAATAATAACAGAAAAAGTCACTGCCATCAAATCTGTTTTTAAGATGTCGGAAATGATAAATTTCGTCAAGGAAGGTCTGTCTAAAGAGGTTTTTAAGTCAACACCTGAATGAAACAAGGAAAAACTAAGTAAAAATCTGTAGACAAAAATATTCCTGGGAGAGGAAACAGCTAAGGCAAAGGTCGTAAGAAGGGAGAAAAAAAAAAATTTTTTTTTGCCTCTTAATCAGTAGTGTCTTTTTTTTCTTAATTCAATTTTTTTTATTGGAGTAGAGTTGTTTTACACTGCTGTGTAAGTTTCTGCTGTACAGCAAAGTGAGTCAGTTATATGTACACGTATATCCACTCTTTTTTAGATTCTATTCCCATATAGGTCATTACAGAGTATTGAATAGAGTTCCCTGTGGTATATTTGAAGAATGAAAAGAAGGCTGGTATGGTTGGAAAGCAATATCATGGAATGCAGGATCTTTTAACCTCACCATTGATGACATTTGGGGCCAGATAATTTGAAGAAGATGTAAAGTTATCATTAATTAGAGATAATATGAAATACTCTGATGTACTCAAGAGAATCAACTGACAAAACAATAAATGTAGAAGATCTATGGAAACCAAACTGTAAAACACTCCTGTAGGATAAAAAAAAAGTTATGGACAAATGGAAAGGCACAGTGTGTGGGAGAGGAAGGCTTGGTATCAAAAGGGTTTAAGTTCTCCAAAGCTGATCTGTAGTTCTAACATGATTCCAATAAAAATACCAATAAGATTTCATTCTTGCACTAGATAAGGTGATTATAAACTCATGAAAATATCAACAAGCAAAGAATACTCAGAAACATTCTGAAAAATGAATGTAATGAGGAGAATTAGCCCTGTAAGTTACTAAAACATAACAAATAGGTATAGCAGTGTGATACAAGTTTAAGAATAGACATTGGTGAACAATATAGAACCCACTAATACAAACAAATGCAAGTGATAGTTCAGTAAATAATGAGTGGTGTCTTAAATCAATAGGGAAAATATTAAGAATTAAATGGTATTGGGATAACTAGATAGCCATCTAGAAGAATATAAATCAGAAGTAAACTATTATTTTATGCAAGAACAAATTCCAAATGGATCAATGATTTAAATGTATATATAAGATGGAAGCCCTAAAATTACTAGGGAAAAAACTTGAGAGAATTATTTATAACCATGGAATGTGGAAAACCTTTCTAATTAAAATACGATCTCTTAAATCTTTAAGATTGAAAAAAGATGACTATGAATTTTTAAACTCCTGACAAAACCACTACAAGAAAAGTCAAAAGAAAAAAGACAAATTGAGAAAATCAATTTGCAACCGTAAATTGGGCTCTTTTAACATGGTTAAGAGTTCCTATCAATCAGTACAGACCAGTAACCCATTAGAAAATTGGGTCATCTATTTACTAATTCCCACTTTAACATCTTTTGAACATCTAAATATATTACATTTTCAAAAGACTTAATAAAATAAAAATTTAAATATAGAGATTACTCTCGCAACTGTTTGGGTATGTTTCAATACAGGTTGTTACACATAAGTACTGACCTGTGTGAATCAGTATGTTTATAGAAACTGATAAATGGTGTGAGTTTCATGGCTGAGTTAACACAGTATGAAAATTAGTGCATGAACTAATAAGATAGAAAACTGATCCATGAACTGATGAAGCAAATCATAACCAGAGGACATTGTAAGAACTTAAACACATTACACAACCACTTTTTCCCTTCTCCATCTCCAATTGTTAAACTGACAGAAATTTCAGGAAAAGTTTTAGATTTCAGGGATAGGAGCATAAAATTGGATATTTAGGAAACCCTCTTAAGAGGCAAGTTGATCCCAGCTGACATTTGGGTTATTAAATAACAAAACACTAAACTAGAAGTCAGAAAACCTGGACTCTCAATCTATCTGTGATGGCTGATATGACACTTGGACACAAAATAATATGATAGGAAGATCTGAATCTCACCAGTAGCCCAAGTTATCTAGCACAGGCCCTGGCACAAAGAAAATAAGCAATTCTAGTTCCTTCACTTATCTTTCTCATTCTGATAATGGTTTTATTTGTTTGATTATCTCACCCAGATTGTAAACAGTTTGAAGCATGTATGTTAGTTACCATTTGATTCCATTGCGTATATCAAGAAAAAAAGATCACATGATTTAAACAAGGAGAAGTATTATTTTCCTCTCACATTAAAAAATGTCCAGATTTGAGAAGTCCTGGGCGGGTATGGAAACTCTACTGCTGTCATCAGAGACCCAGGCACCTAACATTCTGCTCACCGTCCTAGTACATGGCTTCCATCCTCGAGGTTGCTTTATGGTTCCAGATACCTGCCAGAGCTCCAGCTATCAAACCCGGTGTGCGTGCAATTATGAGTAAAAGAAGACAGACACAAAAGAGTATATGTTATATGTGTCGGTTATCAATGTATCGCCTCTCAGCTCCAAATCTTTTTTTGCCCAGCTTTGTGATACTGACGCTTGACCCTATAGATACTCTCCTTTGCCTATTCATTCAATAAGAGGCTCATCAACGCATGGTTCTGAAGGGACACTGCAAATCGGTAGCAGGCAAAAGGAGCTTCCCTTCCTAGTTGCAGGATACTGTTTTGGGTGCGTATGGAAGCTAGCAGATTGGCATGTGGGTGGCCTGGTAGTGCTCATGTCAGTAGCCCTCACAGACCCACATAGGCCTGTGTCCTACACCAGCTGGGAAGCAACTTCTCTGGGCAAGTTCTAGCCTATAACTTCTAGCAAGGTTCTTAGCTACCAGCAGGCTGCCTGCTCCCCTGAGAGGTAAGCTCTCTCCAACCAGGTCTGAATCTCAGAGGTGAGGGGAGAGCATCCTTTAATTTCCTGGTGTCTTTCTTGATCATCCCAAGGCTTAGAGGTAGTAGCTGCCATCTATATTTGCTACTTTGTACCCCTAGAATCCTCTTTTACCCATCTTAGTGGTTAACTACCTTTTAATCATTAATTCTTTATATTAAATTTTCCCTGCTGAAATTACCAGTGTAGTTTCCATCTTCTGATGGGACATTGCCTGATTGACTATGTGATTCTGCTTATATGGAGCTCAGAATCAGGCAAAACTAATCTTTGGTGAGAGTGGTTAGCTCTGGGAAGGTTAGTGACTAGGATGGTGATAAGGGAGCTTTCTGGGGTGCTGGAAATATTTTTATATTTTAATCTGGGTGATGGTTTCATGAGTGATTAATATTTGTACACCTTCTTCTATGTAAACTATTCCTCAGTTGTAACATGGGGGGAAAAATCTATGTTGCAAGCTAGAAGAGGAGGTAAAGAGATAGATAAAAAGAAAACTCTTTACAGCTGAAACAACCCCCTTTAAGCAGTTTCGCAGTATCACACCACAGGTACCCTGAATGCCATGGGCCTGAACAAAACCACATGGCCATAAGTAGTTGCAAAGAGAGTGCCAGTGTGTCTAGCTCAAAATCAGAGTTCTGTTAGCTAAGGAGGAAGGTGAGAACGGATGCTGGTGTAGGCAACTAGTAGTCTCTGCCGCAACAGATACTATATTAAATTTGCTAAATATTTATTGAGTGATAGCTATGGGATTAAGCCCTGGGGATACAGCTATAAACTAAAGTGGCAGGAGCCCCTGCCATCAGGGAGCTTACATTGTAGTGCTTGGCTCTTGGCAAACTCTGAAAAAAGGTTTGTTGAACAAATATGTGAATGATAAGGGAATGAATGAATGGATGAATAATACTTGTTTCAATGGGAATAAATTATGTAGGGAACTGCAACCACAGCCATGATCTTGAAAAGAGTATTTGCCTTACTGGGAAGAAGTGAGTTATCATTAAAAGGCTGGTAGGCCTGATCCATCATACAAGAAAAGTTTTAGAAAGCTGTAAATCACCTCAGAGAAGTGACTTACCAGGGGAAGCCAAAGCTGGAATCCCTCTACTGGGAGAAGACATCAGTGTGTCACCTCTTCCAGAGTCCCATTGGAATTTGAGACCTCCCAGACATATGGCTTTAAATAGAATGATTAAGGAAGGGCACCAACTAAAAAGCACAGTAACCGAATTCTAGGAAAATACACGCTGCCCCTGAGAGATCAGGAAGCATTTATGAACAGAGGCTCGTCAGAGAACAGTTTGCCCTGGATGAGATCTCACCTCAAGCTTGGGTTTAGAAGCAGTAGGCGCTGTGCCTTTTTCAAGGCCTCTTGAGACACTTTTCGGGCCCTTATCACTGGGCAGCGCACAGACACAAAACTCCTTTAATTTACAGAACTGAATTGGACCCACTACCTCCTTATGAGTGAGACATGAAGAATATCACAGTGGGTGGGCTTGAGGCTATCACTAGGCTTAAGGGCAGAGTGGGGGCAGAATTTTGAGGGAAGAATTTTCACAAGAATTTTGAGGGAAGAATGTTCACAAGATGATGGTGAGACAAGAGAGAAGGAGCCAGAGTCACAGTTTTTTCCAATGTCAGGAGCACATGATTCAAGAGAAAGTCTGGGCTAGGGATATGTCAAAGGGCATTCGAATGGGAATACATAGACTCTGGCTACCATGATCTTTTTACAGTGGCATTGAAATCCTATACTGGGGCTAGCTTTTCTAAATTAGAGAGTTTAGTGAAAAAATAGCCCAAGAGGACAGTGCTGCTCTTTCCTTGTTGTATAACTATGAGCAATCTCCTCTCCAAACCCAAGTTTCGTTGACCCTGAAATGGAGGATTACGATACATAACATGAGCGGCTGGCAAAAAAAAAGAACACTCTTTGGAGGATGATTAAACTTCAACTGCCGGGAGGTACTCATCCTTAAAAGAGCATTTCCACGAATCATAAATCATAACTTATATTGCCATTTCCCATCTGGAAATCAGAAGTTTTAATAGGCAGGAGCTATTTAACAGGTGCCTTGCATATAATTTTTATTCAAGCCAGACCTTCTGTATGATCAGTCAATTCATTTTATAATGAGATGGAAATGTTCCTGTAATGATGACCAAACAGTAACGGAAGGGTTTGTAATAGGATGCTATGGTATAAAGAATTCTGAATCACGTTTCTGTGTATTTATTTATTCACTTATTTACATATACCCTGACTCATTCTAAAAAAAGAACTTGAGTTGATTTACAGCAGAAACACCACAACATGATAAAATATAAATTAAAAAGGAAAAAACTGTACCAGGGCAAAGATAAATTAGAAGAGTGGGTCATGATGTGGAAGAAAATAAAAGAGATGTATTCTGTAAGGGATTACACGGTGGCTATAATTCATTTCTGAGCTTCTCTGAAACAAAGACAAAAGGAAGAGATGGACAGTTACCTAGTTCTTATTATCTAAAGGGAAAAAATAAAACCGTACTATTTACTCAGAAGGATGAGAATTCAATGATCTGAATTATAGAATGACTTATATCACCTTGGGTAAGCCATCCAGCACTTCTGGGTATCCCCGAGTCTTTATAAACTGAGGAGCTGGAGGCCTTGACCAGGTGACTGAGTTCTAGCTAATAATGTGGGAGGAAGTGATCTGTGTCCCTTTCAGATCAAACCTTCCTCCTTTGTCTTCAGCAGGCTGCAAATGAGTTCTCAGTGATTCCCAGGTTGGGTTCTGCAGGAAGCAGACTCTGAGCTGAATGTTTATTAGGAAGAACCTGGGCACAGATAACCGTGCAAGGGAGGGAAAAAGCAGGATTGGGCAGAGGGGTAAGTCAAGCTGTGAAACTGACCTGATACCAGCACTGGCTGACACCAGGGATCTCAGGAGCTAAAGCAGTCCTATACAGTCAGCTCCTGTTGAACTGAAAGAGCTAGGATGCCTACTTCCGTCAATTCTTGGATGTGGGCCATTCTAGAAAATGACACCTGGGTCAGGTTCCTGGACGTCTGAAGGCAACAACTCCTCCTTTGAAGGGGGTCTGGGTGGTGCATCTCCGTATCTACAACACAGGGTGACCTTCAAAGTCACAAGCTAAACATGGCTGAGTCCAGCACGGCATCCCTACTCTCCAGTCTGTTGAACTTTAAAATTAAAATGGTTCAGTGTACCTGTTACAGCAACTAGTGTTGTGTTATGTAAAACACATGTGCGTGTGCGCACATGCGTACACGCACGCACACACACACACACACGCACACAAAACCTTTAGACGTGCCCAACACTTGAATAAAAGACCAAGTCCGTAGTGCCTAGTACTAGAGTGGATATTCCTGCTTCATTAAATTAAGGGTTAGAGTCTGCACAGAGCTGTGAAGTTGACAGAATATGTCTTCATGGCCTCAACTTCTGTGACTGTCCCATCTTCCCACGCCTACAACTAGCCACTCTCCAACTAACTTCAGTAAACCAAATTTATACCTCCATGTTCCTCATACTTGCTGCCTTTTGAAAATCTTCTTTGATTATCTTCATACACTCAGTACTGCTTCTCATAAAAGTTTTAGTGGGTTTTTCTTCCCCTGGGGAAAATGCATTCTTAAACCCAGAAATAAAGGGATGTAACTGCTATATGGAATTTCACACATACACTGTGGGAGATCGAGAAAATTTGGGGATATTAGGAATCCCAACCAAACTACCAGGAGGGGAGGGGACGTAGCTGTTTTTTATGATCAGCCCTCTCTTTAACTACATGACCCCAAGGCTGAGTCCTATACGGCCTTAGGCTACACCAGACTGGGAATTAAAATGAGGTCAACTCATAAGACATCCATATTTATCTCAGAGGAGTCTTGTCGGAATTCTCAAGTAATCTTTCCATACTCTTCTGCTTTAATCCCCTCATCACTGTGTCCATTGCCCAAGAGCGCTCGTGAAGTACGTCTTAACCTCCGCAGTTAAGGAGGCCCGCATTCACGGCAGGGATGCTGTCTCTGTGACCTGTCTGATTGCCTGGAGGTGTCGGTGTGGAGCACACTATCAGAGTGTTCTCTAGGTTGGAGCTGCTGTTCCAGACAGAAGGATGGAGAAAGCTCCTCCCACCACCTGGGTCAGATTCTCAAGGGAACTCTGCTGTTTTAACTTCTTATCCTGAATGCCCTGTAAAAAGAGCACCCCGTAAGAGGCCACACAGATTTAGAGTATAACCCCTCTCTCAATATATGTCAGTTCTTAGTTCTTGAAATTGAGTCGGCTGGGCTGGGCCAGGCCAGGCCGGGCCACGACGGGGAACCAGTCTCTGGGAGAGATGCCAGGCTATCTTCTTCAACTCATTTTGTCAGCATAGAATATAGCCTCTCATTCTCATTTCACTAAAAACCCTCATTCAAATTGACGCCTGGAAGCAGCCCTGCTAGATCATGTCCAAACACATCTAAATCCCAGTTTAGAGTTAAACTGAGACTTCCACTACTCAAACAAAGTAAATGTTTGGAAGAGTAGGAATAATAATAAATTATCAATATAGTAACAGCTGACATTTATTGAGGGCTGTTTGCCAACCACTGTGCTACTCAGGCATTTTCTGATTTAAGTACTATCAAAAAATGCAAAAGATATTCTTTTTTCACCATAAAAAAGTAAACTAAGATACAGAGAATGAAATATTATGTCTAAATTCACAAATCTAGGAATTTGCTGAGCCCAGACATGAACCCCACACCTTAAGTTTACAACCGCTGTCCTCTGCAGATAGGCTCAAGGTATTGACCTTCAAGTCAGCATGTCCTGCTTACAGAACTTGAGAACTCATTTCATTAGATGTAGTTACTCAGAATGTGAATAACCTGTGGTTAACCCTTCAGGTTTTGTACTGTCTTAAACAGATATGAAAATAAGGCCCCACGAAGCCCAAGTAATCAGGAATTCTACCAAGGGCAGAACATCCTTCTGGGAAGGTTGCTGTGTGATTAAAGGCACCAGTATCTATCCTGTGTCTTTCACAGGATCTGAACATCATTTAGGTTCAAAGTCTTTTGAGTCTCCAGGAGACCCTAATATTGTACAAAGGTCAGGTAACTGAGTAAAGAAAAGACTTCTGTTTCTGAGGGACACCAGTAGACAGGAGGATAGGAATATAATAGGGAGGGATTGGGTAACCAAGAGGGGGAGTGTCCAAAGTAAACTTTATTGTCTAGCTCAAGGTAAGCCCTGGTCCTGGATACGTATCAGGTACCTGGTAAGTGCTCACATATTTGGAGCTTACTGTATTCACCAGCCTCTGTTAATTCCCAAACTATGTGACATCTCTGCTGCTTGATCCCTCCTCTTCCTCAATGCTGTCTTGCTATCTCCCTCCCTACAACAACTTCCTTAATATCACCGTATTGGTCAGTTTTTGCCATTGCAACAAATAACCGTCAAAATCAATGACCTACGCAACAAATATTTATTTCTTGCTCACATTACATGACGATTGCATGTTGGTTATGGTTTGGCTGGGCTCCACGTGTCTTCTCATTTTGGGATCCATGATGATTAGCTAGCATCTTGCCCATGGCGTTTTCATGGTGGAGGACAGAAACAAAAGAAACAGAGCCATCCCGTGCATAATGAAAGCTTTTGCTCGATGTGCTATTTGTCATGCCCGGTAACTATCCATTAGCTTAAGCCAGGGACTATACCTCGCTTAGCATGGTGGTGGGCGACATGGTGAAAGTGGGGAGGGCGTGAATAATTCTGAACAAATAAGAAGATCTACACTTAACGGGGTCCCCTCCAATTTCTCTTGCCATGTCTACACAGTCACAAAACACGGTTCTTCTCACCCTCTCAAAATGCTGTGTGCTCTAGACTTCCGTCCTGCTCCTTTTTCCTTTCCCTCTGCACATTTTCCTGGAGGCAGGCTGTCCATATCCATGGTACCAGCTCCCCGTGCCCTCACTTCTGTATCTTTAGCACCACTTTTCTCCTTGATTTCAGGTACGTATTTACCCTAGAGATTGAATACCTCTACCTAAATATCCTTCCGGTACCACAAACTCAAGGTAGGCAAATAGTATTTAATGATTCATCCTGATACTCCCTAAATGTATGTTTTCCCTCTATGGTCTGAATTGTCTGCTACAGCCACCAGTCCTGCTAGATGTTAGTCTTCAGTACAAATTCTTGACTCTTCTTCTCCATAAATTCCAGCATCGCAACTTGCACTCCTCATTCCTACTGTCCTGGTCCATGGCCTTATTATGCTGTCAGCAGCGAACCACTGTGATAGGCTTCCAAATGGCCTGCCTTTCTCCAGCCAGCTTCTCCCAGTTTCTATTCTCCTCCCCAGATCTATCAGAGTGATCTTCCTAAAGCATATAAAATACTCATGGTCTTTTCCAGGGGATGGTTCTTCAGTAGCTCGCCATCAATTCAAACTGTTGGAAACACAGGGGTCCATGGAGGCAACTTATGGACCAACAAAGGGGGAAAAGAGTAGGAATTTGTACATTCCCTTCTCTTAATTTAGCCAGAAGCCCTATTTTATAGGTAGACCCCCTATACTATTGAATAAAGGATGCCTGAAATATCAAACCAACAGAGAAGCAAAAGGACTTTGACAATCCCTCACCAGCAGAAATGAAGCACATTTCTTAAAGATGTACACTGCAGAGTCAGGCTTCATCTCCTTTTCTAACTAACCTCCTGCCATTCCTTTTCCCCCAGCCCTACCGCATTTACACTCTTGCCACCAGGACACCAGCCACACTGAAATATTCAATGTAGTTCTCTCTCCTTTTCTTCAATTCCACCAAGACAATTTCTCCTCTGAACTTTGATCCAGCCTCAAAAAAAGCCATCTCTAGCCTGCCCATTCCCAATGCAACCAGCCCAGGCAGTTAGCTGTCCCTTCTTTGATTCTTGTAAACTCCTTTTAAATAGCACCCTTTACTCTGCATTATTGTTTGTTTTTTTTGCTAGGTCCATCTTCCCAAGCAGTTGGGAGTTTCTTGAAGATAAAGCTGTGTCTTACTTGTCCTTATATTCTTGGTACCCTGCATAGTGTCTGAGTCAGAACAAGTACTTAAATATTATTTATAATGAGACTGAATGAAAGCAGTGATAATAGCAAAGCACCCTATCCTTAGTCAGAGCCCAGGAAAACATTTGTTGCTTTCTGGATTCTATAGTGGGCATTTGCCATTGTCAAGATCACTGCGCAGCTTCTGAATCCCCTTCTATGTTTGGAGTTTCTTTTCAAGAAGAAAGCCAGAAATCAACTCTCCTTGACTCTCGTTCAGTTAGGATGTGGGCATGAAATCCCAAATCTATCCATCATATGACCTCTTGTGAAACTGAGCCAGAAGTGATTAATGTAAGAAAACATGGTTTCATCTTTGGTAGATGAGGCATCTGTCTTCCTAAGAATGGAAGTAGTGGAGCTACTGGTATCTCTTCTCCAGCATTATGGGTAGGTACCGGAGCAAGAAGAATAAAGGAGTGTTACTTGATGCCGCACCCAAAGGTCTGAGCCTGATTCTTTGCCCCTTTCAGTGTTTCCGTTTAATATTCTTAATAACCATATCATGTCCTATAGATCTGCTAAAATTAATCAGCAGAGAAAACCTAGCTCTGGAAGGTCGTTTCTCACCACCCATTGTAATGTTTGTAAGAATTGCTCATCCTCTTCTCTGGTCCCATCTCACTCTTCTCAGTTTCCAAAATCCTTCCATGGAGGTTTCTGGAATTCATGGTCCCCAACCAGCAAAATCATCTATATCGTCTCTACGGTTGTCTATATATTCTCTGTTCCTTCTTAAGTGAAAACTGGATTTTCCCTGAGGCACTGCTCCCTCTGTAGCTCTCTTCCACACTTCTGCTACCTTGGAGCCTGGAAGTAGTGCAGATGTCTTCCTTGTTCCTCACATATATTTCTAGACCATTGTCTCTCCTTATCCCTAAACCCATCCCAGCTTTGCTGCTCATGCCATTAGATTATAACACCTACTATCCCTGTTATTCACAGATTATCAGATCATTCCCCTCATACACTGAAGATTTCAAACCTAGCTCACCATCACTTTCTCCTAAATAACTCCTGTCATAATTTTTGGTTGTTTTAATACACACGTGGACAGTTCTCCCATTGCCCTGACCTCTAAGTTTCTTAACCTCTTCCAGTCATGTGATCTTCCACCCGATCTTAGCCATCCACTTCCATGACTATACCTTAGGCATTTTCTTTACCGATAATAGTATTCTCTCCATTGTTTTATTTTAAGCATCTTGTTCTCCAACAACCACATCCCACCTTTCTGTCTTGTTCTAAGATCCCCAAATCTTTTAACCTATCCAAGTCCTTAATCCATTGACCTTACCATATTTCACTGTTCCTCAGTCCCATAGTATCTTCATTTTTCTATTTCCCCGGTTTTAACCCTGTGGTCTATCACTGCAATCACCCCCCTGCACACACCCTCAATGCCCTTCTCTTTCTCTCTCCGTTGTATTCTCCTCGAAGAATCCAGGCAAATCAGAAATTAGCTTGGGCAGGTGAGCATGGCTGGAGAGGGACATAGGATCATGCCAACTTACTGTAAATCCATGACCACTCACTTTAAGTGGGTTCTTGGGGCTGCCAAGACATCCTATTTTTCCAGAGTTCTTTCACTCATCCACTCTCCTGGATATCTAGTTCCCACCCTTCCCCTCATTAAATGTCCAATATCTCCTCCCCACCATCACTTTCAGTTGATAACCGTACTTTCTATTTCACTGAGAAGATGTAAATATAGAAAAGGGCTTCCACACACTACTAGCCCAGCATCTGCCTACCCACCTGCATCTCTACCCACCTGCTTGCCTTCTATTCTCTTCGTATTGATAGCAGTCCCCGCTCCTGTCTCACCTCCTCTGACATAATCAAGAGCATCTTCAGCAATTCTCCCCTCTCTCCTAGATGATCAATTTTTCCTCTCTGCTGTATCGTTCCCATCAGCACACACGAATATGGTACAGTTTCTCCTACATTTACAATTCCATCCCTTGTCCCGTGGTCTCACGTGAACATTTTCTTTTTAAAGGAAAACTCGTTAGGTGAGTCTTCTCCCTCACTGTCTCCTTGTCCCCTTCTTCCATTATCTCTTGAACTCACTGCAGGCCCACTTTCATTCTCACTGATCCCCACGCTACTCTGTCCACCACCAAGATGTAACACCTTGCAAAATCAGCATTTCGTGTTCCTCGTGCTACTTGTCCTATCGGCAGCACTTGTTAGGTTGATAACTTCCTCCTTTTGAAACACATTCCTCATTTGACTTCAGGCACATCACTCTCACTTCTCCTGATTGGTCCTTCTTTCTCAGTCTCCTTTCTGATTCACCTTTATCTCCCCAAGATGCAAACGTTTGGAATGTCCCAAGTGATCTTTGAACCACTATTCTTGTCTATCCTCACGTCCCCCCCGTGACTGTCTCTAATCGTAAACTTTCAGTAGCACTTTTCAGCACAAAAGTCAAAGTCTTATTAATATCCTTCGAGACCCAACATGCTCTGGTTCCTATTACTTCTCCTGACCTCCAATCCTACTACCGTTCCCCAGATCTTCTGTTGCAGGTCTCCCTGAGAACATTCCACACTATTTCTTTGAAAAAGGCATGCATGCTGTCACCTCAGAGCCTTTGCACTTAGTTTATTCAGTCTCGAAGGATGTTCCTCCAACGTGCACATGTCACCTGCTGCCCTCACTTCTAGCCTGTGCTCAGATATTGTCTTATCAGGATGGACATAAGTATCCAATGTAAAATATTAATACAGTATTCCCCCTATAACCCAGCACTATGTTTTTTATCCTGCTTTGGTCTTCTCTATTAAATGTATCAATATATGACTTATTTTATTTGTTTGTTCGCTTATTTGTGAATCACCTGTTGTCCCCCTCCCGAGGACAGGGGATGCATCTGTTTTGTCATTCATCTATCCTCAGCTCCCAGAACAGTGCTGGGCATGTGAATGTTTGTTAAATAAATGAACAAATAATAAATTCCTTTTCTGTTTAAACATTGAGTAGATTCTGTTCTATGCTAAGGTACAGGGTGATAAAGACTGCTACTCTCCTAGAAGCTTAGATAGCCTGGAAATACAAGCTGTTATCGCTTCTAGCCCGAAATCTCTAAACAATGCTAAGGAGCGTTTGCCAATAATAAGTCCATGTAGATTCCTTTGGAAACATTCAATATTAAGCAGAAATCCTTTTAAACTAAAAACAAATAATAATGATTGAAATCAAACCTACAGTGCTGATCTTCATGATGTTTGAGCTTCAGACGATCTTTCAGAGAAAGCTGACTAATGTCTTAAGGAGTGAAAGTTGGGGCACGAAAGGATCATCTAGATATGTTTGGTCCAGTGCCCCCTCTACAAAGTTCTGAGAACTCAACCTATCCATAAAATCAAGTGGTAAAGTCTAGTTTTCTAGAAAAATACTTGTAGTGACCTCCTCCCCCCTCCTCTGTTTCTCTTTTACTCCTGCCTAACTTGCCTTTGAGTATAATCTCTTCTTGGCCCCCCACTCCCTGTTTGATCTCTGGGCTTTAGTGCTCCCTCTGGCCCCCTGAAGCTAGTATACTTCCCTCTAGACATGAGCTTCCCGATAGAGTAGCCAGTAACCCCAGGTGGTTATTTAAATTAAAATTAATTAAAAGCTAATACAGGGCTTCCCTGGTGGCACAGTGGTGGAGAGTCCGCCTGCCGATGCAGGGGACACGGGTTCGTGCCCCGGTCCGGGAAGATCCCACATGCCGCGGAGCGGCTGGGCCTGTGAGCCGTGGCTGCTGAGCCTGCGCGTCCAGAGCCTGTGCTCCGCAACGGGAGAGGCCACAACAGTGAGAGGCCCGCGTACCGCAAAAAAAAAAAAAAAAAGCTAATGCAATTAAAATTTCCGTTTTTCAGTGGCACTAGTCACATTTCAAGTGCTCAGTGGCTACATGGGCTGATAATTACTGTACTGGACAATACACAATGTTATATATTTCCCTGATTGCAGAAAGCTCTATTGGACAGGATCCCCCTTCTAGAATCCTGATACTTTAATATGCCTACTCTTCCGTCTTTGCCTCAGATTACAATTCCCATTGCCTCTCCAGACCCTGGCAACAGTAATACTGTGTGTGCTTGGTCAGCTCTCAGTCATAATATGGTAGCGATTAGATAATGCCAAATCTGCTCTAAGATCCTTATTCACATGAAGACTGGTGATGATGTGAAAGTCACAGGTTGCTGGAGAAAAGTGAGAAGGGCTGATCGGAGGTGAACCCACTGTGTAGCAGAAAGGGCAAAGCACCAAGATTGGAGGAGAAGTAGTGAGTACGAGTGAAACTATGCAGGTAATAAAACCTCTGGGAAGGAGAGAGACTAACCAGGAGAAGAAAACAGGCAGGACCATGGAATAGTTTGCTTCCTTGTCACCACGTGAGGGGACGGGAATCTGACTTTGTTTACATCTGGGCTGTGTGGGGTCCACTGTCTGTGCTGTGGCAGTAAGACCCCTACTTTATGAGAGCAGTATTGTCATGGGGGAAGGGGGGTAACTAGTAACTGAAGGCAGGGATACTCCTTGGGCAAAGGTATCAGTTTTGACTAGGTTCAGGCGCCAAACCAAATCACATAAGGGAAGAATACGACTAATATATAACAAGATGAACTCCTTCCTGGGCTAGAGAGAGAGAGAGAGAGACAGGAGAGAGCTACTGGCCAATGCTTCGAATTCCTGCTTAGAAAGCAGGAGCGAGGGTGGGAGAAGGCAGATTGCTCCCTCTCTGGAGAGGTGCTGTCTTGGGTATAGCTGCCCCTTATATTGTTCTCTGTGACCTTCAACATCACCTGAGAAAAGAGGGTTTGCCAGGACCCTGGAATACAACAGAGGTGCCAGTGGAGGAGTTTTGTTTATTCACCAAGAAACAAGGTCTTAGGTGGAGGAACTGGATTTTGATTATAGACTCTCAGGCTTCATGGAGGATATGAAGGGCTGGCTTCAGTGATTCTGACTTCCCGAAATCATGCCATAAAGTCTACTTCTAAGTTCTAAACTCTCCTCCTCTCTCAATCCCCAGAGAAAGAGAGAGCTGAACAATGATGCTGGCCACTGAAATCACTTTACTAGTGGATGTTCTAAAAGAAGCAAATTGACAGAAGGCATAAATACTCCAGTTTGCTTCCAATTCGAACAACGAGTTTCAATAAAGCTACATTTTTATATCATCCCCAGCATCAAATCAGTAGATTAAATGCTACAAATGGAATTCAAGCTATTAAAAATAAAACCTATAAAACATATGGTTAAGTCTTTGTATGAAACAAATTAGAAATTCATTTCAACATAATATACAAGCTGTTCTTGCCCTGGGCTGACATCCGTAATCTGCAGAATTTCTTTTTGAGACGTAAGGTTACAAAGGCAGAAGAAAGAAAGAAGAAGAAGAAGAAAAAAGAAGCCTAGGCCTTAACATCTTAACATCTTCAATGCTCTGTAAGGCTTAGTTCTTTCACTTGGGAAACCTGGCAAGAAACTATTGATTTTCCCAGAAATGAGCAAGGATCAGTTAATTCCTTGAGGAAATTAATGCCTTTGTTATTTAACATTTCTCAAGGGCTTATCATGCATTTGTTGTACAGACCCCTTCCCAGTGGTTGAGCACTGGATCAAGACCAAAACAGAGAAGAGAGGTGGAAATGGTAGCTTGGGCTGAAGACCCGTGTCCGTGTCTGGACTGGTTCGTTTGGGTGAGGTAAAGATATTATCATTCTGACCCCTGTCCTCACTATCTGCCCTTAGGGTGGACTTCCTGAGCTTTGAGGAATCATTTGAGTGGGGATGAATAGCATAAATCTGCCATAAATGAAGCACTTACTAAGAAAACAGTATTGCAGACACAGAGAACAGATTTGTGGTTGCCAAGGGAGAGGGATGGATTAGGAGTTTGGGATTAGCAGATGCAAACTATGTAGAGAATGGATAAACAACAAAGTTCTACTGTGTAGCACAGGGAACTATATTCAAGATCCTATAATAAACCATAATGGAAAAGAATATGAAAAAGAATATATGTACGACACTTTGCTGTACAGCAGAAATGAACACAACATTGTAAATCAACTATACTTGAATAAAATAACTTTTAAAAAAAGAAAATGGTGCTGTGCTAGCTTCTTTCACATGCATGATTTTATAAATGCTTTACAACAATCTTGAGGGGCAGGTATTATTTATTATTCCAAATTTTCAGATGCAGAAAATTTAGATTAACTTGTCCACGGTTTCACAGTTTTATAGAGTAGATCTAGATTCAAACCCAGGTTTTTAATTCTGAGTCCATGTTATTTCATGGAAACTAAAATTGTCCTCATTGTAGACAACATACACCCTAACTACCAGTCTCTTCTGAGTAATTCTAATTTTCACAAAACCATACGCAAAAGAGATCTTTAAAGTATATGTTTTTATATATTTGCTTACAATGTGAAATTTTGCCAGAACTTGATATAAAGGGAGAAAAACAGAGAATCAAATAGAATATTGTTCTGTACTGGATGACAGGGAAATGCAGTATTCCTAACCCTCCGCCAAGCCGTCTCTAAACGTCACAAGATTTCCTAGTCAGGTTGATAGACTTTCCAGATACTCAGGACTTCAACTGACTAGAAACCTGAATATTTCATTCTGTAAAGGCATAAAAGCAAAGGGCTGAAGTGGGGATGGCAGCATTCAGGATCCGTAAGCATCAAGATATAACTGCTCAGCACTTAGAATCGATGGACTCTTAGTGTTGCAAGAGGGTCCCTTACAGGCATCCCTTCTGAGAGCTACGATGTAAGCCATAAGTGACCTCAGAGAAGGGGATTAGACATTCTGCTGGCTTTCATATGCCAAAGTGGGACCTTTGAGTTACTTTCCACAAGAGGATGTTTGCAGAAGAGCTCACGGCCAATTGCCTACTGTTCAGCAAAAGTTTCCTGGGTCAATCTCAGGAAGTAGAAAACATCTGAGAGAACAGTGGGAAGTACATTGTGATGTGGTGAGCCGCTCTGATGACTCAATAACTTTTTAACCTTTCCTCAAGCCACATAGTTCAAGGAACTGCTTGCTATTATTTTTAGCTGCCGGGACGCAGCTTCCTGTTCTGTGTTTTCATCACAGGTGGTAACTGACGAGAAGAAAAGTTGTTTTTTTAAAAAAAAAGTAAAAGAAGAAAAAAAACTTGTGACAAGCTAATGCATGACTCAAACATGGAAAGTTCTCTGAAGTGAACTTCTGGAAACAGAAAATCTTCACGTAGGAAAGACATTTACCCTCAGATTTGCAAGGATGGGACCCAATGTTAGTTGAATGCCTAATATATGGTAGGCACTTTATAAATATTATTTAACACACAACAGCCATGGAGATAATTACTGTTATCTTCACTTTACATATGCGAAACCTAAACTCAGAGTGTTTTAAAGAAATTGCTAAGATCACATAGCCAGTACGTACAGAAATGTCTTTTTATTTTAAATTTTTTATTTTAGTTATGTGTATAAACTGCACTACAATTAAGTGTACAGCTAATCAATTGTTACATGTGTATATAACCTGTAGCCATCATCTAGCCCAAGATACAAAGTTTCGGGCTTCCCTGGTGGCGCAGTGGTTGAGAGTCCGCCTGCCAATGCAGGGCACACGGGTTCGTGCCGCGGTCCGGGAAGATCCCACATGCCGCGGAGCGGCTGGGCCCGTGAGCCATGGCCGCTGAGCCTGCGCGTCCGGAGCCTGTGCTCCGCAATGGGAGAGGCCACAACAGTGTGAGGCCCGCATACCACAAACAACAACAACAACAACAACAAAAGATACAAAGTTTCCCTAGTACAGCAAGTTCCTTATTGCTTTTTTCTATTCAGTGTGCAACCCAGAGGTAACTTCTATTCTAACTTCTATAAACATGGATTGATTCTGCTGATTCTTAAACTTCATATGAACGTGGCATGACTAGTCACTCTAGTCTGCCTGATACTGAGGGGTTTCCTGGATGTGGACTTTGCAGTGCTAAAATCAGGGCAGTTGTTCATCCTATAAATGGAATCACGCAGTACGGACTCTTTTGTGTCCGGTTTCTTCTGCACAACATAACATCTGTGACATTCGCCAGGCTTGAGTGTAGCAAGGTTTTGTTCCTTTTTTATTGCTGGATATTGTTCATTGTATGACTATTTCATTATTTATCCGTTATCCTGTTGATATACATTTCAGTTGTTTCTAGTTTTTTACTTTCAAGAACATTCTCATATGGGTCTTTTTTTGTAGATATAATTACTCAATTCTCTTGAGGGTAGAATTTCTAGGTCATGGGGTAAGTGTATATTTACCTTTAATGATACCACAAAAGTTTTCCAAAATAGTTGCAACAATTTATAATCTGACTAGCTTTTTTTTTTTTTTTTTTTTTTTTTTGCGGTATGTGGGCCTCTCACTGCTGTGGCCTCTCCCGTTGCGGAGCACAGGCTCCGGACGTGCAGGCTCAGCGGCCATGGCTTACAGGCGCAGCCGCTCCGCGGCATGTGGGATCTTCCTGGACCGGGGTACGAACCCGTGTCCCCTGCATCGGCAGGCGGACTCTCAACCACTGCGCCACCAGGGAAGCCCACTGACTAGCATTTTTAAAGAGTTTCAGTTGCTCCACATCCTCACCGACATTTGCTGTGCCAATATTTTTAACCTTAGTCATTCTTGCAGTGTGGTAGACTACTATTGTAATAAAAATAGACTACTATTCAGGACTCTAAAACTTCTAGAAGGTAACAAAGGAGGAAATCTAGGTAACCTCAGGTTTAGTGATGAGTTTTTAGATACGACACCAAAGGCATGATCCATAAAAGAAATATTAGATAAATTAGACTTTATTAAAAAGAAAAATCCATAGAGTGGGAGAAAATATTTGCAAAACACATAGCTAATAAAGAACGTGTGTCCAAAATATATAGAGAATTCTTAAAACTCAACAATAAGAAAACACTCAGTTAAAACTTGGACAAAAGATCTAAACAAACACCTCACTAAGGAAGATATACAGATGGCAAATAAGAATATGAAAAGATGCTCAATATTATTTGTTATTAGGGAACTGCAAATTAGGGCAAAAATGATATACCAGTACAAGCCTATTAGAATGGCTAAGCTTTTTTTTTAAAACAAACAAAACAAAAACCTGACAACATCAATTGCTGGCAAGGATGGAGAGCAAAAGGATCTGTCATGCTTGGGAGAATGCAAATGGTACAGCAAATGTGGACAATAATTTGACATACTGTTACAAAGCTAGAGAGTCTTCTCATATAATCCAGCAATTGTCCTCCTAGGGATTTATGCAATTTTAGTTATGTGCATATAAAAGCTAGCACATGAGTTATAGTATATTATGAAAAAAGTTATAGTAACTTGATGCAACCAAGATGTCTTCACAAGTGAATGGATAAACAAATTACAGTTCATCCATAGTATGGAATATTATTCAGTGATAAACAGGAATGAGCTATCAACCCATAAGGAGATATGAAGTAATCTTGAATGCATACTTCTAAGTGAAAGAAACAATCTAAAAAGGTGTATACTGTATGATTCCAATTATATGACATTCAGGAAAAGAAAACTAGAGAGACAGTTATGAAGATCAGTGGTTTCCAGGGATGCTAGGGGAGGGAGGGATGAGTAGGCATCAGGGGATTTTTACTGTGGTGGAACTATTCTGTACGATACTGCAATGGTGGATACATGACACTATGTATTTGTCAAAACACACAGAACTGTACAACCCAAGAGTGAACCTTTATATGCAAGTTTTAAAAATTCTGCGAAACAGATAGAAGGTCAGACGATCCCGGAAAGAACACAGACTGTAACAAGAGAACATAGTTGTATTATAAATATATGAAATAACCTCACTGAAGAGGGTGGAGGGAAAAGGTGCTGACTTAAGTAACTTTGGAAATGAAATGAAAGCACTGTATTCTAGTTGATAGTTATTTCCTATGAGATAACAAATGAAGAATTCTGATATTACTATACCTGTACATGGGAACTGAACAAATAAGTAAACTGATGGCAGATGGTGAGATTCACGTTTCTTCCTGTTGGAGTGGTAGTACATAGACAAGCAAAGGTCAAAAACGAGAATGATCCATGTGGTAATGGATTTGAATTAGAGCCATCAGTAAGAACTCATTTTAAATGTAAGACAGACACAGATGGTTACATATAGAAACATTTATAGACATGTATATACATGGGTTATCAAACACATCTATACTTCTTTGTTCTATCTGCTGAGAAGGTCTAAAGGAAACACCACCACAGTAACAACATACAGATCTTGGTTTGAGATATCCTTCTCCAATAAAAGCAACCAGGCAACCTCAGAGAAATCGCTGATTTTAGGACTGGAGCATCTTATACTTCCAAAAATAAGGAATTGCTTATTAAAATAACAACAACCAAAACTAAAACCCAGAACAGAAAAAGAAAAAAAAAATACCAACATCACTGATGGAAATATGTCAAAAGAGCACAGGAGCCAAATGAAAGGACACCCAATGACCAAAGATGAATAACTTTAGCAACAAAACAAAGTAGCACTGGGTTATAAAACAAAGTATAAAATAAATATTCATGAGTCCATACTGATATAAATAAACGATAAATGGGAAAGGAGAGACAATTCACCCATACAGAAAAATTAGAAATAAATTATTTAGATACACCAGACTCAAGAGGGGAAGAATAACTCCCTTCTCCTCAAGTGTGGGCTACAGGTAGTGACTTTCTTCCAAAGAGTACAGTTTGGAAATGGGGAACAGAGTTACTTTACGGTGGAGAAACCTAGCAAACACTGTGTCTAATTTGATGAAAATACCATTTTATCTTTGCAATCTTTATCCCCCAAACCCATAACTTCAGTCTAATCATGAGAAAAACATGAGATAAATTCTAATAGAGAATTATACTACAATATACCCGGCCAGGACTACTGAAAACTGGTAAAGTTATCAAAAACAAGAAAAGTCTGAGAAACGCTCACAGCCAACAGGTGCCTAGGGAGACACGAAGATGAAACATAATGTAGGATCCTGAGACAGAAAAAGGACATTAGGTAAAAACTAAGGAAATATGAATAAACTACAGACGTTAGTTAAAATAATGTATCAATGTTGGTTCATCAATTATAACAAATGTACAATTATAATGTAAGGTGTTAATAGTATGGGAAACCAGGGGGAGAGATATGAGAACTCAATATGCTCAATTTTTATGTAAATTTTAACTTTTCTAGAAATTAACACCTATTATTCTTTTTTAAGTACATGCAGTAGACATAGGTCAATGCTAGTATTATTTCTTCCTATGATCAGGCTTTAAAGTAGTAGAATTTCAATCCTCATTGGCTAAGATCTGGTCCAATCATTCATCTCAAAGATACCCACTTGGTGTATCCCAGAAAGAAGATAGATTGCTTCAGCCAAGGGCATGTGCCCAATGTGCTTTGGGATACACAATTCTTAGGACATTGAGTCACGCTGCTCATTTCAAAAGATGGACTTAGCTGTGGAAAAGTGAATTAGAAAGACAGGTGGATGCAACCATAACCACTCTACGTACTACAAGAGAATAATATTAAAAAATATCCAGGATCCATAATGCATATTTCAATCACAGTGACATTCTTACTGAGCATCTAAAACGTGCTCATGAAAAACAAATATTCATTAGATTCCCCCGGGTTTACTCCAGTAATCAATGCACAGTAGCACAATTCGTGTGACTTCTTACACCTCCGAGGTGTTTTTGAGTAAACAAAATGTTCATGAACGTCACAGTGGTAAAGATGTTTTAGCTCCCAACCTCAGCACAGTTTTAGCAACTATTTCTTAATAGTTAAACTAAATCTTGGGAAATCAATTGGTTTTCCATAGGCTTACATTCTTTTTTATTTCATTATTTTGTCTTAACTTTTCATTTTTTATTATTATTTTGCCTTGACTCCAAAACTTTCAACTTTGTCTTTAAACTCTCATTCTCTCTGTATCTGTCTACAAATATTTTAGCATGCTTTTTAAACTCTTTTGAACTCTTTTTTTTGGCTGTGTTGGGTCTTCGTTTCTGTGCGAAGGCTTTCTCCAGTTGCGGCGAGTGGGGGCAACCCTTCATCGCGGTGCGCGGGCCTCTCACTATCGCGGCCTCTCTTGTTGCGGAGCACAAGCTCCAGATGCGCGGGCTCAGTAGTTGTGGCACACGGGCCTAGTTGCTCCGCGGCATGTGGGATCTTCCCAGACCAGGGCTCGAACCCGTGTCCCCTGCATTGGCAGGCAGACTCTCAACCACTGTGCCACCAGGGGAGCCCTAATATAATTTTTGAAAAGAGTGAGTGGAACACTTTCCATTTCCTCTGCTATATTTCCAAGCCTTGCAGTTAGATTGGGATCATGCGACCTGTTCATCACTGTGAACAGAAGTGATGTATTTACTTCAAGGCTGAGGCAATTAGAGCAAATGTTCCCCCTTCATGCATTTCTTCCCCTCTGTAGTGACCCCAAGGCTACTGTTCCACTTGGTACAGCTACAAGGGAGCATGGCCTCACTTAACCTGGGTCTCTGAGAGGTTATGTAGAGCAGAATCCTCTGCCTGCTGATCTGTGGTAAATAAACCCCAGAGAGAATGAGAAATAAACCTTGTTAGTCACTGAGATTTCAAAGTTAATTAGTTACCACAGCACAAACTTTCCTATCCTAAGACAGAGAATTATTTTATAAAGTTAATGCAGTAGGGGGTCAAACCATGAACAGCATAGACATAGGCAAGTAAGAAGTGATCTCTTCTTTTAATAACTATTTTCATTTTGCCCTGGATGTCCATTCTGTTATCCCAGAAAGCAAGGTAAAATGCCTAAAGTAAGAAGTTCTTAAGCTTAGACCATCTTTTTCAGGTAACTTGGCCTCATGTGATACTCAGTTCAAAACGCCCAGTCATGGCCATTTCTCCTCTCTGAATAGGATCTACCCTCCTTCTTCTCCTTCCTGAAACCATGTCTGGGGTTCAGGAAGAACCTTGTTTATCCTCATGGATTTACAAGGGGAAGCCTCCTGTACATAGCTCTCCTCCCTGCTTTCCTGGTCCCTTTGTTGGTGGATTTGGTTTGGTCTGGTGTGCTGATGTCCTGATGTCCACCAGGGTGGTGGTGGATGCTGATGTCCACCAGGGTGGACCTGCTCCCACCTGGACTTCTGGGCAGTGTACTGGCTCCTGATGCTGATGCTGGTGGTGGCTGTGACCTGCCTCTGTTATGAGGACCCTATGCTCTGCAGCAGGGGTCAGCAGGCTTTTTCTATAAAGGGCCAGAGAGTAAAGATCTCAGGCTTTGCACGCCACGTACAGTCTCTGTTGCATATTTTTCTTCTTTCTTGTTCTTGTGATGGTGTTTGTGGTGTTGGCACTTGGTGTTCTTCTTCTTCTTCTTCTCTGCTCTCCTCCTCTTGCTCCTCTGTCTCCCTTCTTCTCCATCTTCATTTTCTTCTTGGAAACCATTCTTAGCTCCGGGCCATAAAAAAGCAGACTGGTGGGATTTGGCCCATAGGCCACAGTTTGTCAGGTTCTGACCTACAGCCTTTTCATTCCAACCTTGGGCCTTTTCTAGTTCCTTCCATGGGTTTTTAGGAGCTCCTGGGTTCCTGAAATGCCCTACCAAGTCTGTGGGAGGTTGCGGACTATTTCAGGTCCATCTGCCTAGAAAATTCAATCTACTTTATCGCTTCTGGACCATGGTGATCCCAGAAACAGCAATGGCTGGCTCATTTTTTCATCCTCCCTCAATCTGCTGGGATTCTGTGGTGGTTGTGATCACCTGAGGCTCAGGAGACAGGAGGTGTGGGCCTGTTTTTTTTTTAAAAAAAAAAACATTTTATTTTATATTGGAGTATAGCCAGTTAACAATGTTGTGATAGTTTCAGGTGCAAAGCAAAGCACCTCAGCCATATATATACGTGTATCCGTTCTCCCCCAGACCCCCCTGCCATCCAGGCTGCTACATAACATTGAGCAGAGTTCCCTGTGCTATACAGTAGGTCTTGGTTGGTTATCCATTTTATTTTATTTTTGTACATTTTATTTATTTATTTTTGGCTGCATTGGGTATTCGATGCTGCACGCGGGCTTTCTCTAGTTGCGGAGAGCGGGGGCTACTCTTCATTGCGGTGCGCGGGCTTCTCATCGCGGTGGTTTCTCTTGTTGCGGAGCACGGGCTCTAGGCACTTGGGCTTCAGTAGTTGTGACACATGGACTCAGTAGTTGTGGCGCACAGGCTTAGTTGCTCTGTGGCATGTGGGATCTTCCCAGACCAGGGCTTAAACCTGTGTCCCCTGCATTGGCAGGCAGATTCTTAACCACTGCACCACCAGGGGAAGTCCCATCCATTTTAAATATAGCAGTGTGTACATGTCAACCCCAAACTCCCTAACAATCCCTTCGCCCCCCGGCCCCCCCACCCAATCCCCGGTAACCATTAGTTGGTTCTCTAAGTCTGTGAGTCTGTTTCTGTTTTGTAAGTAAGTTCATTTGTACCATTTCTTTTTAGATTCCTCATATAAGTGATATCATACGATATTTCTCTTTCTCTGTCTGACTTGCTTCACTCAGTAATGACTTGTAGTAATATGGATGGACTTAGAGATTGTCATACTGAATGAAGTAAGTCAGACAGAGAAAGAGAAATATTGTATGGGCCCACTTTCAGGGACTTAGTACTGTCCCTGTGATATTGTCTCCAAATTATTATTATTTTTTTCTTTCTTTGGTGGATCATGTCCTCTCAACTGCTAAAGTTTATATGAAACCTATTCCACTGTCTTGCACTATTCTTGTATTTTACTATATAAATGGGAGATTTGGGAATTTAGAAAATGCCTTTCTCAATCAAGCTTAGGTCTCTGTGAACTTCAAGTTCCTATCAGAAATGGGGGATTAAAAGCAGGTCATTTTTCAATATAAAATTGTTTCCAACACATTCCTGCTTACGTGCATCCTGAACCTCCAATAAATAATTTTTAATTTGTCTGTTACTCATACTTATATAAGTTCATGTAAGTTTTCTTAAATGAGGATATATACATTTCAAGCTATCAGACATCTAAACTGCTTAGCTACTGAGCATGAATTTTCCATATGGTGCAGGAAGCACTTAGCTTCAAGGGTAATGTAAAGCAAAGTATTTTAAAGTTGTATATTATAATCATCTATTTAAGTATTTAAGTGATCATTTATTCATAAGGCCCCACTTTTTTCTTCCCAAGATACTTCGCATGACGCAGCAGCAATTAAAAGGCACTCATAATCACCACAATTATTACGTTTTCTGGCAGCTTCACACCACATAGCAAGCCTCCAGAGATCCAGTCCTGCCTCTGGAACAGAGAGCATCTGTCCTCAACCAAGGTTCCAGCCCGTGCTTCTGGCGGGGTCACCTATGAGAGCATCAGCTGTGACTCAGCTGCGCCCTGGGAACCACTGTCAGTGACTCAGTGTCACCTAGCAAAGGAGAAGGCTGCCACAATACGAGGCTGCTCTTTTCCTCTCCTGAGAATTTTTCATTCTATGCTATCTGTAGGATGAAAAAGAGCATATTGAAAATTCCAAAAAGCTTTCTGCTTTAGATGCCTGGCAATATGGCTCAGGCTTTGATTATAGAAAAGAATGAAACGCATAAGACGGGCTTTATAACTTTAGAAAGAAAATACTTTTAAAAAGAGCTTAGTTTCATTCAGAAAGGCCAAACCTGTGCTTATGGTCTTCTCCCCACCCCCTTCCTCTGTCTGTCTGTCTGTCTGTCTCTCTCTCTCTTGTGTTTGGGAAAGAAGGAGTGTCTAGTCCAGCATCTCATATCACATCCCTTTTTCCAGGGATTCCTGGAGAATATGAAGTGAGTGCTACTGGGCTAGGTTTGTAATGAATTGACCTTCCCATCTGCCTTGACCTGTAGCATTACAGTTACCTCTTCTGGGAAACTTTCTCCTGCCTCTTCAGGCAGTATCATGGGTTTCCTCATCTATATTCCCACAGCTAGGGTGACCAAATGTAACAGTGTGCCAGGGACTTCCCCAGTTTTGGCAGTGAAAGTCCAAGGAAAGGCATCCCAGGAAAACCCTGAGTCCTGAGCAAACCAGGAGAGTTGGTCACCATATCACTGTGTTCAAGTGTCAGTATTTACACTCTGGTATAAGCATCTGGTTACCTGCTGGTTGCCCTCACTCCGTGTGAACTTCTCAAAGGCAGAAATTATGTCAAGCTTTAAAAAATTTGTTGAAAGATGGTGGTCCAGTGGCTAAGACTCCATGCTCCCAATGCAGGGGGCCCAGGTTCGATCCCTGGTCAGGGAACTAGATCTCTCATGCTGCAACTAAAGATCCCGTGTTCTGCAACTAAGACCCAGCGCAGCCAAATAAATAAATAAATATTTTTAAAAAGTTTGTTGAAAGAATGAAGGAGAGTTTGAGAGAACAAGGGAGTAGGTGAATGAATGAACGAATAAATGAATGGATGGAATTAATTAGTCTGGTAAGATTATAGTTTTGAGAGGTTCATTTATCATTTCTTCCTCAGAGGGGAGGAGAAAGGTACTCTTTGTTCAGTAAATTTACTCACATTAGTGCTTCAAATCCAATCAAATGCCTAGATTATATGCCTGAACATCATGATTGAAGACAATACTGGGATCATCTCCAGGAAGTGTAAGTACTGGATAATAAAAGATCCCAGGCTATCTGGCTGCTGAATGAAACAGGTAAAGCAACCAGAAATGATGGCCAAAGCTGAACACAGGTTTTTTTCCCCAAGGGGGAAAGGCAAACAATCAGGATTTTGTTCCTGGTCCACCTTTTTTTATTGGCAAGTGAGCCCACCACATATAGTCTATGGTGTAAGAAGGTCCCTGGATATGCACGGCTAAATTCAATGTATTGGGTTGGCCAAAAAGTTCCTTTGGGTTTTCTGTAAGATGGCATGGAAAAAAAATGAACGAACGTTTTGGCTAACCCCATGTTACCTTTTATTTCCATTCAACGAAATAAGCTTTGGAACATCCATCAGAGCACTGCAGTAAGTGCCGGAGGTGAGAGTGGAAGAACAAAGGCAAATCTGGTATGTGGGAAGGTGGTATGAAGTCATAATTAGTGTAAGGACCTTAAGCTAGGTGGCCTGGGTTTGAACTCCACCACTCTTACCTTCTAATACGGTGACTCCGGGCAGGGGATGTAACATCACTAATCCTCAACCTCTTCACCTATGACACAATAATAGTACCTATCTCATAGGGTTATTGAAAAGATAAATGAGGTGCATAAAACACTGGGCTCAGCATTTGGCACAGAAAGTTCTCCAGAGTGGTAGTGATTAGTTTAATTGTTGTTGTTGTCATTGCTTCTACTGTTTTTATTATTATGAAAATAGAGTCATTGTTTGGCTGAGAATGGAATTGTTCTTTACTGATTGATGGTCAGAAAATAGATCACAGCATAATTGAAATACAGTCTGCTAAACACACCAATAATCTTAAATACTCTTTAATAATGATCAAAAAATAAAATCAGTGTTCTTTCTATTTTTATCAATACTAAAACATATTGTGGCATTATGTAGATAGCTCTTATAGGACATTTCTTTAATTGACCACATGGAAATTTAGTAACAATGATAATGAATTCTTGTTGTCAGAATTTCTCCTAAAATTAATGAGTTAATTTTCCATTAACACCAAAACGTTCAAAAGAATTCCTTGTTGAGTTCAAAAAGGATTCCTTGTACAGATATAATTATAAACCCTCAGGTCTGTAAGAACAAATTCAATCTCAGAACAGTTCCATTAAGCCTGCAAGAGGCCCTGTGACACTGAGGCAATCCCAAGGACCTCACAGTGGTTCAGTTCTAATGGGGACGACTCTGAGGATTTTCTTGCCCAATAGAGTACTGCTCCTAAAAATGGAGCCGACTCACGATATCCTGAAGCCTTTTATAATATGCCAGTCACCAAGCTGGAGAGGCAAAGATGAACTCCATGTAAAAACTTTCTCAACAAGCCAAAGCCTTCATACCAAGGCGAGCCTGAAGTGAAACAAACCCGAACTGGTAGTTCTGTCATCAGGCCCTTTGCCCTTGCAAGCCCTGAAGGCCTATTACAATGGACTGTCAAGAGAAGATGGTTGCAGCATTAATTTCCTTTAAATTTTATGAGAAAAAAGGTAAGCCAGATCATTGTACCTCAAAGATCTGCTTCTCAACACAATGCTATTCTTTTTTTTTTTTTTGCGGTACGCGGGCCTCTCACTGTTGTGGCCTCTCCCGTTGCGGAGCACAGGCTCCAGACGCGCAGGCTCAGCGGCCATGGCTCACGGGCCCAGACGCTCCGTGGCATATGGGATCTTCCCGGACCGGGGCACAAACCCGTGTCCCCTGCATCGGCAGGCGGACTCTCAACCACTGCGCCACCAGGGAAGCCCAACACAATGCTATTCTAAACAAACTACAGCATATATAAAAGATGTGCAATGGAGTACGCCCCAAGACGGACATTATGTTTTCTTAGAGCATCTATTTTTCTATAAGTTTGGTGGGAAAGCATTATTTTATGTTTAATCAGACACAGATTCCTCATGAATTTTTATGATAAATCAGGATATCTAAAAATACATGTCTTTCTCCGGGGCTGTACTTCAGACCCCAGGAATTCTGTGTTCAAGCTCCTCTTCTGAAACTTTGGTGGGAGTTCAAATACCCAAGGTGACAACATGTTCCCACAAGTCAGACACAAATGCAAGTTCTGTGATTTTTATGTTCCAAATTTGCATGCATTTCTCTTGTCTCACCAGTCCTTAGGTATACGCAAAAGCAAACTCTAGCTGCAACAAATGTGGGATTCACTTTTGCCTTCCTCTCCACCCCCAGGTTCCATACACTTATATTCCCTTTTAGAGTAAAAAAGGACTTTGTGTTCTTATGTTTTGCTTTCCCTTGAGGACACAGAGCTGTACAAGATCGTATATAACAGCTGGTAAGATCCCTACAAGGCAAATGCAGATGGTGATGATAGCCACCCACACACTGTCAGTCTGCCCAGACACTGACCTCAAGGGAAATAATTTGCACCAGTGAAATGAGGACATTTGCATGCCTACAAAGAGCAGGCTTTTAAATGGCACGGTGATCCTCCCATCCATCCACCCAGGCTCCAAATTAAGAGCATGGTGGTCAAACAGAATCTCAACTGACCAAACGTCCCAGGATTAATTGCTAGATAACAGAAGAGAAACTACTCTGACCTTTCCAAGAGTGATTAATGACTTTATGCAAGTCAGGGAACAATAGGGTCTAGGTGTTTGGGTTTCAGATAGAGGACACTGTGTGGACCTTGGCCTCACAGAAGGCCAGACATTCATCTCTATATCCCTAGTATGTTTCATGGTTGCTAGGAAGGCGGGGAGCAGTGGTCTGGGGCAGGGACAGGGGGAGATACAAATGAATATCTGAGGAGTGATAACTAAAGGCACAAATAGCTGTTAGAAGTTTTTAGTTCAAGAGGTTGAAGCCCAGGAAAGACCTAATAGGATTATCAGGGTTAGAATTCCACCTTCACCAATTAACTGTCAAATCTTGGGTAAGTTATTTAAACTCTCCAAGCCTGTCTTTCCTCATGTATGAAATAATCTCTCAGAGGGTTGTTGTAAGAACTAAATTACAAAAAATAGCAAATGTACAATGAGTAATGGAGTGATTGCCCCAAGTAGACCCCAAATAATTTAATCTGCTGAACACAGCAGTTCAGCTGCACCTGCGTAACAGAGCCCAGGGTAGAAAGCAAGGCATGAAAAACAGAACTTTTATCTGGACAATTACAAACAAATGAACTGAACTGAAAAAGAGTACAACTTGGACGCAGAGATATTTATTTGTTCTGCCTTGATTTTGCTGCTTATCAGCTATGTGATGTTGAGCAAGCCACTTAACCCGTTATTCTTAGTTAAATCAGCCACAAATTATGAATAGTAATTTTTATAATTATATATTTTATTATACATTAAGATTGATAATTTTTATAAATTTTGCTCATCCCATAATATAGGTCAATCTTGAGACTTTGTATGATAAGCTGTAACCGTGATTTGTAAACAGCGACGCCCTATACAAATATAAGACGCTACTATGAATGGAGATGTTTCGAGTTGCCAAATAGAGAGAAATGGGCGGTAAATATACCTGGATTGTACAGCAGGCAAGGTGACTCATAGTAAGATTTCTCTTACTGTGGTAGGAAGAAAATCATGCTTCCAAGGCCAAGTTACAAGTCAGAGTCCCTAACTTTAGATCTCATAGGCTTATAGGTCTCATCTTGAGTGCTTGGAAAACGAAATGGAGAAGAAACGTGAAGGTGCCTGGGTCCAATTAAAAAGAACATCATTATAGTTCAATGCTGGCTGCTAAAAATGTAGGAGATAGGAGTGTCAGCATGTGTGCTGTGAATTGTTCACCCTAACATAGTACATCCTGTCTGCCCAAAATATTACCAACAACCTATTGCTTGAAACCCTCTGTTCTGTGGACCCTAACTTGCCTTGTTTGCCAGTGGCTTTGAATGTTCTTTCTCTGCTTCCTGGCATATCGCTTCCTCCCACCATTTTTATTTTCATTATTCTGGGTCTCAACTCGTTTCCTCAGGGACCTCTCTTATTCTCAGGGGAATTCCCATGCGAATCTTAATTTATTGCCCCGATACCAGTACATATTTCTTATAAGGCATTACCACCTCAAGCTAATATGGATAAATATTTATACATCATCATTTTTCTATCCCCCTCACCAAATGAACAGCTCTTCTTTCCGAATACTGCATTCATCTCAGGGTGTGCAATGTGTTTTTTTGTAGACGTTATAAAATTCAGATATATTCTATTGTACTGGAGGAAATGGAATCTCAGTCAATTCAGGGATTTCCGTGTTTCCTTGGAGTACATCTAAGCTCCAGGGGTTTCATGGAGCTGCCGTGTCATGAGGAGAGAAATCCATGTCCTTGCTATTATCTGTCCATGCTGGCATCTCCTGGGACTTCCAGAACACTGATCACTAGCCCTCAGGGATCAATCCATGCACTTTGCTGCTGAGCAAACCCTCATTTGCATCTGCTAGGACCCTTTACGATACTGTGGTTCTTTATGGCTAGCGACTTCTTAAATGAACAGTAAGTGTTAAGGGGAGAAAAGGGGGAAAAGTAAATACCAAGTAAAATATATTAGTTCATATTTCAAAAACAAAGATGTTTTCTGAGTTTACTTCTGAAAGCAATGGAGTAACAGGGACAGAATTACCCTCCCACCTGAAACAAACAAAAATGGATAAAATATTCTTTTAAATGTTTTAAGACCTTGGACAACAGGCAGCAAAGGACAGTGAGAGAGAGGATTCCCTGATAGAGAGGAAACAAACAAGGGGAGCACTACAACAGCTTACTACCCACCCAGTTTACTTCCAGGAGTGAGTTTCCAGACTGTGTGCAAAAATAAACTCAAAAGGGCTTAAAGACTTAAACACAAGACATGACACCATAAAACTCCTAGAAGAGATCATAGGCAAAACATTCTCAGACATAAATTGTACCAATGTTCTCTTAGGTCAGTCTCCCAAAGCAGAAACAAAAGCAAAAATATACAAATGGGACCTAATCAAACTTACAAGCTTTTGCACAGCAAAGGAAACCGTAAACGAAACGAAAAGACAGCCTACAGAATGGGAGAAAATATTTGCAAACAATGTGACCAACAAGGGCTTAATTTCCAAAATATTAAAACAGCTCATACAACTCCACAGCAAGAAAACAAACAACCCAATAGAAAAATGGGCAGAAGACCTAAATAGACATTTTTCCAAAGAAGAAATACGGATGGCCAATAGGCACATGAAAAGATGCTCGACATTGCTAATTATTAGAGAAATGCAAATCAAAACTACAATGAGGTATCACCTCACACTAGTCAGAATGGCCATCATTAAAATGTCTACAAATAACAAATGCTGGAGAGGGTATGGAGAAAAGGAAACCCTCCTGCACTGTTGGTGGGAATGTAAGTTGGAAAACTGTATGGAGCGTCCTCAGAAACCTAAAAATAGAATTACCATATGATCCAGCAATCCCACTCCTGGGCATATATCCAGACAAAACTAAAATTCAAAAAGATATATGCCCCCCTATATTCATAGCAGCACTATTCACAATAGCCAAGACATGGAAACATCCTAAATGTCCATTGACAGATGAATGGATAAACATGTGGTACATATATACAATGGAATACTACTCAGCCATAAAAAAGAATGAAGTAATACTATTTGCAGCAACATGGATGCAACTAGAGATTATCATACTAAGTGAAGTAATTTAGAAAGAGAAAGACAAATACCATATGATATCACTTGTATGTGGAATCTAAAATATGACAAAAATGAACCTATCCATAAAACAGAAACAGAATCAGGGAAAAAGAGAACAGACTGGTGGTTGCCAAGGGGGAGGTGATTGGGGGAGGGATGGAGTAGGAGGTTGGGGTGAGCAGATGTCAGTTTTTATATATAGAACAGATAAACAACAAGGTCCTAGTGTAGAGCACAGAGAACTATATTCAATATCCTATGATAAACCATAATGGAAAAGAATATTAAAAAAAAGAATGTGTATATAACCGAATCACTTTGCTGTTCAGCAGTAATTAACACAACATTGTAAATCAACTATACTTCAATAAAAAAATTTTTTATAAAAGGGGAAAAAAAATCTTAAAAAAGGCCAAAGGAAAAAGATAAACTACATACAGAGGAACAGAGATAAGAATAATAAATTTCTGGTTGGAAACAATGCAAGTCAGAAAAATGTGAAGCAACATTTTTAATTACTGAAAAAAAATTTTAATTAACCTAGAATCTATACCCAGTGGAAATATCTTTCAAAAATGAAGATGAAATAAAGACTTTTTCTCATATACAGAAGCTGAAAGAACTTATCACTAGCAGACTTACTCTACAAGATGTGTTTTTAAAAAATAAAGTCTTTTTTTTTTAACATTTTTATTGGAGTATAATTGTTTGACATTGTTGTGCTAGTTTCTGCTGTATAACAAAGTGAATCAGCTATACATATACATATATCCCCATATCTCCTCCCTCTTCCGTCTCCCTCCCCCCTCCCTATCCCACCCCCCTAGGTGGTCACAAAGCACTGAGCTGATCTCCCTGTGCTATGCGGCTGCTTCCCACTAGCTATCTATTTTACATTTGGTAGTGTATATATGTCCATGCTACTCTCTCACTTCGTCCCAGCTTACCCTTACCCCTCCCCGTGTCCTCAACTCCATTCTCTAAGTCTGTGTCTTTGTTCCTGTCCTGCCCCTACGTTCTTCAGAACCATTTTTTTTTTTTTTTAGTTTCCATATGTATGTGCTAGCATATGGTGTTTGTTAAATAAATAAAGTCCTTCAGGCAGGAGGACTATAATACCTAGTAAAAAATTGGTTTTACAAGACAGAGTAATGAGCACAACAAAAGATATATAAAAAAAGGTACATATATGAAAATGTCATAATAAAAGCCCTTTTTCCTATTATTAAAACCTCTGCCAAAGATAACTGACTATGCAATAACATATTGTGGGGCTCATGGCATATATAGATTTAAGCATAGTGGGCACTTAAAACTTCAAAATGTGCAAATGCTAGGCGATAATTTCAAGATAATTGCTAAAGCACAATAATGATTACAAAATAAAAAAGGACAAAATAAATAAAAATTTGCATATTAGTGTCCTAGGGCTTGAAGACAAAATAAATAAAAATTTGTGTATTAGTTTCCTAGGGCTGCTGTAGCAAGTACCACTAACTGAGTGGCTTAGAACAACAGTAATTTATTGTCTCACAGTTCTGGAGGCTAAAAGTTCAAAATCAAGGTGTTGGCAGGGCCATATTCCCTCTGAAATCTGTAAGGGAATCCTTCTAACCTCTTCTTTGCTTCTAATGTTTTGTCAGCAATCTTTGGTCCCCAAATATGTTCACATTCTGAGGGACCAGAATGCTAGGACTTCAACAGTCCTTTTTTAGAGTAACTCAATTCAACCCATAAAAGTTGGTATCCCTTAAGGATTGTTCTGTGACAATCTTTCTGGATTCTGATATCTTTAGAGTATATAAAAGTACATAGGCATTTTATTGTATTACCAGGTAAGTAAACAATGGGATCAGAGTCATATACAGAACGGCTGGTTTTCTTTTCAGCACACCAGAATGACGGGATTCGATAGCAACACTAACATTCAGTGCTCCTCTGGGTTTTTAGATCCTCTGTGAATAATTTTTGACAAATCATCCTCTAAAAAGATATCAAATTTACAAAAGCTTCATCTCACACAGAAATGTTCCACCTTCAGAAACAATAGACAAACTGTCAACTTCAAATCTAATAATAATCTAGTAATAATAATAATCTAGTAATAATAATCTTCAAATCTAATAACATCTTTAAATACTAATATATTATACCGGGGGAATATGAAGAGTGTCAAGATCTAGGCACTTTACATATTGCTTTTCAGGTAAACAAGGCCTTTTAGGTATAATTCACATTAGTAAAGGACATAATCACCAAGTGTGTGGTAGGTCGTTTCACAGAATGCTGGTTGGGCATCTCACATCTCCCTAGCTAAAATATATCACATGTATTTTTCAAATAGAATTTAATAGTAACTTCTCTGATAAAGACTCCTTGTTTTTAACTCAAGTCTCACTGAGGAAGGAGAAATAATTAATAAAGCTTAAAAATTACCAGCTGATGAGAGGGTAAGATATTGATAAGAAAGATAGATTAGGAAAAAAATAAGCCATACACTCAGAGAAACTACTAAGAGGACGATTTAAAGGGAATGAGGTACAGGTAAAATCAGAACAGAGAGTCAAGTGATAATGATTGGACAGAACAGAATTGGAGTCAAATAAAACCAACTTTGAATGCTGGCCAAGACACTACTAATTATCAGGAAAAGGGGCAAATTACACATAGTAAGTGTTCAATAAATTTTAGAGGTTATCATTATCATAATCCTTAGAGTCCTAATGATGCAAATTGCACATACCAACTATTCAATAAAATTAGATTCTAACTATGTTACATAAATACAATTTACATACCTCAATAATTTCATAAGTATTGTTTTAATATAATTATTATCATAGTGAAGACAGAGGAGTCTGTGGCTTAGAGAATATTAAGACATTTATCAGATTCCAGCCCAAGATGATGACAGAGAAGGCTCCTGAGCTTACCTCCTCCCATGGACACACTGAATCTACAGCTACTCATGGAGGAAAAACCTCTGAAATCAATCCAGAAACTAGCTGAGTGACTCCTACATATCAGGCAAATGAGAAAATACCCTTGTCAAGATGGGTAGGACAGGCTGAGATGCACTCTTGCCCTAAATCCCGTCCCTGGCACAGTGACATACAATCAGGAGGGAACTTAAAACTCGCAGCTTCTCACTGTGGGGTGAAGGGTTTGGACCCAACACCTAGCACCCAGTTTTTAAGACTTCTGCCTGAGGGACGGGCACTCAGAACATTTCACTCTGAAGGTCAATGAGACTTGCATCTATGAAACTCATTTCACTCTGAAGGTCAATGAGACTTGCATCCATGAAACTCGTAAGACGATAGCAAACAAAGAAACAGTTTTGTGGCTACCACTCACCTCGGTCTTAGCACAGAGAGAGCACACAAAAGTGCCCACCTCCTAGTCTTTTCCAGAAAAAGACCTATTTGCATACTTTTAAAGCTTTAGACAGAGTTTCAGGCTTCTAATTTAGCATGCATCTAGAGGCTTAACTGCAATCCTCCCCAGAGACCAGAGAGGCCAGTGGGCACTGTCTCTGTGCTCTCCCTCTGTCACCTTCAAGTCACTGGTGTCCCCCAGAAGGAGCTTGTGCACAAATCTGGTGCCCTGGCATTTGTGGCTGCTACCCAGGGGATGTACCCCTTGATTGCCTGGATCTAGTGGTAAGTGGAGGTTGCATTTATGAGTCCCACGGGGCTGTAGCCAACAGCTAAACAGTTCTTAACCAGCTATCCCCCAAGGGCTAAGTACAGAGGGAGCAGACAGAAACACCCATTTCCCAGTCCTTCCCTGAAAGAGTCTATTTGCATACTTAAAAAGATGCTGTCTCAGAGTCCAGTTTCCAATCAGCCTGCATTAAGGTGCTGAATGAGAGCCTCGCTTTAGGATACTGAAAGGTCTTGGCATACCCTCAACTACTAAGGAGCCACCAAGAACAAAGAAGTTGACTTAAAAATCACAAAAGTCTGAGAGACAACAAAGAGCTCAGGTTGGCTGAAAGATAAGTTTCATCTCCAACACAAGCTCATTCTCCATGAAGACTGAGGTAGCTGTGTGTGGCTTCCAGATTCCTAGGAATACATCTGAGCCTTTCAAAGGCTCCAGTGTACATCTCATTCCCAGATTTTGCTTTTCAGTTTTTGGTGATTTTTCTTGATTTCCTCAACAGATATTGCTGCTTCAGGCAGCTGCGATGTTAGTCTATTGCCACTGATTGTTTTTGACATATGCTCTGGGGTAGGACTTTCCCACTGAGCAAGTTCTAAGTCAAGTCAAATCATGACAAGTTCCATGGATAGAGGTTTCCAGGGAACTGACAGACTGACGAAATACTGACAGTTAGCTTGGGATGGGTCTTTCTGGGGAGCTTTCAAACCTGCCTCGCCTCTGCACTGCCTGTTTGGTTGATGGTTTTCATAGCTACCGCGATGGAATTTAGGACAGGGGAATGGGAATAGGGTTAGTTTAAAGGACACAAGTCTAGCTGTTCTTACGGAGCTTTAGTCACTCTTCTTGAATAAACACTCCTTAGATATTTTTAAGTTTTGGTTAATTTCTAGAGTTCTGAATAAGTCAATTTTGACAGTTTCCGCCAGTATTTTCAATGCTTTATGGAGAAGAAAATTTGGAATTCCATACTCTGCCATTGCAGAAGTCTTTTATTCCATTATTATCATCCCATTACTGATCCTTACATGAATAATATCCTTTAGGTGGGATAAGTACTATTTTGATTATACAGATGAGGAAACAGTATCAGAGAAATCAGTTGCTAGTGACTTTGGCTGATTGCCACAATAGGAGGGAATCTAGTTATCTCATACTCTGAGTTGTATGTTTGTCATTTTCTTCTCAATTGTGCTTCAAAATAGTGTACTGGTGCCCTGTGATAAACCCTAATGGAAATGACTATTAAAGAAGAAATACAGATAGATATATAGATACAACTGAATCACTTCGCTGTACAGCAAAAATTAACACAACACTGTAAATCAACTACACTTCAATTTAGAAAAAATAGTGGACTGAAAGTCTTGGGATAAATGGCGAGGACTGAATTTTTCTTCATTTCCATCCATACCTCTTGCTTCTTCCCCAGATACAATGAATAAAACTTACATAGGGCTCTTCCTGACCTCTTACCTATACACACTATATTATGACTCAAATATTTTCATAAAATAGCATATATAAATACTTGGTCTCCTATCTAAAAGAGGAGTTGAACATACTTTGCAAATCTTCCCTGGTTTAGCAGCACAGCCAAGGAGCTCATGGATATACACTTTCCATGCATTCCTAAAATTATTGTCTGAAACAATATTATGCTGCCTTTATGTCTCTTATGACCTTGTTCCTTCTTAGGTTTTGAAAGCTTCCCATTGTCTACTGAAAAGGGTTAATACTCCTTCGTGTGGCTTCATGGGTTTTATAACGTAGTTTCAAGTTAGGTTACCAGGCTCATTTTTATCTTCCATATTGTAGAGATGTCTTACCAGAGCCCGAATTCCAGTTTTATTGGACTGCCTCCCATTCCCTAAATAAACCATTAAATTTCATGATTTTTATCAATCCAATGTCATTTTAGTGATTATCCTGGTTTCTCTTTACAAAATCATGAACTCATTAAGTAGAATTAACTCAGTTCTTTTAACAAATACTATTTTTTAAACTGAAAAATAATTTTATAGTACTGAACTAAACAACAACAAAGATATATAATTCCCATGGTCTTAAATTCACAATTGATAATAATTTTTCAACGTAGTCTATTTCCAAAAATTTTACTCTACTCTTTGGGAAAATCACGTGTGCTCACTAAAATGAATTCAAATAATAACGCAAAGTACAAAGATGGATATTAAAAAGAACAATTTCCATATTCTGTAAATCAATTTAATCTTTAATCAGTGCTCATGACCAATCCTTTTAGCATATCTCTTTAATTCCCAAATTCTTAATTTTTGTTTAGGCATTAAGTGGCTATATTCCATTGTCAGTAATTTTTTAAAGGAAAGCTCAGGCTCTGTCGTATTTGGAAATATCAAGTAGTTAGTACTGTATTTGATAGACATTTTGCTGTATGTAATATTCTTCTGTCATACTTTTACTCCTTCAGAATTCACATGCATTTGTTATTAACTTCTAGCATTGAATAATACTTTAGAGAAATATGAGATCAGTCTACTATTTCCTTCCTTGATTTTGTTTTCTCCTATGTCTGAATACCAGAAGAACTATTTATTTTTCCTTAAGGTTCAGTAGTTTATCTAGTTTATGTCTGGTACTGAGTGTTCTGTTATCATATTTTTCATGTAACACAATGTGTTTATATACAAGAACCAAGGTTTTTATTAAATTCACATTTAGGGAATTTTTTATACAATTTAATTTATATTACATTTATTAAATCTCTACCTCAGGAACATAAACTATAATCTAACATAAGGATAATTTATTTTTTTCTATACCTAGTGGTTTCTCTTCAGTTACAGTACTCTTTGTCTTTTAAGAAAAAACAAACAGCTTTTCCTTTTTATCCTATTATTGCAAGACTTTTCTCTATGCCAGTAATTCCATTTTCAACAGTGTCTGTTCTCATCTTGTTTCTAATTTGTTTATGTTTTAGTGTCATTTATTTCATTCAATTTACAAGCTACCTTTTAATTTCATTTTCTTATTTTATCACTGCACTTGTCAGCCTTCACTTTATTGACTTTGCAGGATATGCTTATCTTCCCTCTTTTGGGCTCCAGAACATTTGCAGAGCTGACTTGATTTACAGCTTGCCCATTGAGAAAAGTCCTACCCCAGAGCACATGTCAAAAACACTCAGCGGCAAAAGAACAACACAGCAGCTGCCTGAGGCCACAGTGTCAGTTGGGGCAAATGAGAGAAATCACCAGAAACTCAAAAGAAAAATATGGGATTGAGATGTACATTGGGACCTTCGAAAAGCTTAGACATGTCCCTAGGGCTCTAGAAGCCCACAGTTCTAGCAACAAAAGGAAAACAACACTTGAGGATTTGGAAATTTTTAAGCCTATCCAGGCACAGTATTCTGGAAAGAGGGCCAAGGGTGTGACTGAACAACCATTTGCTGAAGAGGTTAGACATTTGATTCATGTATCCAATCAGCCAATTCAGCAGAAGCCAGAAATATTCAATAGAATGCGGTTATCTAGAAAATACATGGAAAGGACTCTCTTGTTTGGTGTCTCGGACTCCCATGAATTTCATGGGGGACAAACAGCATTTTTGAGTGTTTTATACCAGCAGAAATACTGCCAGCCTGGACTGAAAGGAACAGAGACAGGATAAAATGAAGGAAGTATGAGCTTGAGGGCAGAATCATGGATGCAGAGGCCTGGCCAACAGGGCCTCCTAAGGCTGAGAGGCAGAGACTACTGCCCCAGTGAGCTTAAAGGGTGAGGCTGCCACACCTGCAGGCCAAGAGGACAAAGCAAATAGGTCCACATAGGATTATTCTCTGGCCTTGGTCTAATGGAATTTGCCCTGCTGGGTTTTGGGCTTGGTTGAGACCCATGACCCCTTTCTTCCTTCCAACTTCTTCCTTTTGTTGTAGGAATGTCTATCCTATGCTGGTCTTACCATTCTATTTTGGTGTCCTTATAGGAAGAGGAGATAGACAAACAGGGAAAGATAGCTATATGATGACAGAGACAAAGATTGGAGTACTCCATCAACAGGCCAAGGAATTCCCAACAAAAACCAGAAGCTAAAAAGAGTCAAGGAAGTATTTTCCCCTACAAATGTCAAAGGGAGCATGGCCCTACCCACACCATGAGTTCAGACTTCTAGCCTCCAGAACTGTGAGAACATAAATTGCTATTGTTTGAAGTCACTCAGTATGTGAAACTTGGTTACAGCAGCCTTAGGAAACTAATACACAATTCAGTTCGCAAAGTATATGTTTTTTTTAACAAGTGGTGTTACATCAACTGGATATTCATACATAAAAGAATAAAGTTGGACCTTATCTCCCTCTATCTACAAAATTTAACTCAAAATAGACCATAGACCTAAATATAAGAGTTAAAACTATACGCGGAGCAACTAAGCCCGTGCACCACAACTACTGAGCCCATGCGCTGCAACTACTGAAGCCTGCGCGCCTAGAGCCCGTGCTCTGCAACAAGAGAAGCAACGCAATGAGAAGCCCGTGCACCACAACAAACAGTAGCCCCTGCTTGACGCAACTAGAGAAAGCCCGCATGCAGCAACCAAGACCCAACGCACCCAAAAAGTTTTAAAAATTAAAAAAAAAGAGTTAAAACTATAGAAGTCTTAGAAGAAAGCATAGGGGTAGCTATTCATGACCATGGATTAAGCAGTGGTTTCTTAGATACACCACCAAAAGCATAAGCAATAATAGCAACAAAAAAGATAAACTGAACACAGAACCCCACTAAAATTTTAAAATTACCATCTTTCTTGTTTCAAAGATAGACACCTTCAATGATGTAAAAAGACAATCCATGGAGTGGGAGAAAACATTTGCAATTCACATATTTTATGAGGAGTTTGTATTCAATACATACGCAGAGCTTTTACCACTGAAAAACAAAAAGGTATCGCAATTTTAAAAAGGAAAAAAGATGGGTGATAATCAAGTGAATATAACAACAGCAAAAAAATAAACAGCAAAAACTTTAAATAAACATTTTCTACAAAGAAGCTATACTAATGCCATGAAAAGATGCTCAACATCATCAATCATTCGGGACATGCAAATCAGGACCATGATGAAATAACACTTCACAACCACCAAGATGGTTATAGTTTTTTAAAAAAGAAAATAACAAGTGTTGATACGGATGTGGAGAAATGAGAACCCACATACACTGCTGGTGAGAATCTAAAACGGTACAGCCACTTTTGAAAACAGTCTGGCAATTCCTCAAAAATTTAAACACAATGTTACCGTATGACCCAGCAATGTCATTCCTAAGTATGTACCCAAGAGAATTGAAAACTTGAATGTTCACAGTAGTATTATTCATAATAGCCAAAAAGTGGAAACAACGCAAATATCATCAACAGATGAAAGGATACACAAAATGTGGTATAACCATATAATAGAATATTATTTGATGATAAAAAAGAATGAATTACTGATTATGTGCTACAATATGGACGAACCTTGAAAACATTACGCTAAGTGAAAGAAGGCAGTCACAAAAGACCATATATTGCATGATTCCATTTATATAAAATGTCTAGAATAGGCAAATCTATAGAAAATAGATTAGTGTTTACCTGGAGTTTGGGCAAGAGGGGAATGGATATGGACTGCTAATTAGTGTGGACTTTCCTTTTGAGGTGATTAACATGTTCTAAAATTAGATAATGGTGATGGTTTCACAGCTGTGCATATGAGACCACTGAATTATATACTTTTAAAAGGTGAATTTTATGGTATATGATTAGATTGCAATGAAGTCATTATTAAAAAATGCTATAGTAAAATATGTGGGTCTACTCTGTATTTTGAATATGGTTACTTATGTATAAATCACACTGCTTATTAGATGAGCATAGATTAAAGGCACTTCTGGAAAAATGAAACACAGGTCCTTCCTATGTCTCTTCTATGTCTTTTCTAGATCTAGTTTTCCCATCTTGTGTCTGGGTTAAGGCAGTGTTATTGGATATTATTAAATATCATTTAATAAATACAATCAATTGATCAAACGTCACATAGTCAAAAGTTTGGGAAAACCAAGGTTAAGGAAATTCAGGATTTTTCAAACCTCTTATCATGATAATATGCCTTGTGAATTTCCAGTGGCAGCTATACGTACTTCACATCCCCTAAACTGATCTCTCTGGGCAGTCGTGCTCCATGGGGGGCCTTAAACCATCCTTTTTCTCTTCATTCCCAGTAACCAAGGTATAAGGAAAGTCACTAAAAAACTCTGCTCCCTATAACTTAGCAGTCAAATTTATAATGTAGCATTCCTGAAGTTAAAAAAAACATTATTCGCTCTATCAAATGTGTGAAATAACATGGATATTTTAGCAGTGGTGGAATGTTGACGTCTCCTGAGACAATAATATGTCAGGGCAACATTTCCAGAAATATCTCACCCAGTCTGTGTCACTTAGAAACTAGGTGAACATGAGAATAGTTCTTAATCTTTCTGGACTTTAGTTGAGTCATCTATAAATTATAGATTTAAAAGGTGCCAAATTCACTGAGATGTTGTTAGTATTTGATTAGATAATTTGTGCGAAGTTTGGAGTGACTGCTACACATAAAATGCTTAATAACTGTATGTGTCTTTTCTTATCATCATCGTTGTTGTTGATGGTATTGTTATTATTATTCTGAACTAGAAGATCCTGAAAAAAATACCTTAATGTCAACGTAGGGATATCAACTATTCTTATCCCATTATCCTATGTAGTATGCCATTCCTGGCAAATGGAAAAAAAGAGCTTCTGAGAAAATAGTAGAAAAATTGTGAAATTAAATACAGTTTGGCCATATTGCCCCAGAATAAACAACATTATGTCTTTTATGCTGAAAATTCAATTCAGAAAGTCAATCTAGCACATTGTGTGTTGCTTAGTAAGTGATGTTAAGCAATTGATCAATCAAACGTGCATAGGGGGGCTTCCCTGGTGGCGCAGTGGTTGAGAGTCCGCCTGCCGATGCAGGGGACACGGGTTCGTGCCCCGGTCCGGGAGGACCCCACATGCCGCGGAGCGGCTGGGCCTGTGAGCCATGGCCGCTGAGCCTGTGCGTCCGGAGCCTGTGCTCCGCAACGGGAGAGGCCACAACAGTGAGAGGCCCGCGTACGGCAAAAAAAAAAAAAAAAAAAAAAAAAAAAAACATGCATAGGGTAGACAGCTGATTCACCTTGACAGCTAAAGGACAGGACAGTTTGTGTTAGAGACAAAAGTTTCCTTCTGCCAATAACCACAAATAGAGAATTCAAACTCTCAACTTCTGTTCCCTAAGTCGTTTTACAAAACCTCAATTCAGTGCCTATTGGTAATGACTACAAGCAGTCTGGCAAAGATATTTTCTCTTGTATCTGTACCTACTTACTTTTAAGAGGCAGCAGCACGTGCTTGTGGCATTCGGAGCCACTCTCATATAATCTTAGGACGCCCATGTCTTACCTGAGTCTGCGGGTAATTTAATACTGTTTAATTGACTCAGACACAATTATGGTCACTAATGGGAAACAATACTTTTTCTTTTGACATTGAGTTTATAGTTATCTTCATTTGACTGTCTTAAACATGCATTACTCACACCATCTGGTCTCAACAGCTTTGTTTTTTCGGATGCTGACTTTGTTTTTTAAGTTCCATAGATACAAAAGCTTAAAATTAGATAGCACATCTTTGTTAGTGGGAGCAGGCTTCTGCGTGTCTTGGATAAGACCTTTTCTCACAAGTAAAAGCAAGGCGTAACTGGGGAAAAGTCAAGAATAAAGGGAATCTTAGATGTCAAACGTTAGGAACCAAAGCCCTGGACACAAGGCAGGGACCATCTGGTCCTTGTGAAGCTGCTGTTGCTCCAGGGACTAGCCTCCAAACATTCATTTTGCTACTTTAAGTCATTTGCTAAATACTCAAAGATTCAAAGTCCCTGGAGGGCGTGTCTGATTTGTCACTCAAGCTCCATCGGACTCCATAACAGAGACAGCCGTGGGAGGTGACGATAGGAGGCTGCTCCGTCTGAGACAACACTCAATGGCGTATTCTGTTTAGCAGGAGATTGGCAGGCCATTAGTAAAGGAGGGAGGGGCAGAGGTGGATGCCAGACATTCCCCAAAATGACAAATATTCTCTATGACTAGTGGTAGTAATACTAATAGTGATCTTCTTTATCTGAGATTTTATATATTTATAAAATAGTTTAACATGAACAATCTCATTAGTCACCCCTTCAGACCTATGGGATGCATATCATTATGCCCATTTCATAAATGCTCAGGTAAGGTAAGCGCCTCTTCCATGGTCACAGGGCTTCCATATGATTGAGTCAAAACTCAGATACTATGCAAATAATGTACTTTTTCATTAAATACTTGTTGCATAAACAAATGAATGGTTGGTAACTTTATAGAGTCATGTAAGTATCAATATATCACCTCTTGGAAGTAGGCTCAAATGGAAGGATTCTTTTAGAACATTTAGTCCAACACCGTTATCCTAAAACTCAGGAAACAAATCATGAATCAATATGATTTACATAAGGCAAAACAAGTAAGACTGGAATTCAAGTTTGCTGAAACTCAGTATAATGCTCTTATCTCTACATCATATTGCCTTCTTCAGGTACCCTCCTTGTACTTGATTGGGTATCACTGTTTTCATCCCATGAAAGGAAAAAAAAAACATAATGTAGTCCACGTTCTCTGTGAGCTCACGGGCAGCTTGAAAGTATTTCTTCTGCATCAAACCGGCCCTGAAGGACTCTTAGGATGTTTCAGATACTGCCCAAGGAATCCAGGGCTCTTGAAGCTCCTACCTGCTGCTTTCCTTCTGGAAACCCCTTCCCTCTAGATGCTACCAGCCCTGGAGAGCCCTCTCTCCCACATAGCTCCCTCCTCTGAAAGCCTTATTACGCATCCACCAAAGCCATAATGAGATAGTCAACAAAGATCCTTACCCAAGCCTCTAGCAGTCAGGCCAATATAAAGTGGAAAGTCCCAAATGAGGAAGACAGGTGTGAACAGGTTTTCTCTGTCAGTAGGGTGAGACATGTGTCCCTAATTGGAATGGGTTTCCCATATTAGCAAGCATCCAGGGAGATAGTTCTATTCAACTATTTGATTTATAGTTAAGTACAGTACGGAGAAGGCTTTGAAGTCTAGGCTAGTGTATCAATTAGTAGACTCTGAAGTTCAAGTACTAGAGTACCCAACTAAAAGTGAAAAGTGGCTTCAATCTTAAGAATTTATTGTATCCAGTGGTGTGGTGGTAAATGTATAACATCTGACTCTCTAGAGGATTAAAATCCCTGATCTGTAGCATTTGTAATTTCCATGGTATAAATACTCTCAACATGGATGATTTCATGATACCAGCGCAGTTAATGCAGAATTGGGAGATGCACACAATGGGTTCCCACAAGAAGAACTGGTTCCAGCATGTCATACCACAAGAAGTCCACCGCGAAAGGTTCTGGGGTTAACTCAGTGGTTCAACAATGTCATGAAGGACCCAAGTCTCTCTCCATTCCTCTCCTGCTATCCTCAGAATACTGGCTGTTAATCTCAGGCTTGGCTCGTCATGGTGCAAGAGAGCTGCCTCTGCCCAGATCGTATGTTCTTGCACAAGTGCATCCAAAGGCGTGAAGGGCAGGTTGCCCTGCCAGTCTCTTTCTATTGGGGTGGAAACCTTTCCCAGAAGTGCCCCAGCCTATTCATTGGCCAGGACTGAGTCAGAAGCCAGGCCCTAACTGCAAAGGAGGCTGGAAAATGGTTTTTTTTTTTTTAAGCATTTTCAGCCACTACAGTGGGAATAAGTCCCAACCATCACAGAGGAAATGAAGTTGGGGGAGGGAAAGGGGGAAGGGCTGTCAGTTGGACGACAAACAGTCTGCCACAGTGGAGAAGTTTGCCACCGTGCATGATACAGTTTTCTTTGAAGATGAGCTATCTTTTAGAACGCAACTCAAGCACAAATTGCATGTTGTCTGTGTCCTTGATTGCATTTGGGAGGGGACTCAGGGGCTCATCTAATGCAAGACTGATGAAGCCACCTTTGAAAGTAAGAATTTATTTCTGTCAGTCAGCCAGCCATCTCCTCTTTTCCTGGAGTAACAGTTAACTGTTTCTCCTTTCTCTCAGAATTGGCTACTTTTATAAGCTGTTAGGGTATTGGATAATTTTCTATAGCTTTTTACGTGGAGTTCTTATAATCTCTGATTATAACTGGAAACTGGAAATACCTGCTTTTCTAGAGCGTAGTCAGGTGCCCAATAATTGGGTGTCAGCACTATCAGTTAGATCCATCCCTCGTAGCTACTAAGTTTGACCCTTCCCAGCTCATTAAGTGAAACAGCTGCCTGTAGATTCTGAATCATATGAGTTGAATGAGTGTGTGGTACCATGGACAGTACTATGGACTAAGTGCCTGAAGACCCCAGCTCTGGTTCTGATCCCACCACCAATTAGTTGTGTGACCCAGGACTGGTTATTTACCCTTTGCAACCATGTCTTTATATCTGAACAGAGGGAATTTTAGGAGATGGTCTCTGAGTCCCTTCTAGGTCAAAATTGCTGTGGTTCAAATTATTGATGCCAAATAAAGAGGCTGTCTCCTTAGGTGCTTAGGTAAGCACTGTCTGGCTCTGGGTTTTTTATTCACAAGTGTGCCTAATACAGTGAGGTGTATTAACACCTGCCTGTCCATATAAATTACATTAGTCTGGGTTGAAAAGGAAGCACTGAATAAAAACAATAGCCAGGTAATAAAATATAAAGACGCAGCCCTCTGTACTGGTGATGGGTAGATGCTGTCATTTATCTCCAAAGATAGGTCTGATCCAGGCAAGCAGTAATCAGGTGAAGCAGAATGAAATCAGGCAGATCTCATCTTTTATAAACCTATTTCCAAGAGATAATATGCTTTGGTATGAAAGGGAAGGATCCCAGAAGGTTTAGTAAAAAAACGGAAAAAAGATACAACTTGTGCACGTAAAATAGTTCATTGCAACTTCAGTTGACAAATGGATTATTCCAAAAGCTCAGATACAAGAAGATCTTTGGAACTCAGAAGTTAATGTTATATGTGGGATTAGTCTCCCTGGATAGATCATAAATGTTTTTTAGTCACAATGTTCTTACAGGAGAGTTTGGTACTTGGGAACTGAGGTAGGATGGTAGAGATAAGACTAAAGGTAGACAGGATGGAAATCAAACTTTGTTGCCAGAGCAGTTGTGAAACCAGGCATGTCGCAGGCAAATGCAATCTCTTGATTTCTGATTTAGTGGGTTTTTTTTTTTTTTCCCCTAAATCATCATACATTCTCATAACCCAGTGAGCTGGGCTGGTTCCTGTGCCAACCTCAAGATCCCCTTCTATCCCTGTCATTTAAGCCAAACCTAAGTTGCCAGGTCTTCCTGGCTCCATCTTCTGTCCTGGTCGTACTCAATCATTCATGGTAGGGAGCTCTTCTAGGCTGGAGCATCCCCTGCTTCATCTCTCTACGTCAGCTTCAGGAAAGGAAAGAGAATTTTGCATGCATCCCTCCACTCCCAACCAAGGGTATTATAACCTCTCATACCTGCCCCCAATAGAAGGCATCCTGTTTCCTTTTTCCCTCTGTTTCTATCCTATACATGATATGCAGCTATGTCCTTCTACAAACAGAGTTCCCTTGAGGGTTAGAGTAGGAAGAGAGATTTGTGTGGTTGTCAAGAGGGCTAGAAATTCTTCAGTTGGTGATAACATTCGCTGGAAATAACCATGGCAGAAAAGAAAACTGGGTAATTGTAAACTGACATTCTCTCATGGAGGTCTTTCTGGGTATAGCTATACATAAAGCTTCTGTTCTTCCTCAGTCTCTTGTGAGAATGAAACATTCAAACAATACTCAGGGGTGGGTATATTCATCAACTGAACGTTGAGATAGATATAAGTTAAACTAGAAAATCCTCTTTTTGTTGTTTCATTTTATTTTAAATTTCAACACTTGTTTTGCAAAAACATCCTTGAATGTATTGCTCTATTTTCCCATCTTAGTGTATAGAATATAAAAAGAAAATGGCATGCTTTTTGTTATGGGAGATCTTTCTGGTCCCTGGGTTGTTCAGACCTTCAGTCATTACTCTTCTCTGTGCTCAATCCCAGACAAGTAGAGAAGGCTATATGTAACCTGTATGACTCCTACACTTTTCCCACAATACCTATTTGTATTACATCCCTCTGGTGAGATTGCTCTGCAGGAGAAGTGCACAAGGAATTCCAACTTATCAAGATTTTATTTTGCAACCGGACCTCTCCAAACTGCAAACAATGATATTTGATTTAAGGAACACAACTGCATATACCTAATGTCTTTTTTTAATCCTTTTTAAAGGTGGCTAAACAGAAATATTTCAGTAAATTATTTCCAAACTGTTTTAGCACCAAATCAATATAGTGCAATTCTAGGGCAGGCTTGCTTTTTCAACTTGTCTCCATGCTTCCAGAAATTCTCTCCTGATTTAGGATTGGTAAATAAAATTCAAGATGATGGATGTCCTAGCTATCCAATTAAAGTGACAGGGAGAACACAGAATTTACTCCTGGAGGTCTTATTGTAGTGTCTGTCGTCTACAAACAAAGAGTTTAGAACTATTACCCACTCAGTGGAGACACTTCATTTACAGTATCACTTCCTGTTTTTGATGGTAGTGTTTGTGCTGCTTTGACAATCTAAACACCTTAAAATAACACACCGATGAGTCAGAAGTCAAAGTTGAAACAGAATGAGCCTAGGTACCATTTGTCCTTTCCCTCTTTCTAGCCACTATTCGTCCCCATCACTTCCCCCTTGAGCTCATCTCGTTCTCTGCTTTCATCATCCTACAATAGCACCACCCACTTCTCACTGCCTCCTGCTTCCCAACCCATCCCTTACAGACTACACCAGACCAGGAGGTTCCTAAAGTTCCTTCTTTTTGTTTTAAAACCTCTTTATTGGGAATGTAAATTGGTACAGCCATTATGGAGAACAGCATGGAGGTTCCTTAAAAAACTAAAAGTACAGCTACCATATGATCCAGCAATCCCACTTCAGGACATATATCCAGAGAAAAACATGGTTTGAAAGGATACATGCACCCCAATGTTCATTGCAGCACTGTTTACAATAGCCAGGACATGGAAGCAACCTAAATGTACATCGACAGAGGAATGGATAAAGAAGATGTGGTACATAGATACAATGGAATATTACTCAGCCAATAAAAAGAATGAACTAATGCCACCTGCAGCAACATGGATGGACCTGGAGATTATCATACTAAGTGAAGTAAGTCAGACAAAGAAAGACAAATATCATATGATATCACTTATATGCAGAATCTAAAAAATAATGATAAAAAAGAACTTATTTACAAAACAGAAACAGATTCACAGACTTAGAGAATGAATTTATGGTTACCAGGGGGGACGCATTGGTGGGGGGGGGGGTAGATTGGGAGTTTGGGATTGACATGTACACACTGCTATATTTAAAATAGATAACCAACAAGGACCAAAAAAAATAAAATTAAAAAAACCCCAATTCTATCAAATGCTTAGAAGGAAAAAAAAAATAAAACCTCTTTATTGAGATATGATTGACACAGCAAAAACTATAAATATTTAATGCACAAAACTCAATGTGTTGGGGGGTAAGTATACATCTGTGAAACTATCACCACCATCAAGGCTAGAATCATATGTGTCACCTTGCAAAGTTTTCTCCTACCCACTTCATTATTATCATCATTATTATTTTATATGTGTGGTAAGAACACTTAACATAAGATCTACCTCTCAGCAAACTTTAGCTATACAATACACTATCATCAGCTATAGGCACTATGCTATATAGATCTCCAAAACTTATTTGTCTTACATAACTGAAACTTTGTTCCCTTGAAACATCACCTCCCCATTTTCCCCTCCCCCCAGCCCCTGGTAATCACCATTCTGCTCTCTGCTTCTATGAGTTTGACTATTTCATATTCCATGTATAAGTGAGATTGTACAGTATATGTCTTCCTGTGTCTGGCTTATTGCATTTAGCATGATACACTGCAACCGTGTTGTGAAAATGGCAGGATTTCCCTCTTTTTTTTTTAAGGCTGAATAAAATTCTAAGAGAACATACCATATTCTCTCCATCCATTCATCTGTTGATGGACGTTTGGGTTGTTTCCATATCTTAGCTACTGTGAATATGCTGCAATAAACATGGAAGTACAGATATCTCTTCAAGATACTAATTTCTTTTTTTGTTTGTTTGGTTTTCTGTTTTAATTTTTATTTTATATTGGAGTATAGTTGATTAGCAATGTTGTGTTAGGTTCAGGTGTACAGCAAAGTGATTCAATTATACATATACATGCATCTATTCTTTTTCAAATTCTTTTCCCATTTAGGTTTATTACATAATATTGAACAGAGTTCCCTGTACTATACAGTAGGTTCTTTTTGGTTATCTATTTAAAATATAGCAGTGTGTACATGTCAATCCCAAACTCCCAAATCTGAGATACTAATTTCAATTCTTTTGCATAAATACCCAGAAGTGGGATTGCTGGATCATATGGTAGTTCTAGTATTAATTGTTTTGAGGATCTTCCACACTGTTTCCCATAATGGCCATACCAATTTGTACTCCCACCATGTACCAAGGTTTCCTTTTCTCCACATTTTCTCCAACGCTTGTTATTTTTTAAATATTAGGCATCCTAACAGGTGTAGGTGATATCTCATTGTGGTTTTGCTTTGCATTTCCCTTATGATTAGTGACACTGAACACCTTCTCATATACCTCTTGGCCATTTGTATGTCTTCTTTGGAAAATTGTCTATCAGGTCATTTGCCCATTTTTAGTTACTTGATTTTTTGCTATTGAGTTATAGAAGTTTCTTATATATTTTGAATAGTAACCCCTTATCAAATATATGATTTACAAATATCTTCTCCCATTCTTTTTTTTTTCCTTGCTGTGCAGAAGATTTTTAGTTTGATGTACACTCACTCATTTACTTTTGCTTTTGTTGCCTGTGCTTTTGATGTTGTATCTGAAAAATCCTTGCCAACATCAAGAATCTTTCTCCCTGTTTATTCTACGATGTTTATGGTTTTACATCTTATGTTTAAGTTTTTAATCCATTTTGAGTTGGATATGAATTTTAGGATTATTTTTTTCTATTTCTGTGAAAAATGCCATTGGAATTTTGATAGGAGCTGCACTGAATCAGTAATCACTTTGGGTACTATGAACATGCTTAACAATATTAATTCTTCTAATTCATGAGCACAGGGAACTCTTTCCATTTATTTGTGCACTAGAAGTGCTAATTAATGCAGCCAGATGAGATAAAAAGTAAATAAATAAAAGGTATACAGATTGGAAATCAAGAAATAAAACTGTCTTTGTTTGCAGAGGAAATGACTGTCTATGCACAGTATCTGAAAGAATTAACAAAAAAAGAAATCCTGGAACTAATAACGAGTATAGTAACTTTGCAGGATATAAGGATAATACACAAAATGCAATTTCTGTCCTATAAACCAGCAAAGAGCAATTGGAATTTGAAGTTAACACACAAAACCATTTACATTAGTACCAAAACCAAAACAAAAAACTTTGGTACAAACCTAACAAAATATGTACAAAATCTATATGGGAAAGCTATGAAAACTGATGAAAGAAATCAAAGATCCAAATAAGTGGACAGATATTCCATGTTCATGGATATGAAGATTCAATATTTTTAAGATGTTTTTCCCAAATTGATCTATAGATTCAATACAACCTCAATCAAAACCTAATCAAGTTATTTGGTGAATACTAACAAACTGACTCTAAAGTTTATATGGAAGAGCAAAACCCTCAGAAACCAATATGATATTAAAGAGAAGCAAAGTCAGAGGATTGACACTGTATGACTTCAAGACTTACTATAAAGTTCCAGCGATCAGGACAGTATGGTCTTGGTGAAAGAATAGATAGATCAATAGAACAGAACAGAAAACCCTGAAATAAGCCCCCATATATTTAATCAACTGACCTTTAACAAAGGAGCAAAGGCAATTCAATGGAGAAAGGATAGTCTTTCCTACAAATGGTGCTGAAACAACTGGACAACCACACGCAAAAAGAAATTTTTTTAATTTATAAAAATTAACTCAAAATTAATCATAGGCCTAAAAGTTAAAACTATAAAACATCTAGAAGATAGCATAGTAGACAATCTAGGTTATCTTGGGTTTGGCAATAAGTTTTTAGATACAACACAAAAAGCATGATCCCTGAAAGAAGAAAACTGATAACCTGGGCTTCATTAAATTTTAAAATTTCTGCTCTGGTTAAAGTGACTGTTAAGGGAATGAAGAAATAAACATAAACTGAGAGAAAATATTAGCAAAATACTTTGTGTATTATCAAAAATGTACAAAAAACAGTTAAAACTCAACAATAAAAAAATCCAATTTAAAAATGGACCAGGGATATGAACAGACCCCTCACCAAAGAAGATATAGAGAAGGGAAGTAAGCATATGAAAAGACACCTCACACCACATGTCATTAGGGAATTGAAAGTTAAAATAATAATAGGATACCACAACACAACTATTAGAATGGCTAAAATACAAAACATTGACAACACCAAATGCTGGTGAGGATGTGGAACAACAGGAACTTTCACTCATTGCTCATAGGGTTGCAAAATGGTACAACCAGTTTGCAAGATGGTTTGGCAGATCTTACAAAGGTAAACATAATCTTAGCTACAGCAATTGTGCTTCTAGGTATTTAAGCAATTGAACTGAAAACATATGTCCCCATAAAAAGGTGCACATGAATGTTTATAACAGATTTTTAATTGTCGCCAAATTGGAAGCAACCAAGATGTCCTTCAATAGGTGAAAGGATAAACTGAGGTATGTCCATAGATCACAATAAAAAGAAATGAGATCTCAAGTCACAGAAAGACATCAAGGAATCTCAAATGCATATTGCTAAGTGAAAGAAGTCTTTCTGAAAAGACTACATATGTATGATCCCAAATATGTGACGTTCCAGAAAAGCAAAGCTATAGAGACAGTAAAAAGATAAGTAGTAGCCAGGGATTTGGAGCCAGAAGGCATGAACCGGGGAGCACCAGGGCTCTTAGGGCAGTGAAACTATTCTGTACAGTACCTGACATTATGCATTTGTCAAAACTCATAGAACTATACACCATAGTGGTCCCTAATGTAAAGAGTTTAGTTACTTTATCAACATTGTTATATATTTGTTGTAATTAAAGAACCAATCAGGCTGTTCACAATAGAGGGAAATGTGGGTGGGTTGTGGGCATGGGGGGAAGGGAGAGACAGGGTATATGGAAAGTCTATGTACTTTCTGCTTAACTTTCCTGTAAATCTAAAACTGTTCTAAAAAATAAAGTGCATTAATTTAGAAGATGGGGGTGTTCAGAAAAGTTTGTCTTCTCCAACCTGTGGACTGGGAGAAAATATTTGCAAATGATGTCACAGACAAGAGCTTAATTTCCAAAATATGCAAACAGCTCATACAACTCAACAACAACAGCAAAGAAACAAACAACCCAATTGAAAAATGGGCAGAAGATGTAAACAGACATTTCTCCCAAGAAGACATACAGATGGCCAACAGGCACATGAAAAGATGCTCGACATCGCTAATCATTAGAGAAATGCAAATCAAAACTCCAATGAGGTATCACCTCACACCCGTCAGAATGGCCATCATTAAAAAGTCTACAAATAACAAGTGCTGGAGAGGGTGTGGAGAAAAGGGAACCCTCTTACACTGTTGGTGGGAATGTAAACTGGTGCAGCCACTATGGAAAACAGTATGGAGGTTCCTCAAAAAAACTAAAAATAGAGTTGCCATATGATCCAGCAATCCCACTCCTGGGCATGTACCCAGACAAACTATAATTCAAAAAGATACGTGCACCTCTGTGTTCATAGCAGCACTATTTACAATAGCCAAGACGTGGAAATAAGCTAAATGTACATTGATAGATGAATGGATAAAGAAGATGTGGTATATACATACAATGGAATATTACTCAGCCATCAAAAATGAAATAATGCCATTTGCAGCAACATGGATGGACCTAGAGATTATCACAGTAAGCAAAGTAAGTCAGAAAGAGAAAGACAAATACCATATCATTTATATGTGGAATCTAAAATATGATACAAATCAACGTGTCTACGAAACAAAAAATAGACTCACAGACATAGAGAAGAGACTTGCTAAGGGGGAAGGAGGGTGGTGGAGGGAAGGAATGGGAGTTTCTGATTAGCAGAGACAAACGATTATATATAAGATGGATAAACAACAAGGTCCCACTGGATAGCATAGGGAACTATATTCAATATCCTGTGACAAACCATAATGGAAAAGAATATGAAAGAGAATATATATATATATATAACTGAGTCACTTTGCTGTACAGAAGAAATTAACAACATTGTAAATCAACTATACTTCAATAAAACTAAAAGAAAAAAGAAAATGTTGTCTTCTCCTTGTTGTGGCCCACATAGTTGCCTTGCACGTTCAACGTGGCACTTGTCACAGCCCAAGTCAGGGTGATAGGCTGTATAATACTGTGAGTTTTGTTTACTTTTGCCTCCCTATAAAACAATGTGACTGAGGACAACTTGTAACTAATAGTTGATGCATTAATCCTGAAGTATCATAAGAAGATAGAATAGTGAGTGAGGCACATAAAAAAGGGAATTACAAGAATCACATAGTTCTAATGAATCTCAACATTTACACAGATGAGACACAGCTATAGAAAGATGTAAAACTTCTGTGCACAGCACATCAGTATAAGCCATTCATTAAGGACTGCTGTGTAGTAAAATTGTGTGTGTGACCAATATCAAGTGAATTGGCCTTAACTCACCTCTTCCCTCATGCACTGAGCTGTAGTGCACAGCACTGAGAGGCCCTCATCTAGACCCATGAAATAATCTCCTACCTCTGATTTAGAAATTCCTAAAGTCAGACTATGTCATTGCCCATCTTGTAAAGATACCGTTGGCACCCCACTACCTACAGAAAGAAGACCAAATGTCTCAGTGTAAGTACTGACAATGTATTTACAGAATAAAAAAGAAAAGCTTGTGAAGGAGGCCCATAGAGGTTGGAGTGGACAGAGAAGCCAAAGCTCAATATTACAGTGAAGTAGGTCACTTTAAGGAGGTGAAAGTTTAGCCAAAGTATGAGGAGTAAATACTTGAAGAGATCAAAATAAGCACCCCTGATATGTGCAAAGGCCCTGAGGCTGAAAAGATCTCAGTGTTTCTTTGAAGAAGAGAAAGGTGGACAACGTGACTTACATTCATGTACTTCAAATTATTTTCTATTTAATGCACCTAGTTGATTTTTACATCATGTAATATCTTTGCTTATGTGAATTCCTCAGCCTAGAATCGTTCTTATTATATATTTATTTAAGTTTATTCTTTAAGAACCAACTCAAATGTCGCTCCACAGCATTTCTTTTATATGGTTTTGCTCTCCCGGTTAAAATGATTGACTATCATCTATTTATTATAATTAGCTATTTGTATGTTTTCTTTCTTCAATGTGCAAATGACACGTAGGATTGAATAAAGAAAAACTTATTGGATTTAATTGAATGTTCTGCTCTTACTGATTGATTAAAGTCAGAAAACTTTCACAGGAACCAAAGGATCAGAAGAGATGCCATCTTTTTCTTCTTTGTTAGCAACAATAGCGTGACTAATTTATCAAGAATTTCAAGAACCAGAGAGCTGCTGTACAACATTGTACCTATGGTCAACAATATTGTATCATACACTAAAAAATGTGTTAAGAGGATAGATCTCATGTTAAGTGTTTCTACCACAATAAAGATTTTTTTAAAAAAAATTACAGGACATGTATTATAATATAAGCAAAAGTATATAACTTCTCAGCAATACACACACAAATAAAAGAATTTTCAAAACAAAATGGTATCCTGTCGATAGTCTCCACTAAAGTATATTTCAACTTCCTACTAAAATACTAATATAGAGTGAAAAAAATGGAAACTCATAACACTACCAAATATTGCAATGAAAGCTATAGAATTTAGGAGGTCTTGGCATTAATCTTAAGGTAGATGGCCATTGGACTCAGAAAATCCTATCTAGTTTTCAGTTCATGGGAGACCTAGAATTGGATTGTTGAAACAGAATCTGCTGTACAAAAGTTAGGAAGACTTTGTACCTCCACAGTCTGGAAAACTGGAATGGCATCCCTCCTCCCTTCTGGGAACTTCAGTGGAAGGTGGGAAAAATACTCCCTACCTTTCTCATCCCACCCTATTCCTACTGTCATCATTCTTTGAAACTGAGTGCATGGTGAAATATATATATAGTTTTCGAAGTTTGAAGAAAAATAATAAAATTAAAATAAATACCACCATCCACCCTAGACATCAAGTCCAAGATGCAGAGACTCATGCACTCACCTTCTCTACTCTCTCTGCAAAGGATGAGGAATCTCTCTTGCCTGGGAAGCAGGGGTAGGGAAGCTTAGGCCCTTGTGAATGGTTGGTTGGGGGATACTCCATAGAATCTGACTAATTCTGAGTCAGATCTGACCCTCTGTGCTCCAGGGAGAGAGGGTCTGGAAGCCCGGGAACGTCTTCAGAGCTTTCCAAGTCTGTGGTTTTCTTTTATTCCACGCACAATACTGAGCTACGTAAAGCAGGTATTATCATATTCATTTTAAAAATAATGTAAATTAAGGAAAGAGAGATTAACTCTTGGTGTATAATATATGTGTGTTTGCTAAATGAATTCATGATGGATGGCTGTAGTTCACATTACAATTTTGTAGCAAAGGATGTTGGGGATCCTTCATCAAATGGTACATAGTTATAGCTACCCTAGGAATGACTGTGTGTTGCTATATGTACCTTCATAAACAGTAGCCACAATTGGTCTTCCATTTTGTGCAAAAACCAGTCTTAGAAAGGTGAACAGTTAAAATAACTTTATACAGAAGGGTTAATTTTTTTCCCTCTTTTGTAACTATGATAAAACTCACGTATTTGGTAGTCAAATAATACTATTCCATTATTAAAGTTTTATGAAATTCATTTTTCTAGGTTGACTTTTAAACTTTTCTAGTCTTGCACTCTCATATGCTATCTTTTATGAAGCAGCTTATGTCATTATTTTGTTTTGCCAGGAAGTGACATTTACCAACGATGAGGAACAGAGATACTCAGGGCTTATGATGCTAAAGAAACTGTTAAGTATTTCTAAAGCCTGGCTCTAGAAAGATATCCACATAATTTTTAAAATTTATTTTAAAGTAAAAGAAACAATCACCCTATAAAGATTGGTAATTGATGTGGCAGTACATTTCAGAGGTCTCATCAATGACAAAGAGAAACTTCACTGCAAAGCTCGTTATTCATTCTTACCCAACATAAGGGATATTCATTTTAATTGTTAACAAAAACCCTAGAATTTACTCAGCTCTGTAATGTTCAAAGCCTTTCAGGGTGTCAGTTCTGTGGAGAAGATATGCATATGTAGACAACAATACAAGGATTATTGTGTAATTAAGTGCTGAAGTTAAGAGATACACTCTGAATATTACACTAATCAGGGAAACGATCATTGAGTGGAGAAAAGGCTAAAGAAGTAAAGCTTTAACTGATCCTTAAAGGATGGAAATGATTTGAATAGATGGGTGGGTAAGGGAGGCCTTGACAGTTTGGAAGAACAGCTTAAGTGAATATGAGCATATCAGAGCTGGGTTATGTGAAGGAAAATAAAATACAGTGACAGGCTAATTCAATTAAGTCATACATTTAGACTAACAGGATCTCCAAGTTAGAAGAGATGAGCTTTCTTCCAGCTCAATCCTTAACTATGCTCATTAATCACCTCTACAGCATCCTTAGCAAATGGTCGCCCAACCTTTGCTTTGATACCTTCACTATCACTCCTCCTATTGCACTGGTGAATGGCTCTAGACATGACCAGATTGATCTTTGCATGAGGCCCATATCTGACCCCTGTAATTTTTACTCATTAGTTCTTATTCTGCTCTCCAGAAATGTCTTTGGAGAAATGCCAATCAGCCCTTCAAATGCTGTAGTCCGAATATCTAGTTGTGCCGCTGCCACTTTTTCTATAACTACGGGCAATTAAGTATCAGGAAGAATAATGTGGAGCTGACCTTCAAGTCACTGTGAAGACAACAGCGTATGCCTCAGGGGGAAGGAAACTCGAAGGACCAGAGATTAATATGTCCTTGATTGATGGTACAACTATATGCCAAGCAAATGATGAGAAAGTATTCCAAAATAAACTAAGTGTCTGCTATCACTTCCATGAAAGAGACGAAAGGCAGTAATTTAAACAAATACTCTAGGTAAGAACTCGAAGCATTTTGAAATGTTTTTTCCTCCTCCATTCCCTTCCCCTTCTGTTTATTTACAGAGAGGGCTTAGAAATCGCTAAATTCTCCACCCATAGAATAAAAACACCAGTTGCAAGTGAACAAGACTCTGATCTTCAGTTCTCAATTAATACAGTTTCACTGGACCAGTGAACTCTACAGCTATTCCAAATCCTCCTCTGTCAGTAATTTTCACCTTCATTTCATAAACCTTGCCAATAACTGCTGACACGTAACAAAATTGATTTAGATGGCTTACATTTTCCCCTCCTCTCTGCAAGTGTTCCTCCAGTGGAGGTGCCAATGAACTGGATGATGGGCAGAAGGAAGACAGCCAGAAGGTGAGGGACAGAAGGAAAGGAAGGAAAAGGAGGTCAAACAAAGTCAAGCTTGTGGCTTGTTGGATCTGTGTGGTCATTTCTAGTATCTACCCAGTCCCCAGCCCCTTTCATCCTTTGCCAAAGTCTCAGGGGTTCTGCATGTGCTGGCCATCCTCACTGCTGCAGTGAAACCACATGGATGTGAAGTCAATGTCAAGGCCTTTAGTGTATGCAAAACTAGACACTAGACTAAAAGCTGTTTTCTATATATACAGACCTCAGGGCTTAAAAACATCCAGGCTTCAGACTATTGATTTCATTTAAAGATCCGTAAGAATATATAACACAAATTCCTCTGGCTACATAAAGTCACTTTAATAGTAAGAACTCAAATGTTGCTGGGATGCTACCTCTTACCAATGTCGGATTCCAAGGGATGTTTCCTGTATACTTGGGAACTAGTTTACTTCCATTTCTGCTGCCTCACTGGCCACAGTGGTCTATTTCCCTGCATCTTTGCAGCTTATCCAGCAGAAAGTCCCTTCATATACCTCCATCTCTTTAGTAGAAAAGCGTATTAACACTCAGACATGGGTCCAGTGAGAAAAGAGATGAAGTTGATCGTCAGAAACCAAGCTGTCGTCAGATCAATACACCCAAATGATAACTAAGGCTTTTATTAGTTCCCTGTTGCCACTCTTACACATTACCACGAACTTAGTAGCTTAAAACAACACCAATGCTTTGTGATAGTTCTGGAGGTCAGAATGCTGAGTTGAGTCTTCAAAGGCTAAAATCAAGGTGTCAGCTGGGCTGGTTCATTCCTTCTGGAGGCTCCAGGGGAGAACCTGTTCTTTGCCCCTTCTGGTTTCTAAGGCCGTCCACATTCCTTGGCTTGTGGCAGCATTACTTCAATATCTGCTTCTGTCATCCCAATGCTTTTTCCTCGTCTGTAGTCAAATCTGCCTCTGCCTCACTTTTGTAAGGACCCAGGTGATTAGGACTCACCCGGATAACCAGAATAATCTCATCACCAGATCCTTAATTTAATCACAACTGCAAAGGCCTTTTTGCCACATAAGCTAACATTCACAGGTTCTAGGAACTAAAGTCTGGAGATCTTGGAGAACCATTATTCATTCTGCCACAGCTCTGTGACTAGATCAGGCTTAAAGTACTGGGTTTTCCTTCAAGATTAGTTTGATGCCAAGGTCTCGAACACCACTAGTGGACAGAGCCTTGACCTCAACTGACAGCCTGCCCTACTGACTTTGGCCAGACATTTTCTCAGATATTTCCTCACTTGACCCAAACCTATAAGTCATATTATTATCCCACTTTGCAGATGAAGAAACATACTCCTCAGAGAGATGGAAATGCTTTGCTCAAGTGAACTCAACTCGTAAGGGATAAAACTAGCCCTGGAATTCAGAGCCTGCTTTTCTCATCAGTCTAAAACTCCCCTACGAATCTTACAAAGATTACAACCCGAACTAACCTCCGTCTCCCCCAGCCTATTTCCACCCTGGCTGGAGAAATCTCTAGCCTTGCTTTTCCTCATGTTGCTATCCCCTACACTGAGGAGTCTGGCTCCGGTTCAAAATCCTATGTGTGCTTTTTCAGGCCTGATCCCAGGCAATTACAAGGCACTGCGTGGCTGGCCTCATGGGGGAAAGGCTACCCTCCCCACACTGGGTGCACCGCCTCTAACCCACCCCTCCCTTGGCCAGCCACACTCGTAGGCATGTCTGCATTCCCAGCCTAGGTGCCTTCATTCAGAGACCTCATTACTGGGGGGCCTTGACTGAAGCATTTTTCTCTGTTTTGACTCAGTACCTTTCCAGTCTCAGCCCTCCCCACCCCATGAGTCCATAAAGCGCCCGATACCTTTGGTTCAGGGCTTTTTGATTCTCCCTGTCTGTACTGCATTCACTTGAACCTCACTCAGTGCCATTCCATGGAACATTGAGGAACTGGGGACGCATTTTGCCTCCTGCTTGCACTGTTGCGGTAAGTGAATAAAGGCTTGATCATTATTCTTGATGTAGCCGTTTCTCTAACTGACCACTTCAACACCTGACTGTTCAACCTATACCTGCCTGTCCTGCCCTATCTCTCTCCATATATTCAATGCCTACTCACTTTTCAAATCCCAATCTGATTTCCAGCCGATGTTTCGCATCTTCACACCCCTCTTTTACTTATGGTTTGCTCCCCATAGTTTATTGCTCACTTGTCTACTGGTGTCTGTTGTTTCTGTTTTGTGAAACCTAGTATTGCTTCCCTAATGGGTTCTTCTCTAATGTAAGTATACATTACCACGTGTCTTTAATACTAAATAAATACTTGACTATATAGCCAATTTATAAGCATCATTTAGAAAAAGATTACCAGACTGTAGTATCATTAACTCCCTTTAGAATATAGACTCACTATAATCATCGTGTAGGGGTCATTTATGGAGCTACTGAAGACAAGACAAAACTATCAATCAAGACATAGTTCTCTTCTCCCCAGGTTCCCATTAGGATGTTACCAGTTCACTTTAGCAGAAACTTTTTTGGTTTTAGTTTTGCCTAAGGCACTTACTTGATGGATATATGCCGTAACAGGATATTAAATGCCTGAGAGAAAAAGATTCACAAGCTCACAAGGGAAGAAAAGCTCTTACCAGAGGAAAACCTGGAGCTGGTATTTGAAGTTGTTAGAGATTTGATGTATTGATTAAGGATTAATACAGTCTCCAGAGGACTCATTTATTTCTATGTGTGTGTACAGATATAGACATAGATATACATATATGTATAGCTATGTATTTGACCCTTGCCCAGTCCCTGCCTTTCTATGGGGGAAAATGCAATATAAGGGAGCTGGAACCTCATTTTGTCTCATTTGTCATATATGTATATACATACCTATTTAGTAAATAAATGTTCCAAATTCTTCTTATATTATTTGTATCCTGAAATACTTGAGTAATAATTATTCATGTTCACCTTTTTCCTTGAAAATCTGACATAATGATTTTCAAAGTTTCAAAATGACTTCACCTATACAAGCTTTGTTAATGCCCCTATTCTAGACCTTGATGCTGAACAGACATTTCATACCCAAAGTTCGATGGTCTGGAGCCTCTGGTGTGGGTGAAGTGAATGAGATTATTATTCCCATTTTCCAAATGAAGTCAGTGAGGTTCTGAACATTGAATGGGTTTGCCCAGAGGGGTATAGCCGGTAAGTACCCTCTCAACTATCATTGGATCCCTATATCCCTGACTCCTAATTCAAAGGACTAATTCTGAGACAGAAAATAAGATAATTACAAAAACAAGTAATCTAAGTGTCATATTTTAAAGCATGGCTAATTTCTTACCAAAAAAGGGAAGTTGTTTTGTAGAACATAACTTAAATAACAATCTTAACCCAAAGATGAGCTACCTGATGAATCTGTCCTTTTCTTATATTGCTTTTGAAGGCATACAAGTATGACAGAGATTAATCTTTTTAATAATCTCTGTAGCAATGTTTGTCAAAATTGAAATGTTTCATTCGATTACTTTTTAAAATGGAGCAAAAGCTCTTATTTTCTTTTCTACTATCTTCATCTTTTAGCTTATCAATAGCTCCCTTTAGATTACAGACTCTTCTACCCCCTGCCTTCAAGAAAAATAATTTGAGATGCAAAGTAAATTCATCAAGCCCAATAATCTATTTTTTTTTTTTTTTGGCTGCGCCGTGCAACATGCAGGATCTTAGTTCTCCAACCAGGGATAGAACCTGCACCCCCTGCAGGGCAAGCGCAGAGTCTTAACCATTGGACAACCAGGGAAGTCCCCAATAATCTCTTCCTGTCTTTGTTTATCCTTCCACAGAGTGATTTTTTTTAACATCTTTATTGGAGTATAATTGCTTTACAATGGTGTGTTAGTTTCTGCTTTATAACAAAGTGAATCAGTTAAACATATACATGTGTTCCCATATCTCTTCCCTCTTGGGTCTCCCTCCCTTGACCTTCCCTATCACACCCCTCCAGGTGGTCACAAAGCACCTAGCTGATCTCCCTGTGCTATGCGGCTGCTTCCCACTAGCTATCTATTTTACATTTGGTAGTGTATATATGTCCATGTCACTCTCTCACTTTGTCCCAGCTTATCCTTCCCCCTCCCCATATCCTCAAGTCCATTCTCTAGTAGGTCTGTGTCTTTATTACCGTCTTGCCCCTAGGTTCTTCATGACCTTTTTTTTCTCTTCTTAGATTCCATATATATGTGTTAGCATACAGTATTCGTTTTTCTCTTTCTTACTTCACTCTGTATGACAGACTCTAGGTCCATCCACCTCACTACAAATAACTCAATTTCATTTCTTTTTATGGCTGAGTAATATTCCATTGTGTATATGTGCCACACCTTCTTTATCCATTCATTTGTTGATGGACACTTAGGTTGCGTCCATGTCCTGGCTACTGTAAATAGAGCTGCAATGAACATTTTGGTACATGACTCTTTTTGAATTATGGTTTTCTCAGGGTATATGCCCAGTAATGGGATGGCTGGGTCATATGGTAGTTCTATTTGTAGTTTTTTAAGGAACCTCCATACTGTTCTCCATAGTGGCTGTATCAATTTACATTCCCACCAATAGTGCAAGAGTGTTCCCTTTTCTCCACACCCTTTCCAGCATTTATTGTTTCTAGATGTTTTGATGATGGCCATTCTGCTGGGTGTGAGATTATATCTCATTGTAATTTTGATTTGCATTTCCACAGACTGAGTTTTAAACATGGAGATTTTGCTGAAAGCTCTTTGTTGCCCAGGCATTTCTTCTTCAGCCACAAAAGTTTAAAATGAAAGAAAAGCATCACTGGCTTTCAGTTTCCCATAAAGCAAACAACACAACCTTGAAGTGCTTATTTCTGGTTATACAATGCAAGAAAGTAAACTTCTGTGCATCTAGGTGATTCCACAGAGACTCAAACTCACAGGTAATAGCCCTAGAAAGAATGTAGAGTCTGATAATAATGCAATCTCGACCATCTATCAAGACTGCCTATTTAAAAAACGCCTTTTCCATCTACCACCTCACCTAAATGTACATGTGACAATATGGTATGTGTTTATGCTACCTTCTTTTTTTTCTAAGACATTGTTCGGGATGCTCTGTAGAACTGCTCATGTCTCTAGGACCATGGATTGAATACTACAATTCCAGTTATCCTTGTGATCACTGAGCCTTGTTTTCTTGAACTGTAAAATGGACCGCAGCCTCCAAAGTTTATCTCTAGCATGTATGGTTATTATTTACCTCTGCTTGGTCTGAATTTGGGGAGGAGTTTGGAACGATTTTTGTGAATCACTGTCCCTTTTATTTTGGCAACAATGGCTTACCACCCAACAATACACTTTACGTGACTGCAGATGAGACAAAATTATTATTTTGAAAGGATTTTGACTTCCATAGAACATTTATTGACTAAAATAACTTGGTGCACTAAAGATGTCAGTGCAGCCTTGGAGACAAGTTATGAATTTACTCTTAGAGCAGAGTCCATTAAATCCCCATTGACTCTATTTTGATGGTATCAGTTCTGAGAGAACCAATTCCACAGCATGGCAATAAAGTTCTCTGGATCGTGGCAGAATTGTGCCTTCATAGTTTTTGCTTGGCCTGTTTTATATGTTAAATTGCTTAAAAAGGAAGTCTCTTTGGTACCTCCGAGAGTGAAGCCCTGATAAATAACATCCTGTACACACCACCTTCACCCATAATTCTGCTTCATACAGAAGAACCTTCGAGAGAGATTTAAATTAATCTAGTATTACAATATAAAAAATATTAAGAACTAAAACATTAAAGTATAACCCTAATAATTTAGAAAGCAGAGGGCCTGTTTTGTTAGAAAGAACTACAAATCAGTGAGCTCATGATATAAATATAAATAAGGATCATTTATTTTTATTATATGGTGAATAATATTGACAATATACTTTTCAGATAATAAATAGGGATGTGCTGCCAGACACTGTGCCTGCTAATATAACATCCATTCTGAAGTCCATGGGTCAAGAAGTAATTTTGACCTCCAGATCATAACTATTTAAGATAAACACATTTTCTAAGGCTCTAGTTGCCATAGATAGAGATTCCTCTGATGGATCTGGGCAAAGTCAGTTGAAAGCCTTCTGGAAAGAATTTACCATTCTAGATGCCATTAAGAACACTCATGATTCATGGGAAGAAATCAAAATATTAACATTAACAAGAAGTTTGGAAGAAGTTTATTCCAACCGTCATGGATGACCTTGAGTGGTTCAAAATTTCAGCGAAGTAAGTAATTGCAGATGTGGTGGAAATAGCAAGATAACTAGAATTAGAAGTGGAGCCTTAAGATGTGACTGAATTGCTACAATCTCATGATAAAACTTTCACTGATGAACAGTTGCTTCCTGTGGATAAGCAAAGAAAATGCTTTCAGAAATAGAGTTACAGATGTAGAAAATAAACTTATGGTTACCAGGGGGTAAGGGGGGGCATAAATTAAAAGATTGGGATTGACATATACATACTACCATATATAAAATAGATAACTAATAAGGACCTACTGAATAGCACAGGGAACTCTACTCAATACTCTGTAATGGCCTATATGGGAAAAGAATCTAAAAGAGTGGGTATTTGTATATGTATAACATTCACTTTGCTGTACACCTGAAACTAACACAACACTGTAAATCAACCCTACCCCGATAAAAATTTTAAAAAAAAAAGGAAGTGTTTTCTTGAGATAGAATCTACTCTTGGTAAAGATGCTGTGAAGACTGCTGAAATGACAACAAAGGACTTAGAATATTAACTTAGTTAATATAAACTTAGTTGATAAAGTAGCGGCAGGTTCAGTGAGGATTGGCTCCAATTTTGAAAGAAGTTCTACCTTCTCTAATGGCTAAATTGCTATCAAAACGCATTGCACACTACAGAAAAATCATCCATGAAAAGAAGAATCAATTGATGTGGCAAACTGCACTGTTGTCTTATTTTAAGAAATTACCAGAGCTATTCTTCAGCAACCACCACCCTGATCAGTCACCAGCCATCAACATCGAGGCAAGACCCTCTACCAGCAAAAAGATTATGACTTGCTGAAGGCTCAGTTGATGGTTAGCATTTTTCAGCAAAAAACTGTTTTTAAATTAAGGTGTATATATTGTTTTAGACATAATGCTATTGCACACTTAATAGACTACAATATGGTGTAAACATAACTTTCATAGGCACTGGGCGACCAAGAAATTGTGTGACTTGCTTTATTGCAGTGGTCTGGAACAAACCTGCAATATCTCCCAGTGTAGTTATTCTTAATACTTTTAACTTTTATAATAGGGTTAAAAGTGATTTGTGTATCATCCTATCAGTAGTACATTATTCTATATTTGTCTATACATTTACCTTTTCCAGTGAGATTCATACTTTCCTATGCTTTTGTATTTCTGTTTGGTATCCTTTCATTTCAATTTCAAGAACTCTCTGTAGCCCTTCTTATAGTAGTGATGAACTCCTTAAAGTTTTTGTTTCTCTGGGAAAGTGTTTCTTGCCTTAATTTTTAAAAGATAGTTTTGGCTTCTATAGTGCTCTTAGTTGGTGGGGTTTTTTTTTCAGCACTTTACATACGTGTGTGTTTGTGTACATATATATATATATATATATGTATATTATCCCACTCTACCCTGGCCTGCAGGGTTTCTGCTGAGAAATTTATGGATAATTGTATAGGAGTTGCCAGGTGAGTAGCATTTCTTTTGCTACGTTAAAAATGCTTTGTCTTTTGACAATTTAATTGTAATATGTCACAGTGTAGATCTCTTTAACCTATTTGGAGTCCTTTGGGATTCATTAATCTGATGTATCTCTCCCAGATTTGGGCAATTTTCAGCCCTTATGTCTTTAAATAATATTTCTGCCCTTTTTCTCTTCTCCTTTTGGGACCTATCATGATGTGCACTTTGATTCTGTTGATATTATTCCCCAAGTCCCATAGGCTTTCCTTGCTTTTTTTTCATTGTTTCTTTTTTTGCTTTTCCTTTGGGTGTTTTCAGATGATCTGTTTTTGCATTTGTTGATTCTTTCTTCTGCCTGATCAAGTCTATTGTAGAAGCTCTGTATTAAAATTTTCAGTTCAGTCACTGTATTCTTCAGCTTCAGAATTTCTATTTCATTCTTTTTTTCTGATTTTCTCCTCTTTGTTGAACTACTCATTCTGTTCATGTAGTTTTCATGACTTTGTTTAGTTGTCCGTTCTTTCGTAGCTCGCTGAGTTTAAGACTGTTATTGTGAATTTTTTTGTCTGGCAGTTTTCAGATCTCCATTTCTTTAAGGTCATTACTAGAGCTTTATTTCGTTCCTTTGGTGGTATTATGTTTCCCTGGTTCTTCACGGTCCTTGCAGCCTTGTGTCAGTGTCTGCACATTTGAAAAAAGTCACCTCTTTCTGTCTTTATGGGCTGGCTTTCAGCAGTCAGCCTGGCCAGAGATTCTGGGTGGGCCAGTTGGCAGGGTCTTTGGTCAGGCCAGCTGGCAGGGTCTGTGGGCAGCCTGCTGCCATGGTCCATAGGCAGGCAAGTCTGCTGCCAGAACCTCTGAGCATGCAGTTCTGCTGCTGGGTCCTTAGGTGAGCAGACCTATTGCTGGAGGCTGCAGGCAGGTCTGCTACCAGGGCCTCAGGCCAGCTATCACAATCTGCACACTGGTTGTTGAGAGTCCTTACCCCTTTCCTTTGTCCTTAGGGGATCTAGGTGTGCCACCTTAGTGTTCTGGGTGACAATGGCCTCTCAGGTACCCAAAGTCAAGGGAAGTCCAATATTAACTCTGTTCTCTCTTTCCTGCACAGGAGAATTTGTGGCTAAGGTGACCTCTTTCAGTGTTATGGTGTGCAGCTAGGGGGAGGAGAGATGTGGGTAAAGTGAAACTGTTCTTACCCTTTTCATTTTTTTAAAATCATTTCTGCATCACTGAGGTGCTATAATCTCTCATCTGGATTTCAGAGCTCTCATGATGGTACTTGCATCTGAGAATGGGTGTTAAATTACTGTTTCTGTGGGGTATGAAGGCTAGAACCTCCTATTTATGCCAGCTTGCTGATGTCAGCCCCTTCTTAATTCTTATAACACTATTACAAGTGCTATTTTTCTAATACAATAAATATTCTATTATTAATGAAAATACTTACAAGATATCAAAAAAGAAATTTTAATAAAGCCAAACTTTGAACTGCATATGCTGAGTGATATCAATGACAATATCAGCCTTCCTTACAAAACCATTTAAATGTACCACTTTTTTTTTTTTAGTGGGGATTTCTTAATATACGGCTATTTTTTAGAGAAAGAGTTTCTGTAGTATCTCTATCTTTTCTGAGAACCCTAGTAATCCAGAAAGCGCTTTGTTAATACTTGTACCTTTGACAAGAAGACAATTTTAACTGTAAGATTGCCTCTGAAGCCCAATTTAACTTGGAAAGAGTTAATTACTCTTCACCGTAAGTCAAAGAGTATTGTTCAAACCCTTCTAGATTTAAAATCAAAAAACTCGTAAAATGCAAAACTAAAACAGTCTAAAGAAAAATATTAGAAATACCAGGTGAATTACTTATGCATACTTTTGCTGAGTTTGGAGAACACTTCTAAACACTAAGGTGTTGCAATTAAATAAAGGGGGAAAAAAAGAAAGGGAGAAGATAAATCAGAAGTACCGAATGTAGTTAAGATGTCCCATAGACCCAGAAACTCTCTGACTGTGATAAGTAGAATAATATGAAGTGAGAATAACTACATTTTTTCTTCTAAAAAGAATCAGTGATAGCAAGACATATTTTTGAGGTAGCTATATTCAGAGCATTACCTAGGATGGAGCTGAAGTTAAGAAATTAGAGATGGCTCTGTGACCAAAAGTGTTACCTTGTTCAGTCTCAGTTTAGATCTTAATCATAATCCTAGTAAATGCCACTCTTGTGGTAATGCCAAACCGCAAGGAAATTTTCATATGGAATAGTTTGCTGGAGTTATTCTTAGTTGAACTACTTTTAACTGCCCAGAGGAAAGGCAAATATTTGTGTACACCCTATTCCTCCTCAAAATGCACTTCTTTCCTTTCAGTGTAGCGAAGCAGAAAGAACACTGGCTTCTCTGTGAGCTGTTTGTCTATGAGCTTCACTTTTGTTATCTGTAAAATGGAGAGAATGATTCTGTGTAGGGTTATTGTGAGGTTTAAATGAGATAATATAAATCAAGCACGTCAGATGCAGAAGATGTTTAATAAATGTTAGCGTTCTATTTTCAATGGGTCTTGAGTTTAGTGAGCAATTAATTTCCTTCAAGGCGTTAGCAGATAAGAGCTACAAATTCATTTCTCAAAAGAATATTTACATTTTAACAAGAGTCTCTGAGGATTCACAACACTTCAGGGCACCAAGAACATTTACAAAAGTGGAATTTTGGACGCTGTTCAACACATATTTATTGAGTGTCTCTTCTTTGCCAGTACTGAAAACACAAAGATCAATAATGTAGTACTTGTCCTTAATGAAGGTAGGATAGAGGAACAGGTGTTCTGATACCTCTTTCCTATTCCTCAGAGGTTAGCAAGAGGCTACCACAGGGAGAAGGATAGGAGATCAACTTTTGGTAGAAGGACTGAAGGGATTGTACTCTTAGGAGAAGGGAAGGGAAGAGAGGAGAAGAGGATTTCCTTCCCATAGACCTTTTCATTGTAGATTTTTTGGCAGGAAGATTAAATGATCTTCTGGACTCTGCCCTGATCCTATGACCATGGGTGTTTGGGCTCCTGGAAACTTTGGTGCTAGAGTTTTTAATTTATACAAGGACTATCTTCTGCATTGATGGCATCTTTGACTCTAGAAAACTGAGAAGTATGCTTCAGTTCAAACTCAAGTAAGAGAAAGCTGAGTGCTAACTCCATAGAAATAGTTTTAGCCCAAGCAAAAGATGTAAAGGGAATCTACAGGTTTCTCATTGTTCACCCTAGTTGATCGGGGTGGGAAAGGAGAGAATTTCTAGTAAAAAATTATATCTAGGAAGAAATCCTTGGCTGAAGTATACCTGGTTCTATACCTTAGAATAGTGAAAAGAAAAATGGGAAACTCCAGCAGTAGTAAACAGATATTGGCCATTGTAATTTCTTATGCTTCTGAAACAAATTGCTACAAATTTAGTGCCTAAAACATCACAAATGTATTATCCTACAGTTCTGGAGGTCAACATCCGAAATTTGCCTCACTGGGCTGAAGATCAGGTGTCAGAGGATCTACATTCCTTCCGGTTCTCATGGAGAATCTTTTGCTTTGCTTTTTTCTAGCTTCTAGAGGCCACCTGCGTTGCTTGGCCCCCTTCCTCTATCTTCAAAGCCAGCAACCTAACATATTCAAATCTCTCACTTTGATGTCTGACACTATGTTCACAACCCCTTTGCTGCTCACCTTCTGTCTCTTTCTTACAAGAACTGTATGATTACTTTAGATCTACTTAGATAATCAAAAATAATCACGCCATTTCATGATCCTTAATTACATCAGCAAAGTCCTTTTTACTAACTACTGTAAGATCACATATTCATCAGTTTTAAGGATTAGGATTTGGATATCTTTGGGAGGCCACTATTCTGCATTCTATAGCCAGGATCTGAGAAGGTGGATATTAGCATTAACGGAAGTATAAAAATAAACATTGTGATGAGCAAAACTGGGATTTCAGCTTTGCTTTCTTACCATCAAGTGAACACACTTGCCTTTTCACCCAGTGAGTAAGCAGATTCCCCACAATAAATTATTTTTAGCTCTAGCGCCAATGGGGGAGGGAGCCTATTTTGTGAGATATCACAGGAGCCTACTAGTCATGTGAGGACGCTCTGTCCCCTACCTTACTGGTAACCTTGGCTCTTCATACATTTACTACTGAATGATTTCTTGCCCTGATTATAATGTAGCCCACTCAGTAAGGGATCATGGTTGCTTCCTCTTCCTATCCATCCTTTGGTTTTCTTCACCCTACTTCTGATACCCAAAGTTCTGAGTTCAGATTTCCCCCATCTTTGACTCTACCTAGACATGTGCTAGCAGCAAATTAAGCATCTTCTCTCTCTGTCTTGCCATTCACTGGAAGAGTAATGAAGCAGCTCTCACTGCTGCACCATTTCACTTCCTTGTTTCACATACATAATGGCATCCTTCTCATACATAATCATTTCATTGGAGATACTGTGCTGGAGACAGATGTTCACAGGTTGCACAGTTATCAGGAATCTTTACCTGGTTGGTTGTGTTGTGGGAAAACTGTGTGTCTGGGCCTCCAGCTGTCAAGGAAACAAAAATACTCTGTAGGAGGCTATTAAGGACATGTCCTATTATCTTCAAATCTGACCTAGATAAGGAACTGAAGACAACAGAGAAATATCCCCACTTGCAGTTCTATGAGTTGTCAGTGAATAGAGCCTGTCTCCTCTCTGCAAGTTTCATCTCCCTTCATGACAAAAGGACATCAGTTCAGATTTGTACTATATCCCTTGCCTCTATCCCAGCAGATCTCAGATGCTTCTGCTTGGGATGCGTGCAGCAGTTCCCTTGGCAATCAAGTACAAGAAACTCAGAAGTGCAGGGGAGTTAGTATCCCACCAGGCAACACTCAAGTAATGGGGGTTGAAAGCCAATTGATAAAAGGCTCTTCTTTTCATTCCTTCAGTAGACAACTGTCAGGTTCATTCTTTACCATTCTGTAGAAAATCCTAGAATGACTGAGTACCATTGGCCCTCTCTCAAAAACAGCCAATTTTATAATACATTCTTGTATTGGCATTCCCTCTATTTTATTCCCCTCAGTCCCTCAAGCCTGCTCATTTCCTAAAGAAACTACCCTCCCAGTAAGCATTCATCTCAGGCTCTGATTTTAGGAGAAATCCGGGATAAGAGAGTTGCTATCAGAAGCAGTCCAAGGAAGCAAATCCTATGGAGGAGTTTTTGGAACTGGATCAGCCACCTGTCAGACAGCAATAATAACCCCATTGCCAATGTTAAGTGGATTGGTGATAATCCCCAATATGCAGTACCTTCAGATTGAGTAAGATTCTGATTTCAGTCATGGCTATAAGAATTTCCTTTCCTGTTTTACTTGCTGTGGTCCCACTCTCCTGCTTAGTTCCCAGCTAAACTTCCTGTATACAAAATTGTATCGAAAGCCCAGACTCAAAAACTACATAAGCCATACCATGTGACACGTCTGAACAAAAGACTCTAAAGCTTTTCATGTCACTCAATAAAATCCAAAGACCTAGACCTAATTTATAAGCCCCTACATTAGCCAGCTCCCACTACATTTCTGACCTCATGGATCAGAGACTGCTAACTGCCTACTCAAAATCTATTCTTTCCTATTTTCCTACTGAAAGTATCCTCATGTTACGGGGATAGGTAATTCCTCCAGCTAAAAAACCACTGTTGGTCACATGGGCACACATAACCTTCTTTGCAGCTAGGGGTATTCATGTGATATACCTAATTTGTGTCCAATGAGCATAAGTTGCTTAATAGCTTCCCAGCTGGAAAAATAAGTAGATAAAACCTTTAAGAAACTGACTGAGTTCACATGAGGCCTTTGCATCTTCATCTTTCACTTTCTGCCTGCTTGAAAGCCAGAAGGGAAAATAGGAGTAGACCAGCCATCTTGATCATAAGACAACACATGCATTGAATTTATGCCAACATTGGTAGAGAGAAAAGCGAGAGAGAATTTGGGTTCCTGAGGTCCTTATGGAGATTCCACATCAGCTTGTACACATGATACAAACAAAACCCCCATTTGATTAAGCCATTATAAATGCAGTTTTCAGTTGTGGGCAGTAGGACATAATTCTAACTGATGGCTCCACTCCAGCTCTACTGGCCTCCTTTTTAATCCTCAAACACATCAAGCATGCCTCTGCCTCAGATTTTGCACTTACTATGTCCTCTGTCTGGAGAACTCTTGCCCCAGATGTGCACACGATTCATGCCTTAACTTCATTCAGGTCTTACTGACAGGCCACCTCATTAAGACGATTTCCCTAATGATCCTACCTAAGATCTCCCTCCAACTTCTTCCCTTACCATGCTTTGTTTCTTAATCACTTATTAGTCTTGACATAACTTTTATTTCTTAGTTTATTTATACTTATTTCTTCATATATTTTATTTATTTTATACGTACTCATTTGTTAAGCTCCTTGACAGCAGAAACCTTGCATTTTTCACTGCTATATACCCAAAATAGAGAAGAGAGTTATGGATAGTGGATTCACAATAAATTGTTATTGAATACGTGGGTAAATTGGGTACCAGAGGTAGGATTTAATGTCTCAGCAGCTGCACATGAGCTTTTTTTACCTTTCCAAACTCTGAACCCTCTTAAAAAGCAAGTATTGATAAAACCAGACCAAAAAAACACAAGAAAACTATAGACCAAAATCTCTTACAGAAAAACTCAAAATTCTCAACAAAATACTAGCAGAATGAATCAAACATATATAAAAAGACTATGCACTATTAACAAGTGGGATTTAACCCAGGAATGCAAGGTTGTTTTAACATCCAAAAATCAATTACTAAAAAAATCTTATTAATAAAGGACAAAGCACATGATCATCTCATAATAGGTGCAGAAAACCATTTGACAAAATTCAACACCCCTTCATGATAAAGAAATACTCAATGAACCAGAAATAACAGGGAACTTCCTCAACCTGATAAAGGACATCTGTAAAAACCCCACACCTAACATCATTACATGAAACATTTAATATGTTTCCCCTAAGACCAGGAAAAAGACAAGGATGTCCATTCTTGCCACTTCTATTCAACACTGTACTGGAGGCCCTTGCTATGGCAATTAGGAAGGAAGGAAGGGAGGGAGGGAGAAAGGGAGGGAGGAAAGGTATCTGTGGGAAATAAAAAAGTAATCTATTTCTATTCTCAGAAGATGTAATCGATAGAAAATCCTAAGGAAAGGAATACATTAAAATTAAAATAAATGAGTTCAGCAAAGTTGCAGAATACAAGATTAATACACAAAAATAAACGGTATTCCTATATGCTTGCAATTAACAACCTGAAAATGAAATTAAGAAAACAATTCCATTTAAAATAACATCAAAAAGAAAAAAATAATACTTAGGGATAAGTTTAACCAAAAAAAGTTGCAAAGCCTACATACTGAAAAATAAAATAAAAATCACTGAAAATTTATTTTCCCAATGAAAAATATTCTGAGTGTTATTTCAAGGTTAGTTTGACAGGGAAAGAAGAGAACAGTCATAGGAGTAGACAGGATTTTGGAGACAGACATAACAGGAGAACATAAGGCACCATAACCTGCAAAACTCATGGGACTGGCACCAAATACCCCACAGGACTTGAGAAAGGAGCTAAAGCCAATTTTAATTCCATTTAAATGACAGAAAACCTCAGCTACTATCTAGGTTATAACAGCAATGTTAACTTGAAAATAAAGCCATAAATAAATAAAGCTGAACACAACTTAATTTTTTTTGAGAATTTAAAGGGTGCTTCAAGACCCCATGTTTGGATATTGTTACTATAGAGATTAGAGAAGTGCAGATGGTAAAAAGATACCTAGTTCATGGAATGCTATCACTCTTTAAATTACCTTTATTTTTATTTCAAGTTAGGCATGAAATTGTGCTTTTAATCTCAGAATAGTTTCTCATAGGTTCTTTTATTGTTTAAGAATTATGTTATCAAAAGTATCTTTCCAGCTTTTATATTCAGCAAATAAGGCATCAATTAGGTCTTCTTTTCCTAATGTGCCATGGTGTTTTACCTAAGAAAGTTATAATCAAATTCTATAGTGAATTTCTAGAATCTTAGCTAAAGTAAATTTTGATCCAAAAGGATTGTTTGGATACAGGTGCACTCACCTATGAAATGTCATGAACTCCATGGTAATTATGTTTGAGATGAGAATAATTTCAATGTATTATTTACTTGCCTTTTGCAGAGTTTATATAATGACCACTGTAACAGATACTTATTTTGAAATACATAAAAGCAATGTTGTTTTAATTTTACTAAATTATAGCAGACAAAATAGTCTCTAGAATTGTCTAAATAAAACCTTGGTTCATTAGAGCATGTGACGGTAAGACTGATATTCCACTATGTACCATACATTTCAGCTTTTTTGAACTTCCTTTGAACATTTAAGAAAATAAAAGAAACTGCTCCAAACTTAGATCAAATTGTTCTCTATATAGAAGCCACCCAACTTTTCCTTCCTGTTAGACACTCAACATAGGTAAATTATGTTTCCTTCCACCTGCAAAGTGAAAAATCCTCCTCCCTCATTCTTTTCACTTGGTTACCAAACCCCATTAATTGTCCCTCCTAGAATGAGCCTCCTAACTTCTTATCCTACCAGTCTCTTCCTGCTCCAGTCTCTTGATGGTAACTGGAGGTACCTTTTTGAAAACACTGCCAGCAAGACGCTCAGCTTAAAAACTTCTGATGCATGTGTGGAGGCAGGGGGTAGATGGGAGCTCTCTGTACTTTCTGCTCAATATTGCTATGAATTTAAAACTGTTCTTAAAAATAGGCTATTAGGGGGAGGAGCTTCAAGATGGCAGAAGAGTAAGACGTGGAGATCACCTTCCTCCCCATAAATACATCAGAAATACATCTACATGTGGAACAACTCCTACAGAACGCTGGCAGAAGACCTCAGACCTCCCAAAAGGCAAGAAACTCCCCACGTGCCTGGGTAGGGCAAAAGAAAAAAAGGCAAAACAGAGACAAAAGAATAGGGATGGGACCTGCACCAGCGGGAGGGAGCTGTGAAGGAGGAAATTTTTCCACACACTAGGAGCCCCTTCGTGGGCAGAGACTGTGGGTGGCGGAGACGGGGAGCTTCAGAGTCACGGAGGACAGAGCAGCCACCGGGGTGCAGAGGGCAAAGCGGAGAGATTCCCGCACAGAGGATCGGTGCCAACCAGCACTCACCAGCCCGAGAGGCTTGTCTGCTCACCCGCCGGGGCGGGCGGGGCTGGGAGCTGAGGTTCGGGCTTCGGAGGTCAGATCGCAGGGAGAGGACTGGGGTTCGCGGCGTGAACACAGCCTGCAGGGGGTTAGTGCGCCACAGCTAGCCGGGAGGGAGTACGGGGAAAAGTCTGGAACTACCAAAGAGGCAAGAGACTTTTTCTTGCCTCTTTGTTTCGTGGTGCGCAGGGAGAGGAGATTAAGAGCGCCGCTTAAAGGAGCTCCAGAGATGGGCGCGAGCCACGGCTATCAGTGTGGACACCAGAGACGGGCATGAGATGCTAAGGCTGCTGCTACAGCCACCAAGAAGCCTGTGTGCGAGCACAGGTAACTCTCCACACCTCCCCTTCCAGGAGCCTGTGCAGCCCGCCACTGCCAGGGGCCCGGGATCCAGGGACAACTTCCCCGGGAGAACGCACAGCGTGCCCCAGGCTGGTGCAGTGTCATGCTGGCCTCTGCCGCCTCAGGCTCGCCCCGCATCCGTACCCCTCCCTCCCCACGGCCTGAGGGAGCCAGAGTCCCCGAATCAGCTGCTTCTTTAACCCCGTCCTGTCTGAGCGAAGAACAGATGCCCTCCGGTGACCTACATGCAGAAGCAGGTCCAAATCCAAAGCTGAACCCCAGGAGCTGTGTGAACAAAGAAGAGAAAGAGATGTTTCTCCCAGCAGCCTCAGGAGCAGCGGATTAAATCTCCACAATCAACTTGATGTACCCTGCATCTGTGGAATACCTGAATAGACAACGGATCATCCCAAACTGAGGAGGTGGATTTTGGAAGCAACGGTATATATATATTTTTTCCTTTTTCTCTTCTTGTGAGTGTGTATGTGTATGCTTCTGTGTGTGATTTTGTCTATATAGCTTTGCTTTTACCATTTGTCCTAGGGTTCTGTCTGTCTTTCTTTTTTTTTTTTCCTTTTTTTTAGGATACTTTTTAGCATTTGCAATCATTGGTGGATTTGTTTTTTGGTTTGGTTGCTTTTTCCTCTTTATTTTATTACTTAAAAAAAATTTTAATAACTATTTTTTATTTTAATTATTTTATTTTATTTCATTTTATTTTATCTTTTTCATTCTTTTTTTCTCCATTTTATTCTGAGCTGTGTGGAAGACAGGCTCTTGGTGCTCCAGCCAGGCATCAGGGCTGTGCCTCTGAGGTGGGAGAGCCAAGTTCAGGACGTTGGTCCACCAGAGACCTCCCAGCTCTGCAATCAAAAGGCAAAAATCTCCCAGAGATCTCCATCTCAACGCCAAGACCCAGCTCCACTGAATGACCAGCAAGCTACAGTGCTGGACACCCTGTGCCAAACAACTAGCAAGACATGAACACAACTCCACCCATTAACAGAGAGGCTGCCTAAAATCATAATAAGGTCACAGACACCCCAAAACACAGCACCAGATGTGGACCTGCCCACCAGAAAGACAAGATCCAGCCTCATCCATCAGAACACAGGCACTAGTCCCCTCCACCAGGAAGCCTACACAACCCACTGAACCAACCTTAGCCACTGGGGACAGACACTGAAAACAACGGAAACTACGAACCTACAGCCTGCAAAAAGGAGACCCCAAACACAGTAAGATAAGCAAAATGAGAGACAGAAAAACACACTGCAGATGAAGGAGGAAGATAAAAACCCACCAGACCTAACAAATGAAGAGGAAATAGGCAGTCTACCTGACAAAGAATTCAGAATAATGATACTAAAGGTGATCCAAAATCTTGGAAATAGAATGGAGAAAATACAAGAAACGTTTAACAAGGACCTGGAAGAACGAAAGAGCAAACAATGATGAACAACACAATAAATGAAATTAACTATTCTCTAGAAGGGATCAATAGCAGAATAACTGAGGCAGAAGAACAGATAGGTGATCTGGAAGATAAAACAGTGCAAGTAACTACTGCAGAGCAGAATAAAGAAAAAAGAATGAAAAGAATTGAGGACAGTAGCAAAGACCTCTGGGACAACATTAAATGCACCAACATTCAAATCATAGGGGTCCCAGAAGAAGAAGAGAAAAAGAAACGTACTGAGAAAATATTTGAAGAAATTATAGTTGAAAACACCCCTAACATGGGAAAGGAAATAGTTAATAAAGTCCAGAAGGCACAGAGAGTCCAATACAGGATAAATCAAAGGAGAAACATGACAAGACACATATTAATCAAACTATCAAAAATTAAATCCAAGAAAAAATATTAAAAGCAGCAAGGGAAAAGCAATAAAAAAAGTACAAGAAACTCTGGTTAACAGCTGATCTTTCAGTAGAAACTCTGCAAGCCAGAAGGGAGTGGCAGGACATATTTAAAGTGATGAAAGGGAAAAAACTACAACCAAGATTACTCTACCCAGCAAGGATCTCATTTGGATTTGATGGAGAAATTAAAAACCTTACAGACAAGCAAAAGCTAAGAGAGTTCAGCACCACCAAACCAGCTTTACAACAAATGCTAAAGGAACGTCTCCAGGCAGGAAACACAAGAGAAGGAAAAGACCTACAAAAACAAACACAAAACAACTAAGAAAATGGGAATAGGAACATACATATCAATAACTACCTTAAATGTAAATGGATTAAACGCTCCAACCAAAAGACATAGACCGGCTGAATGGATACAAAAACAAGACCTGTATATATGCTGTCTACAAGAGACCCACTTCAGACCTAGGGACACATACAGACTGAAAGTGAGGGGATGGAAAAAGATATTCAATGTAAATGGAAATCAAAAGAAAGCTGGAGTAGCAAGTCTCATATCAGATAAAATCGACTTTAAAATAAAGACTATTACAAGAGACAAAGAAGGCCACTACATAATGATCAAGGGATCAATCCAAGAAGAAGATATAACAATTGGAAATATTTATGCACCCAACATGGGAGCACCTCAATACATAAGGCAAATACTAACAGCCATAAAAGGGGAAATCAACAGTAACACAATCATATTAGGGGACTTTAACACCCTACTTTCATCAATGGACAGATCATCCAAAATGAAAATAAATACGGAAACACAAGCTTTAAATGACACATTAAACAAGATGGACCTAATTGATATTTATAGGACATTCCATCCAAAAACAACAGAATACACTTTCTTCTCAAGTGCTCATGGAACATTCTCCAGGATAGATCATAACTTGGGTCACAAATCAAGCCTTGGTAAATTTAAGAAAATTGAAATCGTATGAAGTATCTTCTGACCACAACACTATGAGACTAGATATCAATTACAGGAAAAAATAGGTAAAAAATACAAACACATGGAGGCTAAACAATACACTACTTAAAAACCAAGAGTTCACTGAAGAAATCAAAAAATACCTAGGAACAAATTACAATGAAAACACAATGACCCAAAACCTATGGGATGCAGCAAAAGCAGTTCTAAGAGGGAAGTTTATAGCAATAAAATCCTACCTTAAGAAACAAGAAATATCTCAAATAAACAACCTAACCTTACACCTAAAACAATTACAGAAAGAAGAGCAAGAAAACCCCAAAGTTAGCAGAAGGAAAGAAAGCATAAACATCAGATCAGAAATAAATGAAAAAGAAATGAAGGAAATGATAGCAAAGATCAATAAAACTAAAAGCGGGTTCTTTGAGAAGATAAACAAAATTGATAAACCATTAGCTGGACTCATCAAGATATAAGGGAGAAGACTCAAATTGATAGAATTAGAAATGAAAAAGAAGTAACAACTGACACTGCAAAAATACACAGGATCATGAGAGATTACTACAAGCAACTCTATGCCAATAAAATGGACAACCTGGAAGAAATAGACAAATTCTTAGAAATGCACAACCTTCCAAGACTGAACCAGGAAGAAATAGAAAATATAAACAGACCAATCACAAGCACTGAAATTGAAACTGTGATTAAAAATCTTCCAACAAACAAAAGCCCAGGACCAGATGGCTTCACAGGCGAATTCTATCAAACGTTTAGAGAAGAGCTAACACCTATCCTTCTCAAACTCTTCCAAGATATAGCAGAGGGAGGAATACTCCCAAACTCATTCTATGAGGCAACCATCACCCTGATACCAAAACCAGAGAAAGATGTCACAAAGAAATAAAACTACAGGCCAATATCACTGATAAACATAGATGCTAATATCCTCAACAAAATACTAGCAAACAGAATCCAACAGCACATTAAAGGATCATACACCATGGTCAAGTGGGGTTTATCCCAGGAATGCAAGGATTCTTCAATATACTCAAATTAATCAATGTGATACACCATATTAACCGATTGAAAGACAAAAACCATATGATCATCTCAATAGATGCAGAGAAAGCTTTCAACAAAATTCAACACCCATTTATGATAAAAACTCTCCAGAAAGTAGGCATAGAGAGAACTTTCCTCAACATGATAAAGGCCATATATGACCAACCCACAGCCAACATCGTCCTCAATGGTGAAAAACTGAAACCATTTCCAGTAAGATCAGGAACAAGACAAGGTTGCTCACCACTCTTATTCAACATAGTTTTGGAAGTTTTAGCCCCAGCAATCAGAGAAGAAAAAGATATAAAATGAATCCAAATGGGAAAAGAAGAAGTAAAGCTGCCACTGTTTGCAGATGACATGACACTATACATAGAGAATCCTAAAGATGCTACCAGAAAACTACTAGAGCTAATCAATGAATTTGCTAAAGTAGCAAGATACAAAATTAATGCACAGAAATCTCTTGCATTCCTATACACTAATGATGAAAAATCTGAAAGTGAAATCCAGAAAACACTCCCATTTACCATTGCAAGAAAAAGAATAAAATACCTAGGAATAAACCTACCTAAGGACACAAAAGACCTGTATGCAGAAAACTATAAGACACTGATGAAAGAAATTACAGACAATACAAACAGATGGAGAGATATACCCTCTTCTTGGATTGGAAGAATCAACATTGTGAAAATGATTATACTACCCAAAGCACTCTACAGATTCAGTGCACTCCCTAACAAACTACCACTGGCATTTTTCACAGAACTAGAACCAAAAATTTCACAATTTGTATGAAAACACAAAAGACCCCGAATAGCCAAAACAATTTTGAGAAAGAAAAACGTAACTGGAGGAATCAGGCTCCCTGACTTCAGACTATACTACAAAGCTACAGTAATAAAGACAGTATGGTATTGGAACAAAAACAGAAAGATAGATCAATGGAACAGGATAGAAAGCTCAGAGATAAACCCATGCACATATGGTCACCTTATCTTTGATAAAGGGGGCAAGAATATACAGTGGAGAAAAGACAGCCTCTTCAATAAGTGGTGCTGGGAAAATTGGACAGCTACATGTAAAAGAATGAAATCAGAACACTCCCTAACACCATACACAAAAATAAACTCAAAATGGATTAAAGACCTAAATGCAAGGCCAGACACTATAAAACTCTTAGAGGAAAACATAGGCAGAACACTCTATGACATAAATCACAGCAAGATCATTTTTAACCCACCTCCTAAAGAAATGGAAATAAAAACAAAATAAACATATGGGACCTAATGAAACTTCAAAGCTTTTGCACAGCAAAGGAAACCATAAACAAGACAAAAAGACGATCTTCAGAATGGGAGAAAATATTTGAAAATGAAGCAACTAAGGACTAATCTCCACAATTTACAAGCAGCACACGCAGCTCAATATCAAAAAAACAAACAACCCAATCGCAAAATAGGCAGGAGACCTAAATAGACATTTCTCCAAAGAAGATATACAGACTGCCAACAAACACATGAAAGAATGCTCCAGATCATTAATCATTAGAGAAATGCACATCAAAACTACAATGAGATATCATCTCACACGGGTCAGAATGTCCATCACCAAAAATCTACAAACAATAAATGCTGGAGAGGGTGTGGAGAAAAGGGAACACTCTTGCACTGTTGGTGGGAATGTAAATTGATACAGCCACTGTGGAGAACAGTATGGAGGTTCCTTAAAAAACTAAAAATAGAACTACCATACGACCCAGCAATCCCACTACTGGGCATATACCCTGAGAAAGCTATAATTCAAAAAGAGTCATGTACCACAATGTTCATTGTAGCTCTATTTACAATAGCCAGTACGTGGAAGCAACCTAAGTGTCCATCAGCAGACGAATGGGTAAAGAAGATGTGACACATATATGCAATGGAATATTACTCAGCCATAAAAAGAAACGAAATTGAGTTATTTGTAGTGAGGTGGATGGACCTAGAGTCTGTCATACAGAGTGAAGTAAGTCAGAAAGAGAAAAACAAATACCGTTTGTTAACATGTATATATGGACTCAAAAAAAAAATGGTTATAAGGAACCTAGGGTCAAGATGGGAATAAAGACACAGACCTCCTAGAGAATGGGCTTGTGGACATAGGGAGGGGGAAGGGTAGGCTGGGACAAAGTGAGAGAGTGGCATGGACATATACACTACCAAATGTAAAATAGATAGCTAGTGGGAAGCAGCCACATAGCACAGAGAGATCAGCTCAGTGCTTTGTGACCACCTAGAGGGGTGGGATAGGGAGGATGGGAGGGAGGGAGACGCAAGAGGGAAGAGAAATGGGGATATATGTATCTGTATAACTGATTCACTTTGTTACAAGGCAGAAATAACACACCATTGTAAAGCAATTATACTCCAATAAGGATGTTCAAAAAAGGCTATTAAAAGACAATTTAAAAAGAAACTGAACTTCTGATGCCACTGCTTTGTTCACAAGATAAATCCCTAAATCTGTGATGTAGAAACCTACTTCTTCAGCCTTTCCTTCCTGCACTGTCTCTAGGGTCCTGTCCCTCAGAAACACTCAGCTCAGGCCACTCTAGGCATGGTGCCCTCTCCTGCTGCAGGACCCTTGGTCGAATGCTCCTACTTCTCTGTCATTCATGAGGCCTTCCTTTTTCATTCACTCAGAGCCAATTACTCCTTCCTGCACTCCTGCTGTGTTGAGTAGAGCCTAAAGCACAGTAAGCATCTCATTGCATAATTATATGTTTACATTGGTCTTCCTCATTAGGCTTCTTTGGAGGCAGGACTGAGTCTCATTTACTTATGCATTTCCGATGCCTATTATGAGGTGCTTTCCATTAAAAAAAAAAAAAAAAATCAACGTTTAATGAATAAATGGGGCCTGATGAGGCACAGTTTAACAAGGTCTTTGGTCTTCAAAGTCTCTTATCAGTTACTCAAAACCTTCACCAGCCTCCTTGAGGCCTCCTTACCCTTTCATTCTCGGCAGACAGAATCAATCTTACCTTATTGAGAAAATTTTGACTCTAAGGTGCATCCTTCCCACATTAGCTGTCCCTGCAACTTCTCTGAATCTGCTCTCAATGAAGTCTCAATGGCTTTTTAATTGCCATAAACCCCTACACTTTTAAGGTAGGTCAACTGTGCTAATTGTCAAATGTAAATTAATTCCACAGTGAAAAATAATTTCATATCCACCTTTGCAAGATGTGGAAAAATGGGAACTCCAGTGTATAGCCACTGAGAACATAAATTCATATGATCACTTTGAAAAAATAAAGGAAGGACTATCTAAGCAAACTGAAGATGTGCAGAGCCTTTCTGATCCACCAATTTCTCTCCTTGGCATAAATCTCAGGAACGTTCTGGCAAATGTACACCAGAAAACACATGCAAAAATTCCTTAGAGTAGTTTAAAAATAGGAAGCAATCCAAATGTCCGTTTTCCAGAAGAAATGGTAAATAAAACTGCAGCATATTCCTATAATGGCACACCATACAGTGCTGTAAGTGAAGAATAAACTGTAGTGAAACTGTCATGGTTAAATAAGCATAATGTTAAGCAGAAAAATGATAAGTTAGAAAATTTTATTCAGAGTAAAATTGATATAAATTTCAAAAATGTGTAAAAAGAAATGAAGTGATTTAGGATATCAGATACTTGTGTTAAAACCCCAAAGAAAAGAAAGGGAATAAAACCAAGAATTCAAGGCAATGGTTCTATTTCAGTAATAAGTTTAGTGGGGAGAGGGAATGCCTCCAAGGAGAGGCATGGGAGCTTCAAAGTTATGGGTTTATGTCTTAAGTTCGGTGCTGTATACGTGTGTTCGTTTCACATATAAGTAATATTCTTACACCTAAGTAATTACACAAGAGTAATATCAAAACATCCATATAATTAATACACTTTTGTATGATTCAGTGGTCTTTAATTTTAAAAGGTAAGAAAAAAAATTTCTTCTAAGATGGCCACATTATTTTTCCGGCAAATTAGAGGTTTGAACTACTTCTGGATTAAAATATATTCCTGTTTTTGAATATTTCAAGGTCAGTGTGAATGACAGAGATTTGGGGGGTTCAGATACCCCAATCCAAATGAAAGCAAGTACTCTGAAATGTGTCCTTTCATGAGTAAACCAGAAAACTTGACTCTTGGAAAAGGTCTTTTTTATTTCTTGTATTTTCTAAAGGATTCACCACTAATACCCACTCAATACGGCAAAAGAAGTGGGGCTTTGGCTTTTCTGAGTGCAACTGACTGATTTCATCTTTTCTCTTTATAGAAAAGGTAACTTTAAATATCCATTTTAAGTTTCCACTAGTAATGTTCTTCCTAATTTCCACATACATCTAATTAAAGTAAGCATCATATAATATCATAGTTGGTATTAGACTAATGCAAATGATAAGACAGAAAATAAGAATGGCATGCCAGTGAAATACAATTTTACTACTAGCAGTTATTACCTCCTGAGAAGAGAGATTGGCAAATAAAAGGAATTTCACCTTTTTCTTTCTTCCCTTCTATAGTATTCAAATCTTTTACAAGTATGTGTTACTTTTGTAACAACACAAACAAAAGATATAGTATAGATATTACGTGTGTCAAATAATTTATTTATATTTAAGGACACATTTTCATGTGTTTTCTCTACTCAGAAAACTAGATTTTATAGTAATTATGGCATTTTGTGTAAGGCAAAATTGGAACGCGGGTGAAGTTAGCCTTTGGTCATCTTCCACTTTGCCTTTGTTTCTGTAACCTTGCGTCACACCCTTGACCTAGCCAAGGCATCCGCTCTCCAGTCACCCTCTGCCTGCTGTAATTCTCCTTCCCGTGCAACAGAATTTCCCCTTCTTCTTTACCTAGATCCAATTCACGCAGTGTCCTCATTTAAGTTAGTCGTCACTAGAGTATCATAGGCTTCAATACAAGCAGACTTCGTACTGTTCTGATAAACAAATTTCAAATTCCATAGTATTGTTAAATACTACCAGTCCCCCTAAAACATGATTCAGATTTCATTACCACATATTAACTGTGAGTCATTGCATAAAGCACACACTTTGCTGCTAGCTCTTCAGTCTGCAAAGCACTAGGTGAATAACAAGTGTGCGTCACCATCAGTGACCAATCACATCGTGTCTTTCACATTTTTCTCGGTGATTGGTCACTGCGCTCTGTTATTCAGTTCAGGCACAGGCAGCAAATTGTATTTGGGTTGCCTCCTTGTCTCCCAGTGATAAATCTACATGACAATTTATAAAAACAGATACTCAAAAGGGAGAATAGGCCGACAAAGATAAAAACACGGCAAAGAAATGAAAGGGATAGCTCTGGAAGTGAAATTCAAATCCCGTGCAAATGGAGTTAGAGAAGAAATAGCTGATCACGGGAAAGTTGATGGTGCTTTGGTTCTAAGATTCTGGATATGCACCAGAAGGAACTCTTGAAAGTACGTTTACTGACATAAATGAGGAAAGTGGTTGTAATGAAAAGAATAAAGATGTTCTAGAGGAAGTGACACTAGTGAAAACCTTCAGATTAACGGAACTCTGAGAGATATGTTTTGACATTAAAAAAGCAAAGGATAAAATGTTGGAAGCAGATCCGAACCTAGAAAGGGGTATTACAATTTGCCAAGGCACAGAGAAGATGATCACTCCAGATCGTAGGTTATATGACAAGAAGGCAAGCGCTATTCAAACTGCTCTTGATACTTTTTAACAAAGAAATAAAACATTTTAATTCTTAATGTGCCTAATGATTTACATTATAGTGTACTAAATAATATGTATACTCAAATACAGTAGACTAAATAGTGTATTAAATAAATTAAAATGTTAGTTTTATTTTTTATTTCTCTATACGTGCACAACAGAGTTTTTAAAGTTTTGACAAAAATTTTCAAGTCAATGGAACATGTAAATTTTTTTACCCTGAGATCACTTTGCACAGTTTCAGCTTGCACAACCATCTTCACGGTTCTGTGCTACCATGCGAAGTGTGGGTTTCCTGTGTTTGACATGAAGGTCAATTAGTGTCTGCTACACTAATTAAAACGTTCGCAGCAGAAGATAGTAGAACTAGCATAGACCGCGGTGGACTGGAGTTGAAGCTCTGACTCTGAAACTTGTTTGCTTTGTGACCTTCACTTTTTCACTTAACCTCTCAGAATTAGTTTTCTCATTTATTTGTACAAGAGAGATGTTAATACTACCTAATTTGTGGCCTGGTTGTGTGGATTAACTCAAGGGAACGAAAGCAGTAAATTATAAAGCATAATTCAAATATTAGTTGCTATCAAAAGGCATACGATTTGGAGGTGAGTGGATCAAACCCTCACGCACATCACATTCTAAAACATGGTGATGAGTGACATAATATGCTCTTCCAAAAAAAAACAAAATTAATCGTAAAGGAGAGGTTTTCATACAGTATTTCAGCAACTAGTGCAAGGCATTTAAAAATAGAAATTATTCCTGGAGCTTAAGTTCTACTCCAACCTTTCCTTCCTATTCATAGGTTCTATTAACTGCTTAAACTATTCCCATATTTAAACTTATTTCTCATATTATCATTTGGATTCCAAACTTTTTGAAGTCTGTATCCGTTCTCAAACAACAGCTCCCTGCTGTACTCTTGAATCATTTCATTGACTTAGTAAACTGAGATTCCAATGAACTGTTGATTATACTCAATGCATAACAAAATACTGAAAGGAGGAAAATGTTCAACTGGTTCCAAAAAGGATGTTTTAAATTTAGTTTGAAATTCTTGAATTTTCTAGAAGCCTAATAATTTCAGAACTGGCCTTCAGTGATAAGGTGGTATAAATACAACAAGGTGTCAGTTTTGGAAAGAATGAATGAGCTAGATCCAGAGCAAAATTTACAAATGGTCCCTGGTCATACCAACTTAATTTGTAATCCCAGAGATGGTCTGCAAGATACACCAACAAGCCCAGTCCTTGGCTAAGTAATAAAGTCTATACTGCCTTTAGTGCCTATCACCTTTCATGCCCTAATTTCATTAATTAGAGGACTTTCTTAAAGGGTGGACTCCATACAAAAGCTCTCAGGGACTGCTTGGTTCTCAGAGGAAGAGAGATGTGGGCGAGATCTCTTAAACCTGAATCCCCAGCAGCTGGCTACTGCGGCCACAGTTTCAGAAGGGAAGTTACTAATGGGTACCTTCCTGATAAACCAATAGTCTTTAATACTGCCTGAAGGGTTGAACAAAAGCCCTGTTTGAATGCTAACCTGGGTACTGCTCTAGCCCTAAAAGCCTAACCAGCAGCAAACATTTTTAGGCTCTTTTATCAGAATATAAACCAGATCTTGGTCCAGAAACTCTTACCTTGCAACTCTGAAATTGCCTCAGATGGGACAAGGGAAAAACAAACCAAGGAAAATAGAAAATAGCTTTTTTCTTTTTTTTTTTTTTTAACCTGAGACTCGGAAGAGAACTCACTTAGGCCATGCGTGACATGCCTGCCTTTCCTCAGCTCCAAATTCAGACCTGCTAGGCTGTGAAGGCAAGCCCACTGCCCCAACCCCCACCCCCAGTTGGGAGGTACACTCGAGTTTTCATTTTACACCAGCTGTTAAAGAGCTGCACGAGTCCATCTAAAAGGAAAATGCTACAAAGGAGAAAGGGTCTGGAAGATTCTAGAAAGAAGGAAAAAAATCACAGAGACAAAAGAGCTCCACACATCAAAAGCCACATAAAAGTAGCGAGAACAGTAAAAAGGATCCCTACGTATCCATTGCCCAGACTCTGTAATTACCAACATTTTGATAGTCTTGCCCTGTTATACGGGAGGTCAGTAAACTTTTTCTGTGAAGGGTCAGACAGTAAATATTTTGAGCTATTTGACCCGTATGGTCCCTGTCACAACTACTGCACTCTGTTGTTGTAGTGTGAAAGCAGCCATAGATTATAAACAAATGAGCACATATGTGTTCCAATGAATTTCATTTACAAAAACAGTGTATCCTCACCACCCACAGGAAATTCCTCTTCTGAATTCTTTCTTCACAGGTTATTCCTCATCTTGACCATCATTAAACCGTACCCTTTCGCTTCTTTCACTGAGCATAAATTTGCGATTATTTCATGTTGTTGTTTGTATCAGCAGTTCGTTACTTTTATTGCTAAATATTGATAGTATTCCATTATATGATAATGGAATAAATAAAAATATACCTGTTGTTTATCCCTTCTTCTGTTGATGGACATTTGGATTGTTTCCAATTTTTGTTGTTATGAATAAAACTTCCTTCAACATTCATGTATAATTTTATAGAAATAAGGTTTAATTTCCTGAGGATGAAATTAATTATTGATTTATGATTTGTCAAAAGTGACTAGTACAGTGAGTGTATCATTGTATACTCCCTTCAGGAATGTATAAGAGATCTAGGTCATCCACATTCTTGCAAACTCTTGGTACTGTCAGTCTTTTAAAATCTTAGCCTTTCTAGTGGTTCTTCAGTGATATTTCATTGTGATTTTAATGTGCACTTCCATGATGATTAATGTGTTTAAGCATTTTTCAAGTATTGGCCATCCAATATATGACTTTTGTGAGTGTCTAAGACTTTTGGCCCTTTTTAATTGAGTTGCTTGCCTTTTAATTATTAGTGTTTCTAGATTTGAGTCTTTTGTCAGATATATGTATTGGGAATATTTTCTCCGAGTCTATAGCTTTCCTTTTTTTAAATATTCTTATTCTTTACAGTACTTTTTCCCCATATACCCTCTCTTTTACCTCCATATACCATTTCTTCTATTATTAATGATTTATATTAATATGGTATTTTTTGCAATGTATAAGCCAATAGTGACAATTATTATTAAATAAAGACCATAGTTTAATTAGAGTTCATTCTTTTTGTTGTTCAATTCTGTGGGTTTTGATAAAAGCATAATGTCACGTATCCACCATTACAGTATCATATATAGTAGTTTCACAGACCTGTAAATGTCTTGGGCTCCATTTATGTATTGATTCATTCCTAACCCTCCCCTTCCCACCAAGGCCTGGCAACCACTCATCTTTTTACTGTCTGTAGAGTTTTGCCTTTACCAGAATGTAATAGAGTTGGAATCATACAGCATGTAGCCTTTTCGGCTCCTTTCACTTCGCAATATGTATTTGAGGTTCCCCCTCGTCTTTTCATAGATTGGATAGCTCATGTCTTCTGGTTGCTGAATAATACTTCACTGAATGGATGTACTACAGCGTGTGATAAACACATTCACCTATTTAAGGACATCTTGGTTATTTCCAAATTCCCACTCTGAGCCTGTGCCTCTCGGCCTTGATCTTTACAAGTTTTTCTCAGATTCTTCCACCCCTTAGGTGAGACACGAAGGCTAGTGGGACCTGGGGCTGGGTGTTTCCCTTCCTTCACATCAAAGACTAGAAGAGAACGAAGTTCACTCTTCCCTTACTTCAAAGGCCAGAGGCGACTGAAGTTGATTATTTTCTTTCCCTGCATGAGTTAGGTTCTGGTAAAACATTTTGGTTGGTCTGTGATAAAATAGTTGCCCTTAAGGTCAGGGCTTTTTAAGGAAAATTGAATCCTCTGGCAGCATTTCGAAATGGTTACCTCCCCCTCCCCTGCTATGAGGGTTTTTTTCTCTGATCGCAGTGACAACCTCGAGAGGCTCCGGGGAGGGGAAGTAAAACTCACAGAAGTTTGGGGGTCCCCTAAGGCTGCACCCTCCAGAATTTTAATCTCTTCAACTGGTCCACTCTCAGTCTCCAGCAATTAGCCAATTATCCCTTATTCCTGCTAATTTCTGGCTCCAGGGAAGTTTTCTGCCCCTGGTAAACTCTGATTCTCTGTATTCACCTCTCTCTTTCCATTTTTCAGGTCAGCTGTTTGCTTTGTGACTTCAGTTCTCTGAGGGATCTAAGAAGAATTGTTGATTTTCAATTTGTTCAGCTTTTTCTCACTGCAACGACTTCCAGGCTTTTTATATGCTTGACTAGAAACTGGAAGTTTTTGCTTTTTCATTCACAGCATCTTTTGAGAACAGAAGGTTTAAAATTTGATTAACTCGTTTATCGTTTTTCTTTCTTTTATAGTTAGAGCTTTTTGGAATTCCATATAAAAATAATCTTTGCCTAATTTCCAGTTTGCTAAGATTTTCCTTTCATTTTCTGCTGGGAGCTCTATAATTTTGGCTTTTACATCTAAGACTATAATCCATTTGATAATAATTTTTGTATATCATGCATCAGGATTTTTTCCACACAGATATCCAGTTGGTTATACAGCATCTATTGAAAAACCTGTTCTTTCTTCATTGAATTGCATTGATGCCTTTTTCAAATATTTGACTATACACGTGGGTGTATTTTTGGATTTTAATTCTGTTGCATCCGTCTTTCCTAACTCCAGAACCGCACTGTCTTGATTACCTCATCTTAAAATCAGGAAGCAGAAGAGCTCCAACTTTATTCTTTTGCTATTCTAAAACGTTCCCTTTTGCGTACAGATTGTGATATCAGCTGGACAACTTTCATGAAAAACTCTTTGGCATTTTTGTTATTTCATTGAATCTGTAGATTGGGGGGAAATAGTAAATCCTCCAATCTATTAGCATGATGTATTTCTTCATTTATATACATGAAGAGGTCTTCATTCCTCTCAACAAATGTTGTAGTTTTCAGTGAGGAATATTTATGTCTAGATATTTATAGTTATTTATACTTTTGTAAGTAGTGTTAATTTCTGAGTTTTAGTTGCTAATTGCTTTTGCTAGTAAATAGAAATATAACTGATTTTTTTTACATTGACATTATATCCTAAGACCTGTTTGAGCTCCTTTATTACAGCTAGTAGATTTTATGTGGATTTCTTTTGATGTTTTTCATCAATTTTGGAATATTTTCAGTTTATATTCCTTCAAGTATGTTTTTTTTTCATTTTTTTTCTCTATGGTTCTGAGATTTCTAAATGTATGCATGGGTTTTTTTAAGGTTTAATTTATACTAGGGTACCTTAAATATCTTAGCTCAGTGTTTCCATATATCAAGAATGTACAGTATCAAAAAAAGAACATTTGATCTCCAATCGTGGTCAAGAACAACTCATAACTAGCGTAAGTTTGAATCTGGTTATAGTAGAAAATCCAACTTGCTGTCCAACTCTGATATTAGAAAATAATTTAAGTAACAGATGTTGCAAAGTAAAGATACAGACACTAAAACATGATAGTTTAGTAATAAGGTGGCAGCATTCCTCATCTGTCACCATGAAACTATAGTATCAGTTATTTATACTGTTACATACAGATATGTTTTTCATCAATGTTGGAAAATGTTCAGTTGATATTTCAAGTATTTTCTGATTCGTTTTCTTTCTCTCGTGTTCTGAGGTTTCCAAATATACATGTTAGACCACTTGATATATTGTCCCATTGGTGTCTAACACTGTCTTCTTTAGTCTTTTTTATCGTGTGCTTCATTGCATATAATCTGTACTAGGCTATTTTCAGTTTCACTTATACTTTCTTCAGTATTTATTTTGCTCTTAAAATCAATGTATTTTCTATTTCAGATATTTGTTTTACATACCCAAGATCTCTATGTGATTTTTCTTTAATACTTTCCATTTCTTTACTAATATTCCTTTCCTGTTGACCTATTCTTTCCATGTTTGCCTGAAAATCCTTGGACATTTATATTAATTATTTTAAAATCTTCATCTCCTTGTTCCAATACCTGGTTCACCTATGAATTGGTTCCTTCCTCTCCCCTGCCCACCAATTAAATTGGGGTTCTACATTCTTGCTTCTTTTTACACCTAGTGACTATTTTTTTTTTTTTTTTTGCCACCCTATGTGGCATGTGGTATCTTAGTTCCCCAGCCAGGGATTCAATCCATGCATTGGAAGCGTGGGGTCTTAACCACTGGATCACCAGGGAAGTCCTTATGCGTAGTGATTTTTGACTGATAACCAGACATTATGTATAGAAAAACAGAGGAGATTGAGAAATATTTTTGCATTGCTTTGTTTTCCCAGAGAGCAGGGTATCTAGTGTCTAAAATGAGATAAGCTGGATTTCACTGAGTGTTGATTTGATCTGTGACTGAGCTTCAGCTTTTAAGGGGTTAAATTTAAGTCTGATTTAGCCCAACCTCTAGTGCTGCCATCACCATGGACCTGTCACTGCCACCACAAATCACTCCCACTTCCAAATACCAGCTAGGGGCTACTTTTTCAAGAGTTTGAGCATTTCAAAGGGTCTTCTCTCTAGAAATCAGCTCATTAAAGCTTTGTCCTGTCCATCTCTCTTAGACAGTTCTATTAAAATACATGATTTTAATATTACCCAGGTTTTTCTTGGTGCTAATATGTCAGAAAAGATAATCTCTGTCTTTCCACATCTAAACCATAGATGGAAGCCCTCATATTTTTGGAGCACTATTTTAATCCAGAAATGATGTCATTTTACCACTGAGTACTTCAATAGGCTTCTCCAATTGGAAAGTTTAACAATCTCCAAACCATTATAACACCTAAAAACTAACTATAATTCCTCAATATCATTTTATACCCAATCCATATTTAAACTTCCCTATTTATCTAAAACACCCTCTTCCTGTTGGCTTATTCAAGTCAGTATTCAAAAAGGGTCTGTAGATTGCATGTGTTTGTTATGTCTCTTGGACTCTATATTTGACAGCAGTCACTCTATTTTGCTATTTTATTTTTACACACCATTCATTTGTTGGAGAAACCAGGTTGTCTCGTGCAGTGTCCTACATTCTGGATTTGGATGGTTGCTCTCTTGTCCTTGCGGTTAATGTTTTCCTCTATCTCCCATAGTTATTGTAAAGTATTAGACCTAAAGATTTGGATTATATCCAGATTTATTTAATTTTAGTGCAGATATTTCATGTCTATATCTCATCAGGAGGCCCATAATACCTAGTTACCCCCTTGTGTAATTCCAAAATTGTTGTCAGTCTAACTCCATTATAACATTTTAACACTTAAAAGCTCTCATTGACATCTCACCAAGTGGTTTTAGTGGCTACTGTTGAACATTTTAACCAGTGGTCACAAAAGAATGACTTTCAAATTCTATCATTTCCTCTTCATTTATTAGCTGGAATTCTATAAAGAATATCTTTCATCAACCACAGTCATTTCTTCTATAAAAGTGGTAAGTATATTCCCCAAATCACTGCATTATGGGATTTTGTCAATTAGGTGTAACAGAGTTTATAGGAAAATAAGGCTGAGGCTGGACATGAACTTGAATAATCTTACAGGTAATACAATATAAAGAAAACTCAGATATGTGACACAGTTTAAAATATTTAATTCCTAATAAAGAAAGAAATACTACAGTAAATAACGAACTTTACCTTAGCAGTAGACATCAAATTTGCTTGGCAAAAGTAGATGTGTTCAAGTGCTGTAACTGTTAATTTATGGAGAAGAAGAAGAAAATACATGATCATTCTTAAGATAAAATGTAATGAGGTCAGAGGCTCTAGCTCATTGTCCTGGTGGGTTTTATTGGTTGTTGTTTTTGTTTTTCGGTTGGTGATGGTGGTGATGTTTTTTCCCTACATTGGCTTAAAATATAAAATTGGATTTTGTTGTTTTACCAAGTTTCTCCCTTTCACAAAGCTGCAGCTTATACATCTCAGTGAGCTTATACATCTCAGCTTATACATCATCTTAGAGGCAAAGGTGCCTCTAAATGATACCCTGCTGTACTCAGCATCCTCATCTGTATCCTACAGCCCACTGCAAGCGCTTCTCAGGCCCAGTGAAAGCAAATAATTGTGATGTGTTAAGATCTATCGTTCCTTTTACTTTCACAGCATCGTATTTTAGGGTGCACAATTAGTGGATTCCTTTAGATCTATAGATACTCTCAATAGCACATATTCTCTTGTTTATTTCAAAACACTTTATTATTTCAAGCTTCTCTTCAATACATGAGGTTTTCCTTTTTCATTCATTGCCTGGATTCTTATAACCAGGATATTTACTTATGGTTTAGATTCTGTACCTAAGTTTTCAAACTCTGGAGAACATGTTTCACACAGATAGGGCAATGCATATGAGTAACTGAATAAGAGAGAATATGACACAAGAGTGTAGGTTTTGTATATTCTTCCACAAGCCATTTTGCTCTTCTAAGATGAAATGACTGCACACAGTGGGTGTAACTTGGTAGTTCAAGACATTCACCTTGTAAAAAATTGTATATTTTGCATTTTGGTGATTTCTTCTTTTATCTACTACGTATGAACAGATTCAGGCATTACAGACAAGCATTATACCAAAAGGATTATATGTTGTTATAGGAAAGACAGGAGAAAATCTTAATTCTTTCTTCTTATTGACCATTTTTCAAAGTAATGAGTTGGTGCCCCAGAAACTTTCAGTGCTGTCCTGTGAGCTGTTTTATACATTTCAGTATTAAGAACTTATGGATTTTTAGGTTGAATGTGCTTTACTCAGTTGCAGTTATTATGTTTTTAATGCTTAAATTTGTCCCATCCTGAGCCAGTGAGAGGCCCTTTTAGCTTGTTTCAGTGTTCTACTGAAATAACACCATTAATCTTTGATAACGTTTTTCCCTTCCCAGCATAATAAGGTATATCTCAGACTCATTTTGCTCATCGCCTATTTCAGGCCTGGAACTGAGCTAGTTTTTCAAGGAGTCCTGCTCCCTTTTAGTAGAAAATGATATTACCAACCACAATCTGGGTGATAAAAAAATTCATTGCTTTGGGATGTCATTGCAAACCTATCATTGCTTCTAGATTTTTTAATGGACAAAGTCAGGAAACACATATATTAGAAAAAATAAATTATAAGTTTGTACTGCTTTTTCTATTTCAAATTTAAGAATACAGAGCTTTTTCTTGACTTCTTTGATTTGACATTTTTACCTTTTTTTCTTTTTGCTGAAAAGTCTTAGTTCCTAAAGGTCTTAACATAATTACTTATTTGGTTTGTATCATATTATTTCTATGATAGTTTCAAAATCACAATATGATTAATGTTAACTGAATGAAGTTTATGTCCGTCTGTTTTGTCCATGAAATAAATCCCAATAGAGACATTCAGCTAAAATAAGTATGCCTTAAACTCAATTGAAGTAATTACTTCTCTGTGTTTATGTCAGCAACTTGATACAGTTAGGCTTATTTCCTTCTTTTTCTTCCCCCTAATTTTTAGATACTGCTTTTTTTTCTCTTCTGAGTTTGATTTTTTTTTAATTATGTAAAAACTTTTACAGGGTTCCAGAAAGAAAAACTTTATGAGGTACATTCACAGAAGTCTCACTAGCATCTCTGTTCCTCCGTCTGGTTACCTCCTTGCCCATGCACATAACCATACTTATTAAGCTGGCGTTATCTTTCCAGTTTCTTTTACAAAATATAAGTAACTACACATATATACCCAAATTGCCTTCCTATTTCTCACACAAAGATAGCATTCTTCTTCATGTTGCCTTTTTAGACTCAACGGTATATTTTGGATATCAGGCCATATTCACATATTGATATCTTACCCATTCCTTTTCTCAGCTGCATAGCACTTCCTTGCGTTAATTAACCATAATTCATTGAACCAATTCCCTGTTAATGGGCATTTCAATTGCTATTATAAATAATGCTGCTATGAATAGGCTTGTTCAAAGACCATATAGTATTTTGCTAATGGGATAGATTGCGAGGCGAAGAGTGGATAAATATGCATATATTATTTCTAAATGGATTAGCAAACACCTAAAGAAAGTCCATGACATGAAAAGACCAAAAGAATCATGTAGCTATAGTGCTCCCAGCAGAAACAAAGATCCTCCTAGGGGACAATACTTTCAAAATAATATCACTATATTACTCAGAATAAAAGAGGAAGAAAAGAATAAAATGACATTAAACAAAGAACATTCAGTGGGACTTTCCTGGCAGCCCAGTGGTTAAGACTTTGCCTTCTAATGCAGGGCATGCGGGTTCAATCCCTGGTCGGGGAGCTAAGATCCCACATGTCTCACAGCCAAAAAACCAAAACATGAAACAGAAGCAATATTGTAACAAATTTAATAAAGACTTTAGAAAATGGTCCACATCAATAAAATCTTAAAAAAAAAAAAAAGAACATTCAGAGAACAAAAATGAGCTCTTAAAAATTAAAATACTAGGGAAGAAATGAAAAATGCTGTAGTATATTTAGAAGATAAAAAAATCAAAGAAATGTATATGAAATTAGCCGAAGATATGAAAAATAGGAGAGGAAAAAAAAAAGCAAGAATATTAGATTAGATGGAAGGTCCAAACAGTGGAAATCCAGAAATAGAGGACTGAGAAAATAAAAGCAAGTCATCAAAAACAAATTTATGAAAACATTTCCATGAATAAATGACAAATGTTCCTAGATTAAAAGGATTCATTAGGAGACCAGCAGAGCAGATGAAAGTAAACACTCACCACAGCATGGCATGACATTTTAGCATTTCAGAACACTGAGGACAGTGAAGATTCTAAAAGATTTGAGAGAAGAAGGGGAGAGAGTTACATCACACACAAAGGTCAGAAATAGGACCGACTTCTGACGTCTCAGCAACAACATGGAAGCTAAAAGGCAGTGGACACCAAAAAAATTCTGAAGGAAAGAGGTTTCTAACTATATCAAAGGGGGCCCCAAGACCACCCCCAGGTTCCATGATTCACTAGGAGGACTCACAGGATATAGTTGTACTCACTGCTATGGTTTATAACAGCAAAAGGAGACAAGGCAAAATCAACTCATAGTTTTTCCCCTAAAAAGCTAATGACTTTTGTTACTAATTCTTTTTGGACTCAATCCCCTTATTAGGACAGCAAAAAAGTAATGGAAATAATTTGCTCTAACTGTAGCTTGCATTTATTAATGACTTTTCCCTGTAAAATGAGCCCTGTATAACAGCTCTCATTTGGTCCTCAGCAATGCTGAGAGCAGCAAGGTAGCTGTTATCCCTGTTGCTTAAAATAAGACAAAAACATTGAGTGTTACTGAAATTGTTAAGTCTTGATCAAGCTGACCCCACCGGTCAATAATGAAGCAAGAGCTGAATTCCAGATGTTCTAATGAAAACTCCAGACTCTTTCCACTGTCTCGCTGCCACCTGCTACCAATCTCACCAGGTCACTTGACTCTCAAATGAATAATGGTCATGATAGCCCAAGAGGAAGATAGAACAACATGCCATAAAATATTATTATTATTACACAGCTCTAATGAAGCAACTCACTACAACACTAATCGGTAAATCAAATGCAATGGCTCATCCTATCTGCCTCACAGAAACACTGTAATTAACCTTTTTAAATCCATCAGGCAGAAGAGCTTCTTGGAGATTTTTTTCTTTAATGTGCTTACATTCAAGCTGTGGATAAAGGCAGAAGTGTATGTGAATTACCCTGTGCTAAGTGCAACGCAGAGGCAGCAAAGTTCAACTTGGCTCTTCTGCTTCCCCCTCCCCATTGCGGTCAGTATAGAAACTCCTCTAGTCCCTACACACCACCTCCAAGCATCCCACAGGCGTCTTCTCCTTCAAACGGCTGGAAGGTAGCAATTTGAGCAACAGGTGGATATAGCTTTTAATAATGAAGACATAGTGGATAATTCAGAACCAGAAAACTTGTAAAGGACCTAAAAACAAATTTCACAAAAGAGAAGAGCCAACAGAAATTTAAAATATTGCAACAATCACAACCTCCAATTAAGTGGAAAACATTTTGGGAGATCATGGTGTCAACGTCATTTTTCACTGGTTGAATAGTGCATGTACAGAAGAGGGAGAGCAGGGTGCACATCTGTCCTGCCCTGTTTCTACTGTATCATGAAGAGAATTAAGTTCCAGAAGAGAAGAGAATCTAAATGACACTTCTTACTCTAAACATAATGTGAACACATGCAGGTTGCCGTGTATTTACTGGACAAACACGACAGAGCTCCCAGTATCCTGTGGTCAACATCATTTACAGTTTTGATTAGATCGAGTATGAAATATTACATAGAAACTCCTCTGTGCATTGATATCTACACATCCCACAACTAAACCACAGACCAAAGCCTTGTTTACACTTGATTTCAGTCACTGGACCACTGCTTGAATGATATACTATATTTTTCAAAGTGTGGAGCAATGATCACTTTCATTGGGATAATGTATAATCACGCTAAAAAATTTTCAGGCTAAAAATCATGTCAAAAGCGGTCCAGAGGGCTTCCCTGGTGGCGCAGTGTTGAGAGTCTGCCTGCTGATGCAGGGGATGTGGGTTCGTGCCCTGGTCTGGGAAGATCCCACATGCCGCGGAGCGGCTAGGCCCGTGAGCCATGGCCGCTGAGCCTGCGCATCCGGAGCCTGTGCTCTGCAACGGGAGCCAGACCTGCTCCAGACTTATTGACTCAGTCTCCAGAGAGTGAATCTTGCAGATTCCTTTTAAATAGTCTTTCCAGATGATTGTTAACTACACTGAAGTTTGAGAACCAGTGAGCTTCGGGACTCCTATCTGAGTAATACCATCCATAGTGCTTACTGAGGACACTGAACTTTGTTTTTACCTGCATAATTCGTTTACTTTTTTAACCAGCAACTATTGATTGTGTTTTTTTAATAAGCTTTTTTAAAAAATAAATTTGTTTATTTACTTACTTATTTTTGGCTGCGTTGGGTCTTCATTGCAGTGCTCAGGCTTTCTCTAGTTGCGGCAAGCGGGGGCTACTCTGTTGTGGTGCTCGGGCTTCTCACTGCAGCGGCTTCTCCTGTTGTGGAGCACAGGTTCTAGGTGCGCGGGATTCAGTAGTTGTGGCTCACGGGCTCTACGGCGCAGACTCAGTAGCTGTGGCGCACGGGCCACATGGAGCTGTTGCTCCACGGCATGTGGGATCTTCCCGGACCAGGGCTCGAACCCGTGTCCCCTGTGTTGGCAGGCAGATTCTTAACCACTGCACCACCAGGGAAGTCCGATTGTGCTCTTTCTATATCATACTTTGTTCAAGATAACAAAGTATGATATTGAACAAAACACACACAGTCCCTGCTGCTCACCAAGGCATTTACATCCTAATGCATCCCATTGTATCGTGAGATTATACTGAAGAGTTTTGGCAGCCACCACAGCAATGGGTATCAAACGTCACATGAGAAGCTTGTTAAACATCACGCATATTCAGCATATCTGGAGTGGATTTTAGGAATCTACATAATTAATGCACTGCCGAGGTGGTTACAACCACACTATGAGAAACCCGATCCCGGAGAGTTGGGATATAGAATACATAATTTGTTGTATATGTTTAGGCTTAAGTTAACATATTGTGCAACGTCTGTGGTTTCACTTAAAAAAAGAGCACATATTTTATATCTGCCCAACATTTTCCTTCCAATTATTCAAGCAACTAGTTTTTACGAGTTGTAATTATAAATAATATTTATTTAATAACTCAGCAAGTATTCAGCAAGCGCTGTTGAGCACCTACTCTGTGTCTTGCTCCCTGATGGACACCGGGAAAACAGAAATTGAAAGGCTTTGTCTCCTCCCTCAGGGAGCGGACAGGGAGGGGGGCTTGGTAGCTGTCAGTTTCCTCAAATGCCTTAGCAACTCTTATGGACAAAAGGGAGCTGGGGGCACAGAGGAAAATGATGGACTGTGCCTAGGGAATCTGCAAAGTGTGCAGAGAGGAAGTGACATGGGGACAGGTTTAAAGAATCCTTCCAGACAGAGAGGTAGAGGATTACAATATGTGCCAGGCATTGTGTGGAGTGTTTGTAAGCATGAGCTCATCCGTTTTCACACCATCCTTTGAGGTAAATGCTTTCATTATCACAATTTTATAGAAAAGGGACCTGCAGCCAGAGAGGGTACATGACTTGCCCCAGGTCACGTGCACAGTGAGCGGCTGAGCTGTCACACCCAGGCTGTGGGAGGCCAGAGCCTGAAGGCTTAGATGCTCTGCTCTGTCCCATCATAGGTGGAGGCAACTCTATGAAGAAGAGCCCGAAGGCATGGGAGACCCTGCCATGCTCAGGGATCTCAAACAGCACAGGACCCAGAGCAGAACATATGTGGAAGGAGGAGAAGTTAAGAGCAGAAGTATGGGTGGGGCTCTGATTCCCAAGACACACATAAAAACTGGTTTCCTGACTTGACACTCTGAACTTTACATTTCTATTTTCAGGATTCAATACAAGAATCCATTCATGTAGGCATAAAGAAGTACTACAGTTGGTCCTCATTATTTGCAAATTCCATATCTGTGACTCATCAATGCACTCAAATATATTTATAACTCCAAAATCATTACTCGCAGTTTTTTCATGACCATTTGCGGACATGCACACACGCAGAGTAGTGAAAACTTTAAGTCCTCCCGTCACCCCCAACGCCCAAGTTCCTGGCTGAGGGGCACAAGAGCTTTCTGCTCTCATTATATAAGCAAAAGTGTGCTTTCTGCAGTCTATCTAGCATCACTGTTTTCACATGTTTGTGCTTTTTGTTGGTGATTTTGCTGTTTCAAATGGCCTTTAAGCACAGTGCTGAAGGGTTCTCTGGTGTTCTGAAAGCAAGAAGGCTGGCATGTGCATGATGGTGAAAATACACGTTAAGTAAGCTTCTTCAGGCGTGAGTTACAGTGCTGTTGGCCCTGAGTTCAATTAATTAAATATAAATTATAATAATATATATAAACACATAGCATATATTATAGATTATGTACTATAATTATTAATTATACTGTATTATATACTATAATATAGACATTGTTCAATATTGAACTCAGGGCCAACAGCACCATAACTCAGGCCTGAAGGAAGCTTCGCTAGCACTTGTATGTTTTGGGTTGGCCAGAAAGTGTGTTTGTGCTTTCCCGTAAGATGCTATGGAAAAACCCAAACGAAGTTTTTGGCCAACCCAATAGTATCTGACACATACACACACACACACAATAAGGTGATTTTATTTATTTGTTTGTTTGTTTGTAATGTATTTTTTTAACGTCTTTACTAGAGTATAATTGCTTTACAATGGTGTGTTAGTTTCTGCTGTATAACAAAGTGAATCAGCTATACGTATATCTCCATATCTCCTCCGTCTTGCGTCTCCCTCCCACCCTCCCTATCTCACCTCTCTAGGTGGACACAAAGCACCGAGCTGATCTCCCTGTGCTATGCAGCTGCTTCCCACTAGCTATTTTACATTTGCTAGTGTATATATGTCCATGCCACTCTCTCACTTCATCTCAGCTTACCCTTCCCCCTCCCCGTGTCCTCAAGTCAATTCTCTATGTCTGCATGGACATATATACACTGCCCCTAGGTTCTTCAGAACAATTTTTTTTTTTTTTAGATTCCATATATATATGTGTTAGCACACGGTATTTGTTTTTCTCTTTATGACTTACTTCACTCTGTATGACAGTCTCTGTGTCCATCCACTTCACTACAAATAACTCAATTTTGTTTCCTTTTATGGCTGAGTAATATTCCATTGTATATATGTGCCACATCTTCTTTATCCATTCATCTGTTGATGGACACTTCAGTTGCTTCTATGTCCTGGCTATTGTAGACAGAGCTGCAATGAACATTGGGGTACATGTCTCTTTTTGAATTATGGTTTTCTCAGGGTATATGACCAGTAGTGGGATTGCTGGGTCGTATGGTAGTTCTATTTTTAGTTTTTTAAAGAACCTCCATACTGTTCTCCATAGTGGCTGTACCAATTCACATTCCCACCAGCAGTGCAAGAAGGTTCTCTTTTCTCCACACCCTCTCCAGCATTTATTGTTTGTAGATTTTTTGATGATGGCCATTCTGACCGGTGTGAGGTGATACCTCATTGTAGTTTTGAATTGCATTTCTCTAATGATTAGTGATGTTGAGCATCATAAGGTGTCTTTAAACAGAAACACACATAAAACAAGGTTACATATTGATCAGCTGATAAAAATGTTGTGATCAGAGGTTTGTAGGAACCCAATTTCTGTATTTTGGTTAAAGACAATTGTTCAATGTTTGCTAATTCAGTGTTCACAGTGATTGCATAGAATATAACTACCACAAATGACAAGAATAGTCTGTATTTTCAGAAGTGAAATGAAATTAATAATAATGATAATACCTTCAATATATTGAACATTTGCTCAGATACCATGCCAACTGCCTTATGCTTGTTAACCATTTTAATTTTTGTGACAGCTATATGAGGACAGTATTATTATTGCTGCCCTACAGAGAAGGAAACGAAGACACAAGAGACCAGTTATCTCCTCAGGATGATATAGCTAATTAAGTGACAGAGACAGAACTTGAAACTAGGTCTGACTTCAAAGCCCAGGTGATAGGATGGAGCAAGTATTCACACAATCTCCAGAATTAAGGAAGCCCCATTTGTAAACACCAGTATCATCGTTGCATGTTCTCTAATTGAAACCATTTTGGATAAGGATTTTATTTGTTGGGTCACCAGTGTTAACTTCACCATCTTTCTACGTGCTAATAAGTTGGTCCTTTCCTTTGGACACCTGTATTCTTCAGTTCCTGATGGGTAAATCTTCAGGACAAAATTTCTTCAGTTCCAGATGGGTGGGTCATACAAGGCAAGGTGGGTCATTCACATAAATGACTTTGGACCCCTCTATATTATTTATGCAACTTCCTGTAAACCTACAGTTATTTCAAAATAAGAAGTTTTTTTTAAATGACCTTTGAAATCCCTTCCAAATCTGAAATTCCATGACTTCCTGAGCTTGTTTTTCCTGATGCTTAGCACAGGATAATGTACTTGTGGATGTTAAAGAGACTCCAGAGGACTAAAGCAGTAATGGACGTACATCAGTTCTTTGCTGGTGCCTAGGAAGATCAGATTTCTAAGTGGTAATATCCCCGAAAGTCCAAGGCTATTTAAAGACAATGTACCTCCATAGATACTACATAGATACTGTGAGGACACTTTCAGAGGAAGGCCAAGTTAATAAAACAGAAATAGACCACATCTGTGTTGTAGAAGGCTTCAACAATATTAACACAGCAAGTGTGACTTGCCTTAAAATAGCTTACTTTCTTTGTAGAATTCACAGAACATAACCACACATCTAAACATCCAAAGTTATTGTAAAACAATATAGTTAGGAGACAACACACTAAAATGCAAAAATAAAACAAAACAACAACAAAAACTACCTGACTTCTTCCCCACTGACACATTGTATAACAAGATATATATTTGGAAGTCTAAACTACTCATCTGAAATACAATATGCACAATATGGACAATTTGGGGATGTCCTGATTCTCAGGACATAACTTTTAAGCCAATTTATGGAAATAGCTTTTTGGACTTCTAATTACGCTGTTTAGAATCATAAAAATGTAGTTAGTGAAAAACTAATGCACAAAACCCAGCCTAAGTAAAGAACAAGGAAAGTCAAAACACTTGAGGCTACCCAGCCATTCTCTATCTTGTTGACTCATGAAATCTAATGGCTAAGCACTGCAGGCAATATTTTAGATGTTTTCTTTTTTTTTTAATCACAGAGGTAGCTGCCAGTTTACTACATGAACAGCCATAATATAATGGAATTAATTTTTGGAAATTACGTATCTAGCAGGATATGAAGGTCATTCTTACAAAGTATTACACCATCAACAAAAATGCTAATGCCTCAAGTGTATTCAGTAGGAAGACTACATTGAATATTGATTTGATCAAGTTTTGATCACGTTTGTGTTCCTCCTGATGAATCTGTGATCAAGTATTCATAGTCTCAAAAGACTGGAACAAGTTTTATCTGCATCAATGATGTCACATGATGTCTCACTGACATTTCAAAAGGTGCAAAATCAAACAAATGTCATCAGGGAAGAGCCAGTTGGCCATATAAACCAGTCCCATAGGGTGACATATTCCCAATTATATTTATCTTTTCTTATTTATTACATTTGTCTATGTAGTTACCAATATGATTTAGTCAAAAAAAACCTTGTATTTTACTTTCTGGTTTGAATCACATTGGACTCTGAAGTCCAATGCATTTTTTTTTCAAACTTTTATCATCCAGGCAATTGACTCTTATAGATCCACCCATGCCTTTTCCTGGAAATTATTTTTAAGATGAATCTAAGTATAATGCTAGCATGTTTGGAAATGTTGACGATATTTGAATTTCAGACTTTCAGCCTTCTTATGAGCCTAGTTTGATTTAAAGTGAAAGCTGAAAGCATATATCTAATGTATTTTAGATTGAGGAACTCTCTTCAAGCAAGGGCTAATGAATATGTATTTGTTCGAAACAGTACTTAGGCTTTGTCCATATGTAAAGGTACTGAAAACTTTGTGATAAATTGAAAGCTACGTTCATTGAAGAAATAATTGATAAGCTGGACTTCATTAAGATTAAAAACTTCTGCTCTGCAAAAGACAAAACTTCTGCCCTCATTCAAGAGAATGAGAAGACAAGCCACAAACTGGGAGAAAATACTTGCAAAAAAAACACACCTTGTAAAGGACTGTTATAAAATGTACCAAAAAACTTAAAATTCAACAATAACAAACAACCCAATTAAAAAATGAGCCGAGGACCTTGAAAAAGAAGATATACAGATGGCAAATAAGCATATTAAAATATACTCTACATCAAGGAAATGCAAATTAAAACAAGATACTACTATGCACTTATTAAAATGATCAAAGTCCAGAATACTGACGATATCAAATGCTTGTGAAGATGTGGAGCAATAGGAACTCTCATTGGTGGTTTGAATGCAAAATGTCACAGCCACTTTGGGAGACAGTTTGACGGTTTCTTACAAAACTAAACATACTCTTACAATATAATCCTGCAATTATGCTCCTTGGTATTTACCCAGAGGAGTTGAAAACATATCCACACAAAAATCTGCACATGGATGTTTCTACCACTTTATTCACAATTGCCAAAACTTGGAAGCAACCAAGATGTCCTTCAGTAGGTGGTACCTACAGATAATGGAATATCATTCAGAGCTAAGAAACAAATGAGCTATCAGGTCATGAAAAGACATAGAGGAAATTTAAATGTATATTACTAAATAAAAGAAGCCAATATGAAAAGGCTACATACTGTATGATTTCAACTATATGATATTCTGCAAAAGGCAAAACTATGAAGTGAGTCAAAGGATCAGTGGTTGCCAAGGGTTGGGGAGGATTGGAGATAAATAAGCAGAACACAGAGGATTTTTAGAGCAGTGAATATACGCTGTATGATATCATAATGATGGATACATGTCAATACACACTTGTCCAACCCCTAGAATGTAAAACATCAAGAGTGAACCTGAATGTAATCTATAGACTTTGGATGAGTATGATGTGTCAGTGTAGGTTCATCAGTTGCAACAAATGCACCACTCTGGTGGAGGATGTTGATAATAGGGCAGGCAATGCATGCATGGGAGCAGGGGTTCTATGGAAAAATCTCTGTACCTCCCATCCTTAACTTTGCTGTGAGCCTTAAACCGCTCTTAAAAAAGATAACGTCTTACAAAATTTGAAAGCTACTTTTGAAAAGCAAAGAATTCTAAATTTTGAACATAAAATTTGAGCTGTGCCCTCAATAGTAATTGAACCACCTGAAGATATGAGTTAGCCATGCTGGCCAAACATATATAGCATAACATAAGCAGATGATCCCTTTGATTCTGCTTTCATAAGTCAGGAAATAATATAGTTGCCTGAATTATCATAGTCATTGCAGCCATGGTTATCAGGCCACATTGGTTGCATTTTCCTTGAAGACCAATTCAAAACATTATTAGCCTGCAAAACTGTCCATAAACGTTCTTTGTTCTCTATTACCATAGCTACAACTCACCCACTGGTAAGATTGTGAGATATCATTTGATATGTCTACTTTCCCATTTTATTAAAACTGTCATTTCTGTCAAGTCTAATTTCTTTTTGGCACAGCTCAATTTCTTTTTAGATCCTGAGACTGGCAGCCCAATGTTAATTTGAATGTTCAAGCTCTATTACTCTATTGTGTGTATTGACTTTTATCACAATATGAAAACATTGCACACAAAATAAAATCCCTCTCTGGGCTCCACAGGATGTGGGAATCACCCACATATCTAACCTCATCTTCTTCTCCACTCCCTTTCCTCTCTAAGCTCCATCCACATGCCCATGGCCTGGTTTTTTTTTTTTTGTTTTTTTTTTGCCTGTTGACCTTGACAAGGTCTTTCCTGCCTGATAGCCTTTGCATTTGCTATTCCCTCACTACAACATTCTGCCCCCAGACCTCTACCCGGGTGAGAACTTCTTGTAAAGTCTGTTCTCAACACCGTATCATCTCCCCAGAGAGTCTTCCCAACCATACCATCAAACAAAGCCAACCTACCGTGTCCTCTTCCCCAAGCAAATTTCTGTCAAATCACCAGGCTTCATTTACCTCTCTGGATTTACCACCATCTAAAATGATACTGCTCATTGATTAGTCTACCTGTTTTTAATGTAGCCCAACTGTATTGTACTGCAGTTTGAAGAAGAATGTCAAGCCCTGGTTTTATCTTTGACATGGAATGACCCAGAGGAATCCCACGGGTAGAATGGACACCTGCAGAAACCTCAGTGTCCCCTCCTTTCACTATAATATGAAAATGTATTAACTTTTAAAGGAATATACCGTTTTATAGGCAATAGGTATACTGTTGAAAAGTTGTATGTGAGTGGGTTTTTTTTGTTTGGGTTTGTTTTAGAAATCAAATTATTTTTCAACTTCATTAGATAGGAAACTCCCTGTTTAAGAAACATTAATTCAAATTCACTTATAAATAACTTTTTAAATTATTATTTCTTTTATAATTAAGAAAATAAAACCTACTCATTGCAGACAATTTAAAAAGTATAAAAAAAAGTATAAGGAAAGTAATTAAAGTAAACAGCATCTTATCACAGATAACATCCTGGTAATATTTCCATTTGTCCTTTTCTTCTATGCACCTAAACATGGACCTAGAGATTATCACACTAAGTAAGTCAGACTGAGAAAGACAAATATCGTATGATATCACTTATATGTGGAATCTAAAAAAAGGATACAAATGAACTTATTTACTGAATAGAAACAGACTCACAGACATAGCAAACAAACAAGATTATCAAAGGGGAAAGGTGGCAGGGAAGGATAAATTAGGAGGATGGGATTAACAGATAAACTCTACTTTAAAAAAAATGTATACTCAATATACATGCAAAGCCCTAAAGTGTATGCAATTTAGAACCCTACCTTTTTTGTGTGTGAGTTTCAGTTTTATTTTAGAAGCCTACTTTTTAACATTTCATTATATTTTCCTACGTCGTATTTCCTAAAATAAAATATTTAAGAGCTATATTGTATTCCTTCAAGTGAAGCCTTTATAACTGAGCATTTAAGTTACTGATAAAATTTTGATTATAAATAGAAGTGTGATGAATATCATCAAACATTTGTATACTCCAAATCATATCAAATTTGGACCAAATATTTCACCAAATGGACCTGTCCAAGAAACACACAGCTGACACTTATTAAGGTAAATCTAGATTGGTGCTCTTTAAAAACTAGTGATACCAAAAAAACAAATGATGACTCGCAACCAAGTAATTTAGCTGAAAGACTCACTGCTTCTCTTTACTAGCGCATATTAATGAAACCAAATTCACTATCCTTGCCTGGACCCAAGGCATTTCATTACATGACAGACATATGTGACGTTCCTGTGCTTCTCTAATATTAAATTCAGAAGGAGAATTTAGTAGTCAGAACCAAGTCTAGGTTAGAACAACCACAAAAAGATCAGGGAAGACAAAATAAGGTTTGAAGAAGTTGCCATACGCTATGTTGTGGTATACTTGGAAGACATGGACCTTGGAGTCCAACTCAACTAGTTAGACTCATGGGTCCATTATTTCTAGAGGTTTGATCTTGGGTAGTTTACCTATACTCCGAGATTTTTATTAACGGAAATGGAGATAATACCTATTTCACAGACTTCTTTTAAGGATTAAATGTGACAAACTCCTAAGTCAGTATATTGACAACATACTAGGTGCTCAATAAATAGTAGCTCTCTTTTATAAGGATCTAAAGGAAGGCAACGAATCATATACTAATAACCAAGTGATCACAATGAAAGTCTCAAGCTATAATCAAATGCATACAAATGTCAGAGAGCAGAGCAGGGCCAAGGTGTAGGGTATGAACAAAGTCGAGGATGAGAAAGGAGGCAAAAGCTGAAGGGGTGGGGAAGGGGACAGATAAGAAATCTAGGGTGAAACAAACACTCATCTGGAGAAGCTGAAAGCATAGGGAAGGGCAGGGTCAGGCAGGCAGAGGTGAACCAGGAGAGGTGCCTGGGCAGCTAAGACAACCCTTGGCATAGAGTGTTATAGATTCTCTTTATGAGCAGCTGATAGTTGAACAGGGCTAGTGTAGGTCTTGAAGGTAAGTCAGAGCACCTGCTAGAGTTGGGAGTGATGGGACAAGCCTCAAACGTGTTAGACACCTATTCACTGGTTCCCCAAGAACAGCACAGATAAAGAATACTGTGCATCAGTTAGAATGCAATCAGGTGCAAGTAATGAAAAATCCAGTTAAGGCAATTAAAACGTAAACATGTTTGCTTACTTAACAAAAAGTCCAGAGGTAGACGTGGTTGGTTTAGAAACTCACTGACGTCATCATAGACCCAGGGACTTTGCATCCTTTCAGAAAGCCGTCTGCTTTACACAAGAAATGCCTTCCCACTGGTCACAGAATGCCTGAACAATGCTCCACATGTCGAAGACAATGTCCCAAACCAGAACCGAAAATGGTGATGGGAAAAAAAGATGTTTTCATCCTGTTCTCTCTTATTAAAGAGAACACGCTGAAGAGGCCCCAGAGACCTCCAGTTTACGTTGCAGTGGCTTGAACTGTGGTCCCATACCCACTCCTAGGGGATCACTAGCCACGAAGAGCATGCTTGCTGTTCTCCTCTTAGATCAATAATGATTTCTCCCATGGAGATGCTTCAAAGGGGAAATGAAACTGGAGTTCTCTTAACATGAAGGAAGCTGACTCTAGCTATAGGAAAGACCCCCAGAAGTGTGCCACAGGTTACGAGATAACACAAAGGGCACTGAACTTAGGTCGGATGACCTGGGTATTGGCCCTGTCTCTTTCTAAATCCACTGCTTGGGTATACCGATGATCTTTAAGACGATGTTCATTCTTCTGTAAACTGGAGATAATACTACTCTCACAAGGGCTTATCGTTATGTTATGAGTATTAAATGAGATACGCACATGACAATGCTTTGCAACCAGGCATGTGAAAGGGTCTAGCTATGACTTCAGTTGAATGACAGCAGGGCATTTTCTTTTAGCTTATGCTGTAAGACAAGGGAAGATTCCTTCAAGAGGAAAGGCACCACGTGGTATCAATACTATTATTACATCTTTTAGAGAGTTGGCAGACAGACCATTGTAATTGGTAATATACACTAAATGGCAAATTGGATGGCCTGGAGCTTTGAAAAACATACTGAGCCTACCTTGAAGGTATGACGTGGAAAACTGTTTACAGTGTATCTGACACAGTGGAAGCCACTTTAAATATTCTGTGGAAGACAGAAAAGTCTTGACTGTACCCCGGCAGGAAAATAACTTGTCGAAATCTCAGCAGAAGAAATTTTCAATTTATTAGAACTCTGAGTGTTATATGCTTGAATTACCCCTGGAACAAAACTCCACACATGAATAAACAGATAAATGCAAGGGAGACAAACCAGATGTTTTTCTAACCCGTTCTCACACAAGAATCAGCAAACAGCCATGAGAAGCTGACTGTTACCTCTTGTGCCTGATAAATCAACTCAGCATCTTGGCAGTGACAAGGGAGGAAACACTTAACAGCCAAACAGTGATGTAACCATCTGATCAGACTCCGAGTTTGCAGAAGCCTCTGCCCTTGTGCCCAGGCTGTATCGATTTCTATGTCGCACTGTCATGGCCGCCTGGAAACTGCTTTGTGAATTATTTATATGTTGGATTAGTAATCGGAAGTTTTCAGGTCAGGGTGGTTGGGTAATGACTGAGCGTCATCAGGCTGCTGGGGTCTCCCTTTTTCTACATGCAGAGGGAGGAGCATAACTGGGATGCCATGATGAGCCCCGTACCCTCTTCCTCCACTGGGCTACGGGCAGGTGAGGAAAAGGTGCAAAGGGATGGACCAGACTGTCCTTCTGCTAATCACCTCCATGCTGCAAGCTTTTCAAACCCTGACTTCTCCTACCGCTGTATATTCATGTGTGGTCTTCCAGTTAAATGTCACAAGGTGTAAATAACTGACCCCATCACCTCTCTGATCTGGCTATCATGTCGCTTCCAGTTACTGGTTCTCCTTTCTGAATACACTTTTGTAATAGCCTCCCCCGAAGATGCTGCAATAAAGAAGGCCAAGAGGTAATTGTTGCTGCCCAATTCGCTATTATTTATGCCATGTACAACCTAGAAATGGGATAAGAGGTAGGAAAAATAAGTGGCTATGTTGGAAAGGGGTGTAGGAACAAGAGGGAATTAGTAGGAAGAAATAGAAGCAGGAACAGGGGGTAGTTCAGTTTAGCTTAGCAAATAATTTACAGAGTGCCCAGTACATGCAGACACTGGGCTAAGGTTTGGAAATTAAACAGTGACTAAGAAGTTGGGAAGATTGATGAGGGTGTCAGATACAGTGAAAGATTTTTATTTTAAAATATGGTAAGTAAAAAAAGAGAGAGACTTTTGGGACGGAGTTTAGAGAAGGTGCTATGTGGGAGACAGGGCCTGACCTAAGTCTTAGAGGAAAAGTAAGAGAGTACAAATGGGGCAGGTGTTTCAAGCAAAGGGACTGACATGAGGGAAGGCATGGAGTGAAAGAAACAGATTAGGCAGAAAGAGGGGGGATAAGGCAAAAGACTTTCCCATGCTCAGAATCAACCAACGATCAAAATCACGATACAATGTATATTTTATAACATGCTTCGTTTACAATCCATTAGCTCATCTATTCCTTGTAACAGGACTAAGGGAGACAGAAGCTGTCATTCCCATTTTACGGAGAAGACTGAGGTTCAGAGAAATCAATTCAGCAAGGAACGGTCATGCCCGGCAGAGCCTCTGGGCTCCATCTCCAGGGCCCTTTGCCGTCCCTGACTTTTGCTTCTTAACAGTATATTAAACCACTCAAGAGAAAAAACAAACAAACAAACAAAACTTGGGGTATCGTGTAGTCCAGTGACTTCCAAATTTTGAGCATAACCAGTAAAAAACTAATTTTTCATTTCAGTCTAGTACCCCTCCCACAATATACGTAAACATATAAGAAAAGCATCACAAAACAAGATTTAGTATATACGATGTTTTCTGATGCTGTCGTTTCTATTGTTTCTATTGTTTCAATTCATTTAAAATAAAAAATGCGGGTCAGAACCACTAGATTCATTTCACCACAACGAGACATTTGAGAAAATGGTGATATTCTCAGCCAGTTCATTTAGAGAGAATGAAACGGAGCCCTGAGAAAGGAAGGGGCTTGCTGAGGTCACCTGTGAGGTAGTGAGCTTCCTGGCTGTTTGGGAGACCACCAGAAGGGCACCACAGGTTACAAGGTGAGTAGTGGTCTGCCCAGAACAGAGCCAGCATTGACTGATTTTTTTCTTGCATATCAGGCCTTGTCCTGGGTGCTTTACCAGCCCTAACTCATCTAATCCCTATAATCCTGTGAAGCAAATTCTTTTGCTAATCCCATCTCACTGGTGAACTGCAGAAAGCACAGAAAGATTGCGCTGCTGCCTTGTTGATGGTTACACAGCTAATGGGGGAACTACTGATCCCCAGGCCAAGAAAAACTTTGTTCGGGGACCTCGGAATATTGATGACTAGCTGTTTTCTATGTGAATTTAAATGATTAGGTTCTCCCCAGTGTGTAGTTTCTTCTCCTCAGAACGTTTATTTCTTCAAAGCTGTACTCTGTGAACTGGCTGGGAGGATGGGCTCCAATACTTCATGAACTCCATCTGGATTTGAGGAACCCAAAGATGATCTTAGGATTTCTCAGTTCTAGAAATTATAATAGAGTAACTCTAGACTTGTTAGTATTGCTTCAATCCATTTGGTTTGAGGGTTAATTTTTTCTTGTTTCTGCAGAGGTAGAACAGTCTCTTAATAAGCAGAAAATTGCAACTGCTACACCAGTGGAAAGGGCTACTCGCTTCTATTCACTCATGAGGCACAGACAACTTGGGGGCATAGTAATCTACCAAATTGACAGATGATGTACCAGGGAATTTTAATGCACATTATATAATCGGGTGTTCACTTTCATATTGAAATCCCACTACTTCATTATCTCTCCTTATTTTTCCTTCTTGTTGGCAGTTCCCCAATTAGTTGTGATGTGTCTACCCACAGGGGAATAGAAAAGTTTATGTAGGGTCTGGTCATTTACAATCAAACCTGTGCCCCAGGTGACAATATCAGGGTTCAGGAGGAAACTAAAAATAACAATAAAACTGGATTTTACAATGGGAATCTACTGAAAGTAGAGCTTAGAGGATTCAGGAATGCAATTCAATATATGCTTTAATGAAGTCTCCCTGACAGAGAATCAATCTTGAGGAAGAAATGTCTCAGTTTTCCTCCAAAGCAAGAGAAATGTTTGCGACAACAGTAAGAGATTCCAGAAAACAGAAATGTTTTGAGAGTATGACATGCCTTCAGCACAATCCTTCTTGCTCTTTTAATTTTTTTTCTCCCCTGGGAGTCACTTACATAATCTAGGCAATGATTGATCACTTTTATTTACTGTTACTTCTCCAGCATGGTAAACCTCCAGCAAACTTGAATCCTTAAGTGCTGTCACTTGAATAAGCAGCAAGCTTTCTTTCCCCCCAGTGCAAGAAATGACTTCATTATCCTAAGACAAAAGCCAGGGAAACCTTGTGGAACACATTTTTCAAAAGGATCCGAAGAGGCAGTTTCGTCTGTGTTCTGAAAGTGGCTCACTGTCAATGAACCATGTGGTCTTGAATACCTCATGTGGACGTATTCAAGACGTATTCAACGAGCCCCACTTCCTCATCTGTAAAGTAGGAGGACCAGATCAGATAATCTGCAGCTCCTTCCAGCTATGCCTCGAGGGCTCTTTATCTACATTGCCTTAACTCCTTCGACCTCTGCTTCCAAAAGCATTGGTTTGCTCAGGTCGCTGGATACCAAGTCAGCGTTTTCTTCCAGGTCGAAGGGCAACGTGCCCTCTCCAAGGAGAATTCTACTTCTCCGATGGCCAAAGTCTCCAGCAGCTGTCAGCCTTTTTGGGTATCTCTGAGGAAGGCTGGTTTTAACAAAATATTCTCAACTGTTAGTTACTCTGTCAAAGGCTTCAAGACAGACCCCTGGGTTTCCAAAGACATATTCTCTGGGATCTTCGATCTCCCCGGGACACAAAATGCAACTCTACTTCTGGCTTCTCCATCAGAGTTGCCCATCTCAAACCAGTCCATCTTTCAAACTTCCTGTTTCCTTCAATGCCTACCCTGGATTTCTCCCTTTTCTCAGTCATTACTTGTTCTTGCTTTTCCATCTGACTTCACAGGAGTCTGCCCCGTCTAAGCCCATTGATGGACAGCTCCCCAAGTTAGAACCATGCCCCTCAAATCATGGGCCTCCACCAAGCCTACTGCAGTGCCCCCCGCCCCGAGGGAAGCATCAAATGTTTGTGGCCCATGTTTATGTCAAAGGCAAATTTTTACACCAAGCATTTAAAAGTAAACGCATCTGTACATACATTAAAAAAATCAGGGCTGGTCAAAACAAAAGAAAAGTGTAATCAGTGAAAGAAAGCTGAGGTGGAAAGGAGAATGATATCTCCAATATTATTTATGCTTTATTTTACAAATGATAGAACTCAGGATTGTACTGAAAAGACAAAGACAAAATAAATTCTCCTAATGTAGCAGGGATTTGTGCCTCTATAAGGGATACAAACACACACACACACAAATAAATCAAATTTGTGTGTGTGTATACACATATCGTGTGTGTGTATATATATCTCATATATATATATAACTTGTGTGTATATATGCATATATCTTCTATATACTTGTGTATGTACATGAGTGTATATGTAAATATATGCATGTATATTATATATATCTGTGTATATATATCTTGTATGTATATATGTATGTATTCATCTTATATATATACTTGAATATCTGTGTGCGTATATATGTATTATCTGTACATGTGTATTTCATACACGCACACTTTTGTTTTTCATATAGAATATAAAACAATTTCACCCTTGACTTCCTTCTGTGGAATTTTCAAAAATTCTCTAAGAGGGAAAATCCCATTTTACAGACATGATATTACTATGGCAGGATGATTTATTGCACCATTAAATTGTGCTTTTCCTGCCTCTAATTTTCCTTCCCAGCTCATTTCACTGTCTTTCCCTGAAGGGAAGCAGAAAGAGAACATGACTTTGGTACCCAGCAAGGCTGGGAGGAGAGGTTCTTCGGGTTTGGGAAAGACAGAGATTTCTGGGTCTCTAAGAAGCCAGAAGAACATCCTACCTTCAGGAAACTTCCCCTCTGGGGAAGCGGCAAAAACCACAGAGTCATGGTATTATGGTTTGCCCCCAGGTCCCAGCCTTGCCAGAGGTTCTTGAAGATGGAGCAGGGCATAGGAACTGAGTGGCTGCAGTCAGGTAGTGTTTGCGTGGCCCAGGGCAGCGGGTGGCCCAGTATGCACTACTGATGCCTTTGCTAGCGGAGCTTCCTCAATGCTTTGGACATGCAAAACTTTGGCACCCTGTGCCATCCATCCCGGGCACAAGGAGCCCAGGAATAATGATTTTGAACTTTCCGCCAGCAGAGAGAAATAGGCACATACTCTCAAGAAAATAAACAAAGGCAGTGCTTCTTGCTCCCCTGGATTTGTGAACTCTGATTCTTTTCTGCTACTTTGGTTGTGTTGGTTTTGTCTTCGAATGTCTAGTTTAGGGACAATACATAATGTTAGGTTCGTTTTGCATAGAGGAGACGGGGTTGGAGGGTAAGAAGATATTTTATTTCTGGTGAGTATTCTGTATAAACAGAAGGATTTCTTGCTGAAAACTTGCATAAACAGCATTTTGTTCTCTACATAATGTATTACAATATTGCTAACAAAACCTCTGCTACAGGGCCAAATTAGAAAATCATTGTCCTAGGATTCTCTGTCAGCAGTGATTAGATCTTGCAGTATTAAGTAAGTCACAGCAGGGCTGTCTTGAGAGCATGTTCACCTTGTATACGTCAGCCAAAAAACCCAAAACAAACAGCCCTGCTCACCCGTGACGTATGGCCAAAAAGTTGATAGTGCACCATGATATGCCAAGAAGTCTGGGTGCAGCTCTGCCCTGGCTTCCCTGAGACTCCGTTTTAGCCACACTGAAGAGTCACTTGGGGTCTCGAAAATTTGAACTCAGTTTGTTCATGGACCACAGACATTAATTCATCACATAGGCTCAGTATTCTCAGCATGATAACCCTTCTCCTCTCAAAGGCAATGGAGAAATCCAACATGGGGCCTGGCCCAGGCTCTTTTTCTATTCAGGGCTGATTGACTAGCACGGGACAGATTGTGTTGGTGAATGAGTGCTGTGGCCTCCATTCCTGGAAAATGATCAGGACCAAAGTCCAGGTGTGCTCACTTGGACTGCTCACTTGTGCAGGCATTTTTCCCATTAGTGGAAGCAAGTTGTAGACAAGGTAGTGGGTGCCACGGTAGAAATCCTGGGTTCTTGTTCCCAGTTTGCATTCCCCACTCACCCTCCCCATTTGACCTATAGTCACTAGCTATGCTACCTTGGTGAGGTCCTGAGCCTCAGTTTCCTCCTTTATAAAGTAGGACGGCTCCAGATCAACTGTAGTAGTTATAAGTTCATATTGTTGTTATTACCAAGATAAGTTCACCTTATCTTTCATCATTTTAAGACAAGAAACAAAAACTAGGGTTGAACTGGTAGTATGATAAAATAATGAATCTATTTGACTCCCCGTAATGATCTCTTCTTTCCTCTTCTCCATTTTTATAAATCTCCTTGACATTTCCTTTTGTTAATTTTTCCCCACTCTGAGCTTTCCCCCTGCACACAAACACACTCTGATTTTATGGGGAGGAGACCGTATATAAAGGAAAGCTTCAAACATTTACTTTTGCAGAAAATGTAGTCGTGCTGTATTTACTCTTTGATCAATGCCTTGTGTTGCATACGGTTGGAACCCTGAGTGTTTGGATCCTCTCTGGTTTTGATCGAGCCACATGGGCAGACCCAGTTCTCCTATGTGAGTGACTGAGGGAGCAAGCCTTGAACCTTCTGCAGCACAATGGAAAGTTTCGCCTCTCCCCAGCTGAGCTTCCACCGTACAGAGAACATTGCAGGTTACAGGAGTTGGCTGCTGGAATGTAGAGAGAACAGCCCCTGGTTCTCTCCCAGTCACCTCTACCCTTTATGACCTCTACCACCATAGTTGAGCAAGAGAGAGCAGTGCAGAATGCAGGCAGGCTCAGGAGAAAAGGAGCTGGCTTTGCAACGAGATAAACCTAGTTTTGAATCTCACACCGTGTGCTTTTAGGTAAGCACATCAACTCTGTGAATATAAATTTCCTTTGATAATTAACACCTACTTTTACAATGACATGTCTTTGCAGGGTGCTGCAAGGATTACAAAATATATAAGGAATGTGCCTTGCACCATATGAGCATGCAATGAATCTTAGCCATTGATCAATACTCACTCAACTTCAATTTCACTTAGTTTTCTCTCACCTCTAGCCTTTCACCAGAGGTGGGATCATTTTTATAAAGTATGTTCTTATTTGATAAATATAACATATATTTTAAGAACGGTTAGATATATGCATAGTTTAAATAATAATGAAATGAACTGTGATTATAACTGTAAGGCATTGATGAAGGAAACTGAAAAAGACACAAGTAAATGGAAAAATATTCCATGCTCATGGATTGGAAAAATTAATAGTTAAAATGTCCATACTACCCAAAGCAATCTACAGACTCAATGCAATCCCAGTAAAAATTCCAATGGCATTTTTCACAGAAACAGAACAAACAACCCTAAACCTTGTATGGAACCACCAAAGACCCCAAATAGCGAAAGCTATCTTGAGAAAGAAGAACAAAGCTGAAGACATCATGAGCTACAGTAAACAAAACAGTATGACGCTGGGCAAAAGAATGAAATCAGACCCCTATCTCACACCACACACAAAAAATTAACTCAAAATGGATCAAAGACTTGAACATAGGACCTGAAACCATAAAACTCCTAGAAACACAGGTGATAAGCTCCTTGACATCAGTCTTAGAGACGATTTTTTGGATTTAACACTGAAAGCAAAGAAACCAAGCAGGACCACATCAAAGTAAAAAGCTTCAGCACAGCAAAGGAAACCATCAGCAAAATGAAAAGGCAACCTACCAAATGGGAGAAAATGTTTGCAAACTGTGTATCTGAAAAATGGTTAATATCAAAAATACAGAAAGAATTCATATAACTCAATAGCAAAAAAAAAAAAAAGCAAAGAAAAAAAATATGATTAAAAAATAGGCAGAAGATCTGAGTAAACATTTTTCAAAAGAAGACACACAGATGGCCAACGGGTATATGAAAAGGTGCTCAACATCACCAATCATCAGTGAAATGAAAATCAAAACCACAGAATGGCTACTATCAAAAAGAAAAGAAATAACAATTCTTGACAAGGAAAAAAAGGGAACCCTCATGCATTGTTGACGGAAATGTAAATTGGTGTAGCCACTATCAAAAACAGTACGGCAGTTTCTCAAAAAAGATTAAAAACAGAACTACAATATGATCCAGCAATTTCACTTCTGAGTGTTTTCTTTTTCTTTAGATAAATACTAATTCGAAAAGATACCTGCACCACCATGGTCACTGCAGCATTATTTACAATAGCCAAGACATGGAAACCACTTAAGTATCTATTGATGGGTGAATAGATTAAAAAAAAAAATGTGGCATACACACACACACACACACACACAATGGCTTATTATTCAGCCCTAAAAGATGAAAATTCTGCCATTTTTGACAACATGGATGGAATGTGAAGACATTATGCTAGGTGAAATAAGTCAGACAAAGAAAGATAAATACTGTATGATCTCACTTACATATGGAATCTTTAAAAAAAGAATGGACTCATAGATACAGAGAATAGATTAGTGGTTGGCAGAGGTTGGGGGTGGGCAAAATGGGTGAAGGTAGTTCAAAAGGCACAAACTTGGGGCTTCCCTGGTGGTGTAGTGGTTAAGAATCTGCCTGCCAATGCAGGGGACACGGGATCAAGCCCCGGCCCGGGAAGGTCCCACATGCTGCGGAGCAAGCCCATGCACCACATCTACTGAGCCTGCGCTCTAGAACCCACAAGTCGAAACTACTGAGCCCGTGTGCCACAACTACTGAAGCCCGTGGGCCTAGAGCCCGCGCTCCACAAGAGAAGCCACCACAATGAGAAACCGCGCACCGCACCAAAGAGTAGCTCCCGCTCACCGCAACTAGAGGAAACTGTGCACAGCAACGAAGAACCAAAGCAGCCAAAAACAAATAAATAAAATAATTTTTTTTAAAAAGGCACAAGTTTGCAATTATAAAATAAACGAGTCTTGGGGATGTAATGTACAGCGTGGTGACTACAGTTAATAATTCTGGGTTGTATATTTAAAAGTTGCTAGAGAGTAGATCTTCAAAGTTCTCATCACAAAAAAAATTGTAATCACGTGTGGTGATGGATGATAACTAGACATTGTGGTGATCATTCTGCAATACGTACAAGTATTGAATCATGTTATACACCTAAACTAATATGATGTTATATGTAAATGATGTCTCAATAAAAAATAATAGACCTATTTACCTCCCACTGAGATCCTAAAATAGAATACAACCAATACCTTCAAAGTCCAGTATTTGATACTTCCCAAATGTCATAAATTGTGTTGACTATTCTTCTCCTAGTCACTGTTACCTCTCTCTCTATATACATCTATATGAGTTTATTTACATATAAACTTAAGATATGTGATAAAGCTGAATAGGAATTCACAAAATAAGTTATGAGCCCATATGAATCCATATTAATATATTGATATGAATGTTCTCATTCTCTGCGTATCTTTAATAACTTACTTTTTCAGCCAATATTTTGTTTTTAACATACATCCCCATGGGTTCATATAACTTATCTCACAAATTCCTTTCCAGCTTTGTCACATACCTTAAGTTTCTAATTTCAATTAATGTAACTTTTTAATGTGAAGTTCTTAGTTCTTTTTTTAATATTTTTCATCACTTTTGATAATCTTCTGGTTTTTCCACATGCTTTCAATACCTCGTTTCTTTAATGATATAAAGCATATATTTTTTAATTTCTTTCTAAAAATTTCAATGTCAACCACCCGTGCTGGTCTTATTCTGTTTTATTCTATTGCTTATTTGCAGTACATTTCCGTTCTTAGTAATGGCAGCTCATCTCCTCACTTGTTAGAGATTTTTAATTGTGAGCCCATTTCTTGGAGCTCAGTTGGCGGGAGCTGTTTGCAGTCTGCCCAGTTTGAAAGCATGTTTCTTTGGAGAAGCTTCTAATTTGCTTCTGTCAAGCACCTGAAGCCTATCAATCTGGGATCCCTGTTAATCCTGAGCTTTGGTTTCTGACCACAGATACTGTGACCTTTAGCTTCAAACTCACGTGAAAATCGATTTACATCAGGAATCAAGGGAAATTTGTTTTCCTACTGCCTCCGCAAAGCTTTTTTTTCTTTCTTATTCACCCATGAAGCGTCATCCTTTGGTGGCCTCTGCCGTGTACGCAGGTGTCTAATCTAACTTTGCATCTGTTCAGGTCCCAGGCACGATTACCTGTCTCCAGGACACTCACCCTTTCAGACCCAGCATCCCAGCTATTAGGGATCAGCAATTTTCCCCAGGAAACATGCTGGTGTCAGTACTACTTACTTCTCTGGATTAATATTTCCCCTTCATTTCTGGCCTCCCACCCCAGCTCCCCACTCGGCCCCTCCCCCTATGTATATACAACACTTTCACGCACTTAAAGGCATGTTTTAAAAATATCTTATCAAGGGGCTTCCCTGGTGGCGCAGTGGTTGAGAGTCCGCCTGCCGATGCAGGGGACACGGGTTTGTGCCCCGGTCCGGGAAGATCCCACGTGCCGCGGAGCACCTGGGCCCGTGAGCCATGGCCGCTGAGCGTGCGCGTCCGGAGCCTGTGCTCCGCGACGGGAGAGGCCACAACAGTGAGAGGCCCGCGTACCGCAAAAAAACAAAAAACAAACAAAAAAACCCCCTACATTCTCATAAAAGGAGAAAGTTGTGAAAAAAGGGCAAATGATGCCTGAATAGAGTTTCATTAGAAAAAAAAAAGTAGAACAACTTCCAAGCAGGAGAGAGTGAGTGGGAGACAGCACACACAGATCATGGGGACGCTTGATGCTGGGGAAGGTGTTTAGAATTAGCCTGGGGGCTGGTGGTTTTCAATCTCTATTCAGGAACTAGGGCTCCTTTGGATGTGTCTCAGAAACCACCTTGAGGAGAAAGGAGGAAAGAAATCTTTCTGATAGGTACAGCCACCATCTGATGGCCCTTCCAAGAACAGAGCACCTGGGAGGTTGGCTGGAGTCTAACTGCCTAGACCTACTACTACTGTCCTTGGTTAACCAGGTGGAATGGAATACAGCATTCATCCCCACCGAGATCCTATTTTTCCCTTTGCTTATAACGGTGCTATTATTCCTCCCATGGGATTCAAAATTATATATGATATTGCTGTGAGAATATAGTCCCTACAGCTATCAAGATAAGGTTTTCATGATCAGAATGCCCTGGGTTCTTAAAATACAGAAATCACCAAAATTTTTCTCACATTTGCTACAACTTCAACTGTGGAACCACGATCATCTGGGCGATTTGCTCATTGATACTCGTTTTAATTACTTCCATATCCTTGTGAATCATCTCACTGTGGCCGCAGCTCAACTGGACCTTTCAGGGACATAAAATATAACTATTTGCCCAAACTATCCACTCATCTTCATTTTTAGCATCTCTCTTTCGTGTTTGCATCCTCTACACCCCTCTACCCAGATACACCTCAGAAGAATTTTGTTTCTATACATTTAAATTCTTTGAAAATTTTATTCAAGAAAATATTTAAATGGAGGTAAAGTTTAGATGAAAGCATCACTATTATTTATTTCTAGCTATGACTGCCAACATTCGTTCATGTTCTGAAAGTCAGATGTGAAATGCGACCCATATACGAAGCCACATCTTCCGTCAAAGGACCTCTTTTATCAATCCTGAAACCACACACCAAAGCTGACAAAATATACCACAAATGCTACAAAGGTTGCTACTCGCTGCAGGATAGTTGATATGGTTGTTTGCAAAGCTTTCCCTTATTAGCCCCAGATTTCTCTTTAGTGATACTCAGGTTGCATCCTCACAGCAGCCTTGTGACAAATAAAACCCCAGAGGACATCAATCAGCCAAGCAGATGGCACAAAACGTACATCACTGTGCGTAAGTGCCGCTCCGGATGCTGGCATCTGGGCCATATGACTCTTGGCCTTCAAGAGGCGTAATTTAGCAGGAAAGAAAGAGCAAACAAAGGTACACAGGAACAAAAACTAGATGATAAATGGTGGAACTAAGGTCAAGGGCATCAGTTCTGAGACTATTCCCTCCGTTCATATCACAAGTCCTACTTCCAGGCTGAGTGATCTCGGGTGAGTTAATTAACTCCTCTGTGCCTCTGTTTCCTCATACATAGAACTAAAACATTATCAAATTTAGAGGATTTTTGTAAGGATCAGATAAATGAATGGTTTTAAATGCTTAGGACAATGCCTGACAAGTAGCGCTCAGTAGGTGTCAGCTCTTATAACACTTCTTATCAAGGAGAAGCAACCGACACAGTCTTCAGTAAGGTCTGATTCATATTTTTCTTTTTGGTTCTAAAATGTATTTGATCTATGCTCTCCTGTCTTCCATGATAAGGTCCTCAGCTACCTCTGTGGTCTGTCCTCGACTATTTCTTGCTGTCACGTTACATTCTGCTTCCCTTTGATTGCTAGTTATGTTCTAGCTCACTATTTGTTCTGCAAGGAAGGCGCTTCCTATAGAAATTCAAAAAGGAGGAAATCTGGGGACATGCAGTGAAGTAGAGAGGTATGTGAGCTCAGGAGGAAGAAACGTCACCAGGCTGTCACCCACACTTCCCAGCAAAGTGGTCTTTGGTGCCCAGGGAACCCACCACTGTTTATCTCCAACTCAGAGGCATGATTGGTCAGCCCACTGCACACAGATACCCCTCTGAGAATCAAATTCACAAACTCACCGAAGTGGGCTAAGTGATGTCCCCAAGGATATCAGCTCCTAACCCCCGGAACACAGCGTAGCAGACAAGTGGTGCTTAAACAACATTTCCCTTATTCATCTTAATCATGAAATTAATCGTCCTCATATCATTTGTAGGCCAATGAATCAAACTGAATCTCAACCACACTAAAGTGGACGGCTGAAACGGAGCAGGACCCTGCGGTCCTTGCCCCCCATGTCCTCCGCCTGCCTTTTGTCTGTAGAAAAACTAGCCAAAGAATAAGTTTAATCAGAGAAGTGAGAAAATGCGGAAACAAAGGAAAGCAGTCCAACAAGACCAAATAGTAATAGCGTAGTCATGAAACAAAGTCAAGGACCTTTAGTTCCTCCTCAAGGGCTATAGATAATACTCTGAGCCGTATCCTGTGAGCTGTCTTGTAGATACTGAAACTCCCACCAGGTGGAAGAAGTTAACTATCTGATGACTAGACTGTAGCCATGACATAAGCTGCCACGATTCCGAAAACTGGCCAAAGAAATGGAAACAAACCGACCCTGGAACTAAAGACTAACTGTACTTAAAGCAATCAAGATGGCGCTGGTCAGACCACCGCATGACCAGTATCAAGATGAGTGTCAGAGCTGACTGGGCTGTTTCCACATGCAGCCCCCTCCCTCCGTCTATAAAAGCTCTTACCTACTGATCTGGTGGGAAGGGGGAGAGCTGGCTTTTAGACACGAGTCTGCCCTCCTCTCCCCCAGTTCCCAGCCTCCAAAATAAAGCAAACTTTCCTCTCCACCAACCTTGCCTCCCGAGTATTGGCTTTTGAGTTGTGAGCAGCTGAACCCCACTTTCAGCAACGTGGGCACTAACTATGCAAAAGCATTCCCTCAGCCTTTGTTTCCCAGTTTCTTGCTTGCTTCTTCTGCCTTCCAGAACATTCTCTAGTATCTCAGCCTCCTCCTCCTCACAGCTTCCCCATGCCCACACCCTGCAGCCTCCGCCCTAGCTGGCTGCCTGCCACTTTAAAGGCTCCTAGGGCCACCAGCTCCCCATTTACCTCCCAACTGCTGCTTTCCCTGCCGTCACCCATAAGGAAACAGCTCTCAAAATACCCAGTAAAAGTGCTGCTAACACTTGGAGCTTGTCTTGAACGTTATTGTGTCTAAAAAATCAAAATAAAAAATTGTTTTCAAAAGCCCCTTAATTCTTAAAATATCCGGCCTGGGATCACGTCTTTTCATTTGCATGCTAATGGACTCTAAAATGTCTCGGGAAAATAACTTGGAGTCTAATGGTCATGGATATTGATTTTGCAGGAGAGAAGGAGCATTAAATAAAAATAGCCTAATTAACTGTAGCTGAACAGAGACGTAAGCCAGTCTACGATACAAAATACATAGAAAGATAGAAAGGTACCACCCTAGGAAACGTTCTCTATCATGGTAAAGAAACAGCATGACAGTTATCTTCTTATGACTAACTTCTCTCACTAGATTTCTTCAACCCGTTTCAATATACATACAGCATAACACGTGCATGTTCTGTAAAGAAGCAGATAGGCATTGAGAACAGAAGTGTTTTTTGGTAAAATGTCTAATTAAAATCTAACTTGCAGAGTTGCAGCCACCTCGTGTGTATCTACTTTGTACGTAATTCCTTATTGGTATGGTGTCCATTTAATCCCCTAAATAGCTGTCGTTCAATTAGTCAGCATTACGTTTCCACGTTTGACTTTCCTACATTTTAATGAATTTTATCTCCATTAGCGTTTTTCAGGAGGATTAAAGAGACATGAATACATTTTGTGCTACTACTTGCTAACATGTTCACTTGGCTATCTATTACAAATCTCATACTTCTCATGTCCAAAACTAAAACTCTGACCTCTTCCCGCCAAAAGCAAACAAAACCTACCCCAATCACATCCTTCCTCTTCTCAGGGAATGGAAACTTAAACTTCCAGTATTTTAAGTCCAAAACCTTGCAGTCATTCTTCATTACTTCTTTCTCACACACCACACATCTAATCTATTAACTGTACTTCCAAAACAGATGCAGAATCAACCGCTTTTCACCATCCAGTGCCACCACCCTGGTCTGAGCCACCATCATCTCTGGCCTACATATAGGACCTACATGGCCTACATATAGGACCTACATGGTCTCTTCCCCAACAGGGTACCCAGAAGAATCCTTTTAAAATGTAAGTCAGACCATGCCCTCCCTTTGCTCAAAACACTGCAATGCCTCTCCTCTCACTCAGAGTAAAAGCCAAAGTCCATCCAATGTCTTATGTATTAGTTTTCTAGGGCTGTAATAACGAAGTACCACCCCAACTGGGTGGCTTAAACACAGAAATTCCATGCCTTGGAGTTCTGGAGGCTGGAAGTCCAGGATCAAGGTGTCAGCAGGGTTGGCTCCTTCTGAGGGTGTAAGGGAGAATCTTTCTATCTCCCCTAGCTTCTGGTGGTTTGCAGTAATCTTTGGCGTCTCTTGACTTACAGAAGCATCAACCCAGTCTGTACCTCCATCTTCAAGTGGTGTTCTCCCTGTGTGTCTGTCTCCAAATTTCCCCTCCATATGACACCAGTCATATTGGGTTAGGGGCCCACTCTAACCCCAGTATGATCTCATCTTAAGTTTTTATACTTGCAATGGTCCTATTTCCAAATAAGGTCACATTCTCAGGTACTGGAGTTAGGACTTCAATATATGAATTTGGAGGACACAGTTCAACTCATGACGTTCTACGTGGCCCAGAGGATCTGATTTTAGTCCCCCTCATTTCTCTGACCTCCACTCTGCCTCTCTCCCCTCCAGCCACACTGGCCTCCTTCCTGCCCATGCACACACCAGGATGCCCCCCTTTGAGGCCTTTGCACTGGCTGTCCTCGGCACCTGCAAGCTCTCTTCCATCAGGAGAGCTAACTTTGCAACTTCAAGTCTTCGCTCCAAAAGTCACTTGCTCAGTGAGCTCCACACAAACCACCCTGCTTTAAATTGAAACCTAAACCCTTCCCTCCACCCAAAACACTCCCAATCCTCTTTACCTTGCTCCATTTTTCTTCCCATAGCACTTATCACCTTCTAATATAACATGTAACTTACTATTTATTATGTTTATTATTTGTTTGTCTTCCCCCACTAGAATGTAAGCTCCTCGAGGGGAACTATTTTTGTTTATTTTATCACTGATATATTCCAAGTACTTAGAACTGAGCCTAGGACCTAGTAAGCTGTCAAAAAAATTGTTGAATGGACAAGTGGAAATTCACAAATTCTCCTGATTCATCACGAAAATCACAAATTACAGCTCTTTTTCAGGAAGTTCTAAAGAAACAGTTTTAAAAATAGAGAACTCTAAAAAGGAGTGCCTAGGGAGGTATGTAATTTTTCAATCTGAATATGTAAGTCTGGAGAACCAGGGAAGCAGCCCTTTCGCAGCAAAGAGCAGAGGTTATGTCCGCAAGAAGCAAACTAGATCAATAGAGACAAGGCAGAGCAATCAAATCATTTAGCCTAAAACTTCACTTTATTTTTTCTGTTTAGAATTTGGAGTTAACTCTTTTGCCTCTACAATCAGAAATCCCTACTTAACTACAATTTCTCATTTTATTGGAGGCCATGTAGATATGAGAAACCCTGAGGGTGAGCTGTTTTCATTAAAATGTGTGAATATGCTCCTACTACAATAGGCCACAACAGTAAAAATAATAATAATAATTGAACTTCATTATTTGATAGTCCTTGCTATAGGATGCCATGCATAGGTAATAAAATTTTATTTTAAGCAAAATGTTCTTCAGAGGAAAAATAAATAAGTTTGTTTGGGGAAATTAAGAAGTATGTGAGGGCTTCCCTGGTGGCGCAGTGGTTGAGAGTCCACCTGCCGATGCAGGGGACACGGGTTTGTGCCCCGGTCCGGGAAGATCTCACATGCCGCGGAGCGGCTGGGCCCGTGAGCCATGGCCGCTGAGCCTGTGCGTCCGGAGCCTGTGCTCCTCGACAGGAGAGGCCACAACAGTGAGAGGCCCGCGTACCGCAAAAAAAAAAAAAAAAAAAAAGTATGTGACTTTCTTTTATTTATTTATTTTTAAATTCTTTTCATTTTCAAAAAAACAATGAATTATTTTTCAGATGGTCTTCATGCAGAAAGAATCAGAATGGACTCAAACCCAGGAGTCCTGCGTTCGTGGTTTATTTGTTCATCAGAGTTAATGTTTTCCTAGTAACTTTGGTGGTTCCACACTGAATCACCTACACTCTCACCTGCTCTCTTGGGACTAGCAGCATCCTTTTCTAAGATAACTGAGCAGATTTCGGACGTAGACTTCCTTGAAATCTGGCAGCTTGGATGTCCCTGAATTCCAAGAGATACCTTGGGATCCTTACAATGAATGCTTTCTTTTGCCTAAGTTAACTCTGCTACTTCCAACCAAATATACCTGTATCTGACATCTGTTTTCCAGAGTCTAAACTGTATGGCCTGTGTTTCCTTAATGTAATTTTCCAGTATGTGATATAAACTCTCTCCTCCACGGTAAGAGTAAATCCTTTTAAAACTATTCTTATTGACAGTGGATATTTACAAAGTGAAACAGCGATATTTCCATATGTAATGCTTCTACTGCCAAAGAAAAAGGGCATTAAGCTAGGAAGTAGGCACAAAGATTCATGGTGTATAAGCAAAGTTTCTTTGATCAAAATTCTCATACATTTATATAGGCCTTTAAAATTTTAAATATGCTTATTCTACCATCAGGATAAATAAATGCATAGTCACACTGCCTCAGTAGAGACATTTATATTATACCCAGGTTTGCAGATATGAATACAGGTCCTACATTCAGGTCACTGAGCATCTGTGCTCCACTGATTCCTTCATTCACATGACATTTGTAAAATTACTGCTATAGTTCTCTTTACATGTTAGGGCCTAGCTTCAACCCTGTAATTTTAAAATGCATTATTGAAATCCTAACTTTAATGGTCACTTTAAATAAGCCATTTCTTTGTTTCTGAAAATCAATCAGCCTCCCCTGCCACCTTCTTTCTTACTGACTAGGAATACTGTTTTACAAAAAAGGGCAGAGAGGCAGGAAAATGGTAAATATTTACAATGACACCCTCATCTCTACAGTCATATAATCCAAAAGTTTTCAAAGTCTCTAAAAACTACAGTCTCTCCTTCCAGAACCTACACCCTGAAGCTCATGGGGCGGCTACACCAACTGCTGAGGCAGAGCTGTGGAGCCCCATTCCCGAGCTGGCCACCAACCAAGGGCCAGAAACCTGATTCATTTCTGATTGCTCATCCTCCAGCCATGTGGCTGACAGGGTCTTGGTGCTCCAGCCTGGCATGAGGCCTGAGCCTCTGAGGTGGGAGAGCTGAGTTCAGGACACTGGTCCACCAGAGACTGCCTGGCCCCACAACATATCAATCGGTGAGAGCTCTCCCAGAGATCACCGTCACAACACTAAGACCCAACTCCACTCAACAACCAGCAAACTCCAGTGCTTGACACCCCATGCCAAACAACTAGCAAGACAGGAACACCACCCCACCCATTAGCAGAAAGGCTGCCTAAAATCATAATAAGTTCACAGACACTCCAGAAAACACACCAGATGCTGTCCTGCCCAGCAGAAAGACAAGATCCAGCCTCATCCACCAGAACACAAGCACCAGTCCCCTCCACCAGGAAGACTACACAACCCACTGACCAATCTTACCCACAGGAGGCAGACACCAAAAACAACAGGAATTAAAAAACTGCAGCCTGCGAAAAGGAGACCCCAAATACGGTAAGTTAAGCAAAATGAGAAGACAGAGAAATACGCAGCAGATGAAGGAGCAAAGTAAAACCCATCAGACCAAACAAAGGACAAGGAAGTAGGCAGTCTACCTGAAAAAGAATTCAGAGTAATGATAGTAAAAATGATCCAAAATCTTGGAAATAGAATGGAGAAAATACAAGAAACATTTAACAAGGACCTGGAAGAAATAAAGGGCAAACAAACAGTGATGAACAACACAATAAATGAAATTAAAAATTCTCTAGAAGGGATCAATACCAGAATAACTGAGGCAGAAGAACAGATAAGTGACCTGGAAGATAAAATAGTGGAAATAACTACCACAGAGCAGAATAAAGAAAAAAGAATGAAAAGAATTGAGGACAGTATCAGAGACCTCTAGGATAACAATAAACACACCAAAATTCGAATTATAGGGATCCCAGAAGAAGAAGAGAAAAAGAAAGGGACTGAGAGAATATTTCAAGAGATTTTAGATGAAATTTTCTCCAATATGGGAAAGGAAATAGTCACTCAAATCCAGGAAGTGCAGAGAGTCCCACAGAGGATAAATCCAAGGAGAAAGAGGCCAAGACACATATTAATCAAACTATCAAAAATTAAATACAAAGAAACAATATTAAAAGCAGCAAGGGAAAAGCAATAAATAACATACAAGGGAATCAGGTTAATAGCTGATCTTTCAGTAGAAACTCTGCAAGCCAGAAGGGAGTGGCAGAACATATTTAAATTGATGAAAGGGAAAAACCTACAACCAAGGTTACTTTACCCAACAAGGATCTCATTCAGATTCGACAGAGAAATCAAAAGCTTTACAGACAAGCGAAAGCTAAGAGAATTCAGCACCACCAAGCCAGCTTTACAACAAATGCTAAAAGAACTTCTCTAGGCAGGAAACACAAGAGAAGAAAAAGACCTACAATAACAAACCCAAAACAATTCAGAAAATCGTAATAGGAACATACATATCAATAATTACCTTAAATATAAATGGATTAAATGCTCCAACCAAAAGATACAGACTGGCTAAATGGCTACAAAAACAAGGCCCGTACATACGGTGTCTACAAGAGACCCACTTCAGACCTAGGGACACATACAGACTGAAAATGAGGGAATGGAAAAAGATATTCCATGCAAATGGAAATCAAAAGAAAGCTGGAGTAGCAATTCTCATATGAGACAAAATAGACTTTAAAATAAAGATTATTACAAGAGACAAAGAAGGAAACTACATAATGATCAAGGGATTGATCCAAGAAGAAGATATAACAATTGTAAATATTTATGCACCCAACACAGGAGCACCTCAATACATAAGGCAAATGCTAACAGTCATAAAAGGGGAAACTAACACAATCATAGTAAGGGACTTCAAAACCCCACTCTCACCAATGGAAAGATCATCCAAAATGAAAATAAATAAGGAAACAGAAGCTTTACATAATACATTAAACAAGATGGAACTGATATTTATAGGACATTCCATCCAAAAAAACCAGAATACACATTTTTCTCAAGTGCTCATGGAACATTCTCCAGGATATATCATATCTTGGGTCACAAATCAAGCCTTGGTAAAGTTAAGAAAATTGAAATCGTATCAAGTATCCCTTGTGACAGCAACATTATGAGACTAGATTTCAATTACAGGAAAAAAATCTGTAAAAAATACAAACACATGGAAGCTCAACAATACACTACTTAATAACCAAGAGATCATGGAAGAAATCAAAGAGGAAATCAAAAAATACCTAGAAACAAATAGACAATGAATACACAATGACCCCAAACCTATGGGATGCAGCAAAAGGAGTTCTAAGAGGGAAGTTTATAGCAATACAATCCTACCTCAAGAAACAAGAAAAATCTCAAACAAACAACCTAACCTTACACCTAAAGCAATTACAGAAAGAGGAACAACAACAACAACAACAACAAAAAAAACCCCCAAAGTTAGCAGAAGGAAAGAAATCATAAAGATCAGAAATAAATGAAAAAGAAATGAAGGAAAAAATAGCAAAGATCACTAAAACTAAAAGCTGCTTCTTTGAGAAGACAAACAAAATTGATAAACCTTTTTTTTTTTTTTATGCTTTAAGCAGGCCTCTCACTGTTGTGGCCTCTCCCATTGCAGAGCACCAGCTGTGGATGCGCAGGCTCAGCAGCCATGGCTCATGGGCCTAGCCGCTCCCCAGGCATGTGGGATCTTCCCAGACCAAGGCACGAACCCGTGTTCCCTGGATCGGTAGGCAGACTCTCAACCACTAAGCCACCAGGGAAGCCCGATAAACCATTAGCCAGACTCATCAAGAAAAAAAGGGAGAAGACTCAAATCAATACAATTAGAAATGAAAACAGAGAAGTAACAACTGACACTGCAGAAATACAAAGGATCATGAAATGGACATGATCCTGGACATGTATGCCTATAAACTCTATGCCTATAGAACTCTATGCCTATAAAACTCTATGCCTATAAAATGGACAACCTGGAAGAAATGAACAAATTCTTAGAAAAGCAGAACCTTCCAAGACTGAACAAGGAAGAAATAGGAAATATGAACAGACCAATCACAAGCGCTGAAATAGAAACTGTGATTAAAATTCTTCCATGAAACAAAAGCCCAGGACCACATGGCTTCACAGGCGAATTCTATCGAACATTTCGAGAAGAGCTAACTAACACCTACCCTTCTCAAACTCTTCCAAAATATAGAAGACAGAGGAACACTCCCAAGTGCATTCTATGAGGCCACCATCACCCAGATACCAAAACCAGACAAAGATGTCACAAAAATAGAAAACTGTAGGCCAATATCACTGATGAACATAAATGCAAAAATCCTCAACAAAATGCTAGCAAACAGAATCCAACAGCACATGAAAGGGATCATACACCATGATCAAGTGGGGTTTATCCCAGGAATGCAAGGACTCTCCAATATACACAAATAAATCAATGTGATATACCATATTAACAAATTGAAGGAGAAAACCATATGATCATCTCAATAGATGCAGAAAAACATTTCAACAAAATTCAACATCCATTTATGATAAAAAACCCTCCAGAAAGTAGGCATAGAGTGAACTTTCATCAAAATAATAAAGGCCATATATGACAAATCCACAGCCAACATCATACGCAATGGTGAAAAACTGAAACCATTTCCAGTAAGATCAGGAACAAGACAAGGTTGCCCACTCTCACCACTCTTATTCAACATAGTTTTGGAAGTTTTAGCCCCAGCAATCAGAGAAGAAAAAGATATAAAAGGACTCCAAATCAGAAAAGAAGTAAAGCTGTCACTGTTTGCAGATGACATGATACAATACACAGAGAATCCTAAAGATTCTACCAGAAAACCAGTAGAGCTAATCAATGAATTTGGTAAAGTAGCAGGATACAAAATTAATGCACAGAAATCTCTGGCATTCCTATACACTAATGATGAAAAATCTGAAAGGGAAATTAAGGAAACATTGCCATTTACCATTGCAACAAAAAGGATAGAATACCTAGGAATAAACCTACCTAAGGAGACAAAAGACCTCTATGCACAAAACTAGAAGACACTGATGATAGAAATTGCAGATGATACAAACAGATGGAGAGCTATACCATGTTCTTGGATTGGAAGAATCAATATTTTGAAAATGAATGTACGACCCAAAGCAGTCTACAGATTCAATGCAATCCTTATCAAATTACCACTGGCATTTTTCACAGAATTAGAACAAAAAAATCTTAAAATTTTTATGGAGACACAAAAGACCCCGAATAGCCAAAACAATTTTGGAAAGAAAAACGGAGCTGGAGGAATCAGGCTCCCTGACTTCAGACTATACTGCAAAGCTACAGTAATCAAGACAGTATGGTACTGGCACAAAAACAGAAATATAGATCAATGGAACAGGATGGAAAGCCCGGAGATAAACCCACACACATATAGTCAGCTTACTTTTGATAAAGGAGGCAAGAATATACAGTGGAGAAAAGACAGCCCTTTCAATAAGTGGTGCTGGGAAAACTGGACAGGTACATGTAAAAGAATGAAATTAGAGCACTCCCTAACACCATACACAAAAATAAACTCAAAATGGATTAAAGACCTAAAAGTAAGGCCAGACACTATAAAACTCTTAGAGGAAAACATAGGCAGAACACTCTATAATATAAATCACAGCAAGATCCTTTTGACCCACTTCCTAGAGAAATGGAAATGTAAACAAAAATAAACAAATAGGACCTAATGAAACTTAAAAGCTTCTGCACAGCAAAGGAAAACATATACAAGACGAAAAGACAACCCTCAGAATGGGAGAAACTATTTGCAAATGAAGCAACTGACAAAGGATTAATCTCCAAAATTTACAAGCAGCTCATGCACCTCAATATCAAAGAAACAAACAACCCAATCCCAAAATTGGCAGAAGATCTAAATAGACATTTCTCCAAAGAGGATATACAGATTGCCAACAAACACATGAAAGGATGCTCAACATCACTAATCATTAGAGAAAGGCAAATCAAAACTACAGTGAGGTATCACCTCACACCAGTCAGAGTGGCCATCATCAAAAAATCTACAAACAATAAATGCTGAGGAGCGTGTGGAGAAAAGGGAACCCTCTTGCACTGCTGGTGGGAATGTGAATTGGTACAGCCACTATGGAGAACGGTATGGAGGTTCCTTAAAAAACTAAAAATAAAACTACCATACGACCCAGCCATCCCACTACTCAGTATATACCCTGAGAAAACCATAGTTCAAAAAGAGTCATGTACCACAATGTTCATTGCAGCTCTATTTACAATAGCCAGGACATGGAAGCAGCCTAAGTGTCCACCGACAGATGAACGTATAAAGAGGATGTGGCACATATATACAATGGAATGTTACTCACCCATAAAAGGAACTAAACTGAGTTGTTTGTAGTGAGGTGGATGGGCCTAGAGTCTGTCATACAGAGTGAACCAGAAAAACAAATACCGTATGCTAACACATATATATGGAATCCAAAAAAAAATTGTTCTGAAGAACCTAGGAGCAGGACATGAATAAAGATGCAGACATAGAGAATGAACTTGAGGACACAGGGAAGGGGAAAGGTAAGCTGGGACATAGTGAGAGTGGTACTGACATATATACACTACCAAATATAAAATAGGTAGTTAGTGGCAAGCAGCCCCATAGCACAGGGAGATCAGCTCCGTGCTTTGTGACCACGTAGAGGGGTAGGATAGAGAGGATAGAAGGGAAATGGGAATATATGTATATGTATAGCTGCTTCACTTCGTTATACAGCATAAACTAACACAAAATTCTAAAGCAATTATACTCCAATAAAGATGTTAATAATAATAAAATTTAAAAAAACCTATATGCTTTAATTATATTTCATCCTTGGAAGCAGCAGCAGAGCTAGTATAAATAGACCCCCATGGAAAGGTTGGGATGCCCTGCCCCCCACCCCACCTCCTACCCATGGACCCAAGACTTGTTACAATATTTTTGTCTCCCAAGAGCCTCTCTCTGATCTCCCATTTGGCATGGATATGGTAAATTAAGAATTCTTATGTGATGGAGCGTGACACAGAAAGATGCCGTTGAGGGGTGGGGGTGACAGAAAAGGAACAGAGAGGGACGTGCGCTGTGACCACCTGTCCCTGACCTATTTGTTTATCCAACATGGATTTGCTGATTGCAAACCATGTGTCAGATTCCAATGGTAGCTACAGAGGAGAGTAAAACACAATCATACATGGATTTTATGTGTTATGGAGAAGTCAGGGACACAGCTGGAGCGCCACACCCAGGGTCCCCTCGCAGTCCCTGCTCCCTAATGGCACACCCTGCTTGGACTCAGTAGCGGGTCTGCCCACGCAGCCACATTACATGGTGGGATGACTCACTTTGTAGATGAGCAGAGTGGGATTAGAAAGGCTCAGGGCTTTGCCTGAAGTTGCAAAGTTTATAATTCATGAAAGTGGATCTAGCTGGGACCACAATGCTGATTAGCCTGGGACTAAAGTGTTTCCCAGGACATGAATCCCAGTCATGGGCAGACCAGAGGATTGTTCACCTTAGCAGACCCTGGGTCTCCTTAATCCATGTCAAACTTTTTCCTCAAACCACCAGTACTTATAGTTACTTCTTTTTATAGTTTACTATTGATCTTGTCAAGCTTTCCAGGCTTTGCCAATGTATTCGTGGGGGCAGGAGGAGAATTCATAATAGAAGAAAAAAAATTCTCCAGTGACTAATGAAAAAACAAATCTCATTGTACCAAAAAAACTGTATACCTTTCTAGAAGATCTTATTGGCTAATAATTTTTATTAATGCCTTTAATTTTGTATATATTTTATACATTTCATTATAAACAAAATCAGCAGTCTCCTGAAAAAGCAACATATTGACAGCAGTGATTTAATTGTGGCTGTATTTCTACGTTAAGATCTTTCATGTTGAGCGTAGCATTGAGGTTTTCTACTTTGTATTGGATTTTCCTCATATTTTCAATCTAGTTCCAGAGTTCTTTTCTACCTTCATCTTCAAAGAGAGTCATTTCATCTAATCATCTATTTTATCTCTTTTATAATGTCTTTTAATGTTTCATTAACAATTTCCTACAGTTTCTCAGTTTTTCTTGAAACAAAGTACAACCAGATGACCAAGAACTTGGGCACTGACATTAGGGCATGGATTCAAGTCAAGATACGTGCACCCCAATGTTCATATAGAAGAACTATTTACAAGAGCCAAGAAAATGAAAGCAACCTAAATGTCCATCAACAGAGGAATGAATAAAGATGTGGTACATATATACAATGGAATATTAGCCATAAAAAAGAACTAAATAATGCCATTTGCAGCAACATGGATGGACCTAGAGATCATCCTAAGTGAAGTAAGACAAAGACAAATATCATATGGTATCACTAATATGTGGAATCTAATTTTCTAAAAAATGATATAAATGAACTTATTTACAAAACAGAAACAGACTCACAATTTTGAAAACAAACTTATGGTTACCAAAGGGGAAATGTGGTATTGAGGAGGAAAACTTAGGAGCTTGGGATTAACATACACACACTACTGTATATAGAATACTGATGGATAACCAACAAGGACCTACTGTGTAGCACTGGGAACTCCACTCAATATTCGTAATAACCTATATGGGAAAGAATTTGAAAAAGAGTATGTGTATACATATAACTGCATCACTGTGCTGTACACCTGAAACTAGCACAACACTGTAAATCAACTATACTCCAATAAAATTTTTTAAATAAATAATTTTTTAAAAAGCCAGTTCCTGGAACACAGTACGTGCCTAATAAGTGTTAGCTAATATTATTTTCATAAATGGTTCAATAATTTTTATTTTAATATTCTAAGTTCATAACTAAGATTTTTAACAGTCAGAGATATAAACAATTCCAGCAAATATATATTCTGATTAAGCAGATGATACTGATTTAATGTTACAGTTTTTAGAAAATATGATTCCCTTCATAATGTGTGATCTGACAGTGGAGTAGGGTTGCTGACTAGTATGTGGGAAGATATTTAGGTCTAAAACTCAAGGGAGAGGTTTGAGGAGATGGGTGATAGTTGACAGTGGTCTTGGAAATGGAAGAAAATGGTCTTCCAGTTTTCGTTTGCAGAGCTAGGAGGGAAGAGATCCCAAAGAAGATCCCAGGAACAAATGAAGGAAATGGATACTAAGAAAGAGAAGAGCCCTCAAAGAGATAGAAGAAGGGGATGTTTAACTCTGGTCATAGTCAAGTACGTTAAGGATTAAGGCATCCCCTTTGAAGACAGCAACAGCGTGATGGCTCACTGGCCATCTTGGTAAGAAAAGTGAAGTGTAGGGATGAAGACAAAATAGGGGCTGCAGTGGGTGCAGGAGTGAATGGGAGGGAAGGAAGTGAAGACAGCAACAGCAAATCTTTGCAAAGCTAGAAAGGAAGAGAGATTGTGACAGTACAAGAGGATTCATGTCGAAGAAATGTGGCCCATTCCTCCTCATCAAGATAGATGGAAGCAAAGGTAGGATTCCCCACATCTTTGGGAGACCTCTACACCAGGAAAAGCACAAAGCTGAGACCCCATGGAAAGCCAAGTCAGGACAAAATAAGAGTTCAAAGGAATAGTTGACACCATCCAGGTTAAAAACAGTGACTGCAACTACAGCACTGGAGACCTAAGATCAAAATGGCTGAAAGCAAAGAGCAGCGAGGGAAAAGTGGAGGAAAAGACAGGAATTGGGCAGGATTTATCTTTTGCAGGTGGCTTCTTTGTGTCAGCTGCCATGTATGTGGCTCACTTGGAAGGGATTGCATAGACTCGCAGAGAGCTCCAAAGCTGAAAGAATGAGAATGAGGGCTTGGAGATTTTAGATATATAGGATGTCATAGTTGGAAGGGGTTATGGAAGCCATGGAGTTAAAGTCTTCCATTTTATCTGTTCATTAATTCATTTGAACAATGACTACTCACTATCACGTGCTACAAATGACATTGCATGCCAGACATGGATGCAGGACAGCTTTGCAGTAATGTTACCTATAGAGTCTTCGGTACAGATTCTACTTCCGTGGTTTTTAATGAACCCAATTTTTCTTTGTTTTCAGAAATTCATTCCATTTTTGACTTACCTTAATTCAATATTTTATTTTTCTCAACAGATTGTAACAGGGAAGAGCTAAATCAGACTCCACGTACAATCTGCTTCTTTCACTTTAACCTTTGCTTTTTGTTGCTTTTGTAATTATGATCATACATAATGGCCTGCTTCAGGTTACCCTGTCCACCTGTGTATGCCTGCAAGAAAAAAGGAACTAACACATCCCCTCACCGAGGCTGGTCATTCCAGGAGATGTTTTGCAAGACTGATGGCCCTTTTACTTTACTTCCTCACCGTCTCTCCCTCTCTGATTCTATAAAAGAAACGGGCAATCAGACCCTGATAAGATGGTTTTTCAGAGACACTAGTCTACCATCTCCTCGGTCTGCCAGCTGTCTGAATAAAGTCGTGTTCCTTGCCTGAACACCTCATCTCTGATTCACTGGCCTGTCATGCGGCGAGCAAACCGAGCCTGGACTCGTTAACAAGATCACTCAGCTTTTTAGACCACCCACCTGGGACATACTTATCTCTTCTCATTTTTTTGCCCTCCTTCTAAATAGCGCCAAGTCACTAACTGGAGATCAACAGTCAAGCATCATCCCCCACTCACCCTTTACTTGCTCAGAGTGAATCCCACTTTCCCTCAATCCATGATGCCTTAGCACCCGTCTCATCTGGCCCTCAGTACCTGCCAACTTCCCAATTTCCAACCAAGTGATAAGCCCTTAAATGGAATAGACCCTTCAGAATTGTTTATTACAGTAAACTGGAGTTCAGGAAGTGAAGATATAATTATTATTAGGCAATAAACTAACACAGGGAAGAGGTTAAAGAGTGATATTTTATAAAATTATACCTCCTGTTGCTTCTCAAGATTATCCCTTGTATCAGCAAATATGCATTTGCCCCCCAAAATTAATATTTAATAGGAATTAAGGAATAGTAAGCACACAAGACTCACTCCCCAATAAGCATCCATACCAGACAACTGGAATTAGTGGAAGAGTGTAACCACTTTACTCACATAAAAATTGGCATTTCATTTTAGAGTCAACCCCACCCCCGCATATCTGAATCCTAGACAGGGGTTGGCCTGTCCTCTCCCATCTAGTCCTGGGTAATAATGAGAATATTCTGTTGCATCCTGGGAGCCAACCATTAAACAGGAGATTAACAGACACTTTTCCAAAGGAGAACAAAAAGGATTGAGAAGTTTCCAGAATATGACAAAGAGTTTAAAGAAGCATATGACAAAGAGTTGAAAACCTGGAGACCATGTAGCTTAAAACAAGGAAGATTTCAGGAGAAGAGATAACTGAGATGAAAGGGAAAGCCAATTAGCCTTCTACAAATATGCCAAAGATTATCAGGAGAATGAGGTTTTCAAGTTGTGACGAAAAAATTGTGACAAGAAATTTTAGTTCTGGCATGTTTTGTTGCATTTTGTTATTGATAATACCCTGCCGCCCTCTAAGAAGGGTGGATTCTGGTATCTGTTGGGTCCTTTGTTTGCTGAGTGGGAGGCAGGCATGGGGAAAAGAAAGGACTACATCTGCGTCTTTATTCCTGTCCTGCCCCTAGTTTCATCAGAACTTTTCTTTTTTTTTTTAGATTCCATGTGTATGTGTTAGCATACAGTATTTGTTTTTCTCTTTCTGACCTACTTCACTCTGTATGACAGACTCTAGGGCCATCCACCTCACTACAAATAACTCCATTCCGTTTCTTTTTATGGCTGAGTAATATTCCATTGTATATATGTGCCACATCTTCTTTATCCATTCATCTGTCAGTGGTCACTTAGGTTGCTTCCATGTCCTGGTTATTGTAAATAGTGCTGCAATGAACATTGTGGTACATGACTCTTTTTGAATTACAGTTTTCTCAGGGTGTATGCCCAGTAGTAGGATTGCTGGGTCATATGGTAGTTCTATTTTTAGTTTTTTAAGGCACCTCCATACTGTTCTCCATAGTGGCTGTATCAATTTACATTCCCACCAACAGTCCAACAGGGGGAAGGGTAAGCTGGAACGAAGTGAGAGAGTGGCATAGACATATATACACTACCAAATATAAAATAGATAGCTAGTGGGAAGCAGCCGCATAGCACACGGAGATCAGCTTGGTGCTTTGTGACCACCTAGAGGGGTGGGATAGGGAGGGTGGGAGGGAGATGCAAGAGGGAGAGGATGTGGGGATATATGTATACATATAGCTGATGCACTTTGTTATACAGCAGAAACTAACACAACACTACAAAGCAATTATACTCCAATAAAGATGTTAAAAAAAAAATCTCCTGGGCCTTCTCGGGACATTCACCAGTTTCACAAACTTCAGACTCCCCTTGAAAATTATGGTGAACCTCAATATTGCATTGAGCTCCTTTGAGAGGAAAAAAAAGAAAAAAAGAAAGAAAGAAAGGACTAAACTCACTGACTAAGAATAGGAGAGAGATGTAAGGACTCAGAGGACTGAGCTCAAAGGGGAATGGGATTCTGGGAGATTTGGAGGCTGCCCTGGGGCAGCAGATTCAAGAAGGAAAAGAACCAGCACAAGGCAGTCAAAGAGAAAATCCAAAGAAGGAATATTCAAATATAATGTTCTGTTTATCAAAATAATAAGTGGTATGGCTAAAAAAATCAAGTAACACAAAAATGTTTATAATAAAACAAAGTCTCCCATCCCATCCCAACGAGTATGTTGCCCCCCACCCCAAACTCCTTTTCAGAGGTAATAATTTAATTTCTGGTTTTAGTTCTTCGTTTTCAAATACCATACCTGTATTTTAAATGTCATACTTTTATCTGTTGATTTATCGACTTTAAAAATTATGAGTTACTCTTATAACTGTAAGTATTTAAAATGCTTAAAATTCTTTATCCTCTTCACATTCCCCAATATAGCCCAACACTATTAGATCTCTTTTTTAGTTTTTAATAAAATATTTTTACCTTCATTATTTCCATCAGCTGTATTCACACCCCAACCCTCATCCTTCGCTGCCTCTCTCCTTCCCTTTTCCCACCTCTGCACTTCACATTATCAAGGTTGAAAACATTTCTATTTTATTCTGTAACCAGAGTTTTATTCCTTGCTTTGTTTACAGGCAACTGCAAAATTGAAAGGCATAAATAGCATTTTCACTCTAATGACTGAGTAAATATTATTTACCTCAGAAACTAGCAGTGTCGTTTCTGAAGTACATAATATTCCTCCATGGTTCCAAAGCTCACCATTTCAGTGCCACCCTGCAAAGACTGCACAAAGGAGCCTCATTCTGACACTCCACCAAGAGCCCAGTCACACTGCATCTGAATTTCCCAAATGGAGTATGCGTTGCTTGTAAGGTTTATGTGATGCTTGTTTCACCTGGAATTTCAGGTTGCCTTGTGTGTGTGTGCTGTCAAAGAAAACTTGCACTGGACAGCATTAAACAGGCAAAGACGACTTTACTCAAGACTATTACCACAAAAGAGATTGAACTCAACTCCCCTGAAACAACAGGTGGGTGATTTTGAAGAGATGGGGTAAACTAGTGGAAAAGAACTAGAAGACATGAGAGGGAGCTTAGTCTATGTAATCAGACCATATGTGCTTGCTAATTGTTGCGTATTAAAATGAGGCTCCTACTTTCCCACAGAAACTGGAAGATAGGGGCACTGGTCAAGACAGGGGAGCCCAGGCAATGAAGAATCTATAGTAGGATTGGAAAATCAACACTCGGCCATCTACCATGCTCTTAACCTCCCTGCATTGTATTCATCCTCCATTGACGTTCAGTAAAGTTTTGCAAATTATTTCCCTGTGCTAAGAGAAGCCAAGTGAACGGTCCATGGCCACTCTCTGGCCACACTCGGTAGTAATGATGAGGAGAAATATACTGCAGTAACAACAAATCTCAAGGGCAACTGAGTCAGGGCTGCTTAATGTGAAGACCTCTTTCCACATGGTGAGTCTCATTCTCTGCTTGATTTCGCATTTCTGAGCATTTTTTAAGGACGGAAGCAATCCACTTACAGCTTTTAGTGCTGAACTCTTCCTCTGTCTCAGCCATGCTCAAACTTCTCATCCTAATTCTAGGTTAATGTCAAATGCCACTCTCTCATTCCTTTCTCTGCTGTGCCATTAAGGTATATTATTTTACTCAAAATCTTCATGCGGGTGTTTCCTAATCCAAAAATGTAGAGGTGAAACCCTCTCTCCCAGGGACACAGTGAGGATTAAATAAGGTAACATATTGTAAAGCTCCTGGCATGGTCCCTGGCATCCTCCTTCTTTATGGTGGTACTTGGCTCCTGTGGCTGTGATATTCCTTTTACATGGGGCCCTGACATCCTTAAATTGTGTCCACCTTGAAGGCAGAGGCTGTATTTTGTTCATTGTTATATCCCCAGCACCTAGGACAGCCCCAAGGACAAAGAACAATAAATATTGGCTGAGTTGAATAGTGGTGAATTAGTTTCATCAGTTTGCTTTCCTATTAAAACCTACCTGAAATCAGACTAAATTGAAGGTGTTCAGGGGACATTAGGAGGAGAGTGAGTTGCTTTTGAAGCATTTGAAGTTATTTTGCAGCAGTGGAGTGACTTTAAGATGCCAAAAAACAGCACAAGTTGTGCTGGAAGGGGAATCATGTAGAGAAACAAGATGGTGCCAAACCTATATATCACCCATTCCTGCAAATTCCCTTGAGTTCTCTTTGAGGCCAAGCATTTTTTGGAGCAGAACTAATGGAGGATTTTTCCCTGGCAAACGAAGGACTGTGAACAATGCACCTGCATTTATAGGGGCTCCTGGACTTCCTGATACTATAGGTCCTTGTGTCACCAGATAGTGAGTTGCAAATTGGAGAGAGGATTATCAAAGCAGATCCTTTCACATCGGAGCTTTCCACTCCCAGTCCTTTTAAGTCAGTTATTTGAAGATCTTGAGACCTAGTAAAGGCCTTAAGATAAAGATCTTAAGAAATCAGTAAGACTGTGTTTAATTACTGGAAATTTCTCCTCACATTCCCTCTGCAATCATAAGGTATAAATAACCTTTAAAAAGCTTATTGCAACAAGCAACCTGAAAAGCTGATGAGTGATGAATAAGATACTGAATGCCACCAACGCTTAACCAACTGCCATTTCTGTTCCATGAACCTTGGGTTTTTTCACAAATGCACAAGTTTGCTTTTGCCTTATTTGCCTATTTCCTTATGTAACTGACCTTAAGCGATTGTATAACACTGCAAGACTGTGATTCAGTGCACTGTTCCTCCCTACTTAGTATTATTAGAAGCTATTGGAGAAGCACGGCTGGTGCTCTCCAAAAAGAATCTTTTAATATTCTATTTAAAGATCTTCTTGTGTTTTCCTGTGAAGGGGAATAAAAGATAAAATTGTCACATGCAAAATTGTAAAATGTTAATTGTTGATTTTTATGAAAAATGTTTGTCTCCAGAACATTTCATGTGGTAGAGAACTAAGAAAAAAAGTTAACTATAATTAACACGTGATACATTCACAACAGGTATTCCATAGATAACACATTACCAAAGACATCAGCATGGACAAGTATAGTCATTTTCTTAAAATTCTTATCTAAAATGATATGAAAAGAGAAAATTAAGTTATATTCATAAGTGCCACTATATTGTACATGTGGAATAATCTTGAATTTTCTTCCTAAAAATTCTACAGTAATGCATGTGAAAATACATTGAAAATCTAGGAAAAAACTTTCCTCAGTGACCAGAGAGCACCACAAAGGTTGCTGGTATGCTTCACAAGAAAAAATTTGCAGTGTCCAAAAGGAACTGCTTAGAAAACCAACCAAACGACAACAGGAATAAAAAACAAAAAAACCCAAAACACTAAACAAAGCAAGTTCACCAATGTTCTTTCATTTTGTTTTTGATCTACACGCCAGTGCCTTTGTACAAGGTTGCAGTGGCAATGATTTTCTTCCCTCCCTAAAATTTATTTGATTCCCTAAGACAGATGCCATTAAACCGTCACTACTCCAGACTTGAATCCTGAACTTCCAGCCCCTTGCCAAACACTCATTTTTCACCTTCCCGGCTTGCTTGGTTCTTTCCTCTTATTTAGCAATTCCAATCTGTGAGACATTTATTCTACACTGTCGATTTATTTAGTTTACCGTGATGGATACAATCAACAACCTTATCCTTAAGGGAAGATTGCTTCCTTTTTGCGTCACCGTCTCCTGCCCCACCCTATATACAGTTAAGTTGGCCTATCTATTATGGGGCTATAGGATAATAGTATCTGAACCACAAATTTAAGATAATTCTATGTATGTTAAGAGTTAGCACCTAAACTATAACAGACAAGTCACTGTCTCCCAGGAGAATGCTCTAAAGTTGAAAGGAAGCCTTACTTTGTACTTCTGAGAGATTAACGTAAACAGTTGTACCAAAGCAGAAGCTCTACTAGAATCTCCTTTTATCTCAACATACAGACCTAGGTCTCTACGGAATATGGGGCCAGCTCTACTTTGAAGCCTGAGCTCTGATTTCATCTTCCGGCAACTCATTTCTAAAGCTGTAGATAAACTGGAAAAGGCTCAGATGGAAACAAGACGACTGATTCATGGCTTGGATGAACTAATTAACTAAGGAAGGTTATAGGAATTTTCAGAGTTACAGGTCACCCTAGCAGGTCTAAAGGAATTTCATGGCTTTGTATCTCATGAGAGAAAGGCATACCAACATCTTTGCTGGGTTATAAAGAAATTATCCAAAACAAGGATTTGTCTTTTGTATCAAAAGGAAAAATTCAGATCCTCTTCCTTCAGTGCCCAAATATGATCATATTGGGACTCCCATCCTTATGAGTAAAAAGAGTACTATTAAAGAATAAAAATATGACAAAAATACAGTACAATATACCTATATATCAAGCCTCCGAACGAGATTCAAATATACAATTGTGCAGACAGCTTTCCAAAAATGCACAGACACTAGAATAAACTTAGCAGAATGTAATGAGCAAAGAAGGGAAAACAACAAAAATACCTTCTTTTAAGACATAACCCAAATAAAATGATGTGATATCGGAGATTCCTTTAAAATAATAAAGGGAGACAGAAAGAGAAAACAAGATGGGCCATGAGTTGACAAATTGATTAAATTGGGTGATGTATACATATAGTTCATTTTAATCTTTTCCCTACTTTTGTGTATATTAGGAAATGTCTGTAATAAGCAAAGAAAAAAGATACCAATTTGATAAATTTTTAAAGAGACTGAGATCCACATTTAATAGCAAGACTGCTCAAAAAGAATAATCAAAACTGTTAAAATGGCCTTTATGCTAATTTTCTTAATACTAAAAAGGTACTTGGCCCCAATCCAGATACAGTACCTGTGTGCCAACTGAAAGCTAAAGATTATTAACTTTGATCGCTTCATCTTAAACCAGTCGCTTAGATTGGTTCCTAGCTGTATACAGAGTGCCTTGATTCACCTATTAAAATACAAATAATTTTAATTATCTTCCTGTTTTCTGGAGAAGAATGTGTGATACAGAATAGCTTGAAGAGAATGAAGTCCTGAGTGTATCCTTTGATACAAAAAATATTCTGTTTACTGGGAGACAATTCTCCTTGGGTCTTCTGTGTTTCTATAAGCAAAAACATGTCTTACGTGTCTTACAAGCAAACACACAGACGACCCTTTGTTCAAGTCTATCTTTTCAAAGATCTTTGTGTAGCAACAGCCGTGCAAAATAGAAATAATTTCTCTCTCTGGAGCAAAGGGCAAGCAGACTTACTTCCCGTTATAAAAGTTTTACATTCCCTAGGCTTAGGGTTCTAACGCAACTACAAAGGCAGGTATCATCTGTCCTCTTTCCTTACAAGGACTGGGTCTCAGGGAATCAAAATAAAATATCCTGATGCTCATGCTGCTTGCTGTGCCTTCCGTAATACATCCTTTGTCTCAGACCCAGGAGTCTCGTGTCTCTTGCTAGCGTCCATGAAAAGGTAACAGGTAATCCATTAGCTTGCAAGTAGGATAAAATCTCAGACCCTTCACAAATCTTGACCTGCTAAAACTGAGATTGTAAATATAATGTGCCTGGCATCAAAGTGACCTATATTGAGACTGACTGCAAAGAAGGCTTCAGCTGAATTCATTTTGAAAGACTGTAGTTAAAAATTAGCGATGCCTGCCAAGCGAGCCAGCAGGTAGGCTGCATCATTCACACCATTAATGCTGACCTTGTGAAGTTACTTGTTTCAGTGCCAGGTACATAGAAAGTGCTCAATAAATGATTACTCAACTGAAATGCTTGTTAAAATTCTAGAATCTGATTCCAGATTTTAATGGATTAGGTATGAAGAGTCACACATTACTTACGGCAATAATTTTGGTTTATTGTTTTTTTTAATCAGAAGTTCTTCAAAAATTCAATATAAAAAGGAGGAAAGCATTTACACTTTGTATGCAAGATATAAGTAGTGAAACTTTAATAAAACGTTAACATAAAACATTAGAGAAAAGTTCACGTATTTTCTTCATTACTGTTGAAAGAGAATTTAAAAACCAAAATTATTATCACAAGTAATATTTATTATTTTAAACTCTAAATAACTAGAAAATAATACCATACCAAAATTGAAGTCTCATGTATTATGTCAAAATGGTTGCTAAGTTCTCACACAGCTGAAATGCCCCCATTTTCCTGGCGTAATAGTTAGCCAAGGTCTTCAAAACAATTTAGAGATAACGTATATCTAGAGTCAAACCAGGACAGGCGCTCCAACAACACTGATAAATCCCTGAGATGATTTACATTATCCACAATGAATAATACGTGACTCATCCAAATGGGGGTAATCAACAGGTTTGGGGGAAATAAAATGAAAAAAAATTGGCTCAACTTTGGACTTTTCTACCATAGCCACTTATTTGGCACAGGTTCATTTCCTACAATGCCTTACACAGATATAAAAATGTCACTGAAAAACATACGAAAAGGGAAATCTTACTGCTCTCAAACATAACAGAAGAGTACAACACCTTTTTTTTTTTTTTTTTTTTTTTTTGCGGTACGCGGGCCTCTCACTGTCGTGGCCTCTCCCGTTGCGGAGCACAGGCTCCGGACGCGCAGGCTCAGCGGCCATGGCTCACGGGCCCAGCCGCTCCGCGGCATGTGGGATCTTCCCGGACCGGGGCACGAACCCACGTCCCCTGCATCTGCAGGGAGACTCTCAACCACTGCGCCACCAGGGAAGCCCAGTATAACACCTTGAATTGATGATTATTTTAGTAAAGCACTTGTGGGTAAGCCCATGAATAGGCTTGTGAACCTGCTGCTTCTACCAAAAGGATCTGTAAAAACGCAGTATTAATTTATTTTAGTGGATGCAGATCTGGACCAAAGAGAGAGAGCGCGAGCAAGTGCGCTCAAAGATGTCAATGGCAAAGGTCATTATAAAGTATGACTTTGTCCTTTAATCTGTATTTAATATGCAGTTGTGATTCAATGCTTGGAAATTGTTCTAAACATAATTTTAATTGATATATGATTTAAAGCATGTAAGATAAACTCTTAGCAGAAACTCAGATTAAATTATTATGGTTTAAGGTATTCCCAGGATTACAGCTTAGTCAAGTGGATGGATTATTTATTAGAGAAGACTGGAGGAGGAACGGGAGGAAAGGAAAGGTGTTTATGAAATATTTAAGCAAATATGAAATACAAAATTAAAGTGAATATGAAACGTGTATGTGAAAATGACCAACATCAAGGAGATGCCTTCAGAGAAGATGATTTGGTATCTGTCAAAATGCAGACGGCATCTAAAGCCCTGATAATGAATTAAATTATCTAGAGAGAGAATGAGAGAGAGAAGGGATTTCTGTACTGAGTTGTATAAAACTCCAATACTTACAGGAGGAGATAAGGAAAGGAGACAGGAGGGATATTCAGTGAGGTAAGTGGAAACGAAAGCCATGGCCTCAAAGATGGGAGAAATCAACTTCGATGAGAGTTACTGATGGATCATGCAGAATAAGAACTTTGAGGATTTTGAAATGTGGAAGTATCTAGTAACCTTGAAAAACCAATTTCTTTATATGGAAGGAAGCAAGAATGGAACGAGTCGAAGGATTAAAAAAAGATGTGGACTAAGAGAGAAAATGTATAGACAATATTCTTGAGAATTTAAGCAATAGAGAACAACGGAATGGTAACTGAAGGGGGATATAGTGTCAATGAAGGGGTTTGTATGATTGAACAGATATGATAGAAAGAAAGTGAATTTACAGAAAAGAGAATAAATTCCTGCAGTAAGAAAGTCTTTGGGATGATGAAAATGGAAGGGATCCGGAGCACATGTGGCGAGCGTGGATGCAGGAGGAAAGGAGAGATGAATCAAGGTGCATTCGTGTGTGTAGATTTGGAGACGGGAAGATTCAGACATATCTGGGTCATAATCTATGTTTTCTTCAGCAACATATAAGACAAGGTCATTAGATAAAGTGGTGACTGGGGCGAGATGGAAAGTGTGAGGAGAGAGTTGGAGTATGAAACTGTCACTGCAGAGGGTGGGAGAGTGAGGTTCTTAGAGAAACATAGTAGATCGGTGATAACAGGATTGCTTGGCATCTGCAGCTAAACATTGCTTTATGGTACACTACCTTCACGTGCAAGGTAACTCATCTTAATGAAACGAAAGGCTCGCTTAAATGTGTCAGTTATACTTCTGACAATATGTTATAGTGTTATTCGTAATTTTGGCAGCTCTCAACTGTTTCATTTTCTCCTGTGGATGTCAAGGATTCATTGACATTCTGGGATATTTTCAACCTGTGGGTCCTCAAAAATTTAGGAGTAGTAATGAAGGTAGGGACAAGATTCCCTGGAAATATAGTGCCAAAGAGACAGCGTCCTTAAATCATCTTGGTTTGTGTCTCACTATCCACAAAACCAGGTAAATGATTACTCTGAGCCAAGGCAGTGCTAGTGGCTCCTTGCACAAGGATTTGTACGTTCAAAGGGGAAGATCTTTTTTTTTTTTTTTTTGCCGTACACGGGCTTCTCACTGTTGTGACCTCTCCCGTCGCGGAGCCCAGGCTCTGGACGCGCAGGCTCAGTGGCCATGGCTCACGGGCCCAGCCGCTCCATGGCATGTGGGATCTTCCCGGACCGGGGCACGAACCCGTGTCCCCTGCATTGGCAGGAGGACTCCCAACCACTGTGCCACCAGGGAAGCCCGGGGAAGATCTTTTAACGTTACCATGTCATTAGAGGACATCCATGGAACAAGGCAATGACAAGCCAAAAAAATACACAGGTCAAGACTCAGAATATTCACTACAGCTTCCATCAAGGGCTTCTTTTCTTAGGCCCCGTCTATTTCTGTGAAATTCCACATGCTCTCACTGTGCGACCCTCTCCTCTGGTGACAGCCATCTGGATGGAGTAGGCCTATGCTCCAGCGGCCTAAAATGGGATTGCACCTGAAGCTCTGCGTAACAGGGATGTAAGAAGGTGACTAGTTGGAACAATCATATGTTCTTTGATATTTAAAATTCAAAATAATGAGAGAAAAAGAAAGAGAGCTGAGCTATTGGTAGACAGCCCAAAGCCAGATGATGTACAGATGATTGGAGGAGGAACAGTAATGGTAGAGCATTAGCACAGAGATCTATGAATCCCTGGTGCAATGCGATAACCCAGTTATATGTGTGGATTTCTTGCCAGCATCCTGGGAGTCTCCCACATTCGTAGCACCAACATCGAATTAAGGGCAACCTTCAGCTTTCTTCTGTGGTAGACTGTTAAAAAGTCTGCTTACAAAGGGTCCCTTAATGACCCCCACCTCTCAGGAGGCATGCCTTTATGTCATCTGTTCCTTCATCGACTCTGAGCTTACCTAGTGGACTAGGGAACATTAGCAAGTGTGATGCAGTCTGAGGCTTGATAAGTATTTGCACATTGAAACTTGTCCTTTTGGAACTCTTGCCCTTGGCAAGCCAGGTGCCATGCTGTACAGAAGCTCAAACTAGGTGACTAAATGATGAAAGGCCATGTGGAGAGATGCCCCAAAGGATGAGGGGCCATCGTGAACATTCCATCAGCAGCTGAGTTCCCAGCTGAATCTGATGCATGAGTGACCTCAAATACACCACATGGAGCTGAAGAACTATCTAGCTGAATCAGTCCACAGAATAATGAGAAACAATAAAGTGCTATTGTTTTTAAGCCACTGAGTTTGGCAGGTGGTTTGTTACACAGCCATGGATCATCAAAACACTTCTAGTATCTTGAAAAATCTTCCAAAATAGCCATCCTTCCTCAAAGACAGAGGCAGACACAGTATATGAGGAATTAGAGAAGCCTGAATTTCAGTTCTTACTATACTACTTATTTCTATAAATAAGATTTTCTGGCCTCACTTTTTTTTTCTGCATCACTTTTGTCCTACCTGCCCTAATAGATTGTCCTCACGTATAGCAAGTGTGCAGTAAATACTTAGGTACCAAACATATAAATGAATAAAATCTGTACTAGTTTGCTAGGGCTGCCATAATAAAATACCACAGACTCATGGCTTAAACAAGAGAAATTAATTTTCACCCAGTGCTGTAGGCTGGAAGTCCAAGATCATGGTGTAGGGAGATTTGGTTTCTCCAGAGGCCTCTGTCCTTGGCTTGCAGATGACCAGCTTGTTGCTGTGTCCTTTCTCCACCTTTCCTCTGTGCATACACACCCCTGGTGTCTCCTCCCTCTCTTATAGGATTAGGGCTCCACCCTAGTGACCTCAGTTAAAATTAATCATCTCTTTGAAGGCCCCATCTCCAAACATAGTCACGTTGATTATGGCCCACCTATAGGACCTCATGTTATCTCCTTGAAGGCCCTATCTCCAAATGTATTACATTCAGAAGTACTGGGAGTTGGAACTTCGACAAATAAACAGATTTTGAGGGGGACACTGTCAGCCCATAGCAATAGCTAAATTAAAATGACCTTAGGAACCTGAATAATTACACAAATATCCAGTGCTTTTAAATTTCCATGCGTAAGAAAGAAATCCCATAGTAAATGAGATGAGAAACGATCCAAGTGGGTCTCAATCCTGAACCACAGGTGACATATAAGGTAAGTTGTACTATGGGTCAGTTAGCATCAGGTAGCAACTATTATTTTCATGTTTCTGCATGGTCAGGTCTCCCTGATCAGAGCACTAGGAGTCTGGGTTAAAGGATGCTAAATGGCAAACCAGCCTGAGAAGTTAAAGACAGAGATATCTGGAGAGGATTACTGGTTTATCTCCCCAGAAGCCATTTGTTAACATTCCAAACAGTAATAGACCTAGGGGCCTGGGTTCATCTCTCTAGAGAGAATTTGTTTACATCCCACAGAATAAAAGCTCAAAAGTGTTGCCCTCTCTTTCTCTGAAGGAGAGGAAGGGCAGGTATGCTCCTGTGTAAGCTCCCAAAGTCATAATAGAGCTCCTCTCCTGTGGCATGAACCCACTGTATGTGCAGGTGACATCTGCCCTCACCATGTCACCCCATGAGGGACTGAGGCCTGGGGAACTGTCACAGATGTTCTGTAAGTTAGTAATTGGTCTGTTCCCTGATCCAACCACCTCATGTCTCCTGTCAGGATAAAATAAATACATAGAGATTAAAAAAAAAAACCCAAAACTTAGAGGCTGCAGTCTCTAGATTTAAGATCCTAAAATTTCTGAAGGCCAAGATCTAAAGAAAAGCAGGTAAAAATATTTAGAACAAGGTGCCTTTAAGAGTAGGCAACCAAGTACTAGATTTGATTAGCTATTTTCCCCTTTCCAGACAGACAACTATTCATTGCAAGTGGCTTAAAAAGAAAAAATCTTTAGTTTCTAAAAATCTTGGTGAGATTTTTACTGGACCAAATTTTTAGCTTATCTTTTGTAATAAGCACAATAAATTTTAATACCAAGATCACTTTGTTTCTGTTGGTGACGTGATGATTGTTTGTAGGACATTATATCAACATGTCACCTGAAACTTGTCCTGTTGTCTTTGAATTGGTGCAGAACACTCTAAACCTGCAAAGATATGTCCCCCACTTTGCGCTGATCAGAAGCCAAAAACAGTCCTATCAATATGCTCAGAAAAGTTGAATGAAACTTTTTAATTAGATAGAAATACTTTAAACAAATAAAGAGCTATTACAATTTAAGAAAACAAAAATAAGATGCCTTGTCTCCAAAGGTAAAGTCTTCTCTCAAAGTAGGGCTGCTTTTAGCTACACTTATACTCCACTGCGCAACTTTTCTGTTCTTTCAAATCTCGTGGCAAATGTGACGAACTGTTGTGCTTTAGCGGCTCCTTACCTCCTTTAGCAAACACCTAATTAAAACTTTTAAATGAAATTAAAGAGCTGCTGAAATAAATTTACTTAGTGACAAAGTATAACCTTACACCTGCCGACAGACTTATTGATTGTAGATGGGCAGCAAGGTGAACTTATCAGGAATTATATTCAAATACAAACCACTCTCCACCTACTGACAAGGTGTGTGTGTTTTTAAAGCTTCTTTCACAGAATCTGAGTTTGAGAGGACCTCGGATCATCTAAACCATCCATCAATCAAAAATTTACAATACTCTTGCAGAAGGACATGCAGCCTGAACAAGTACTGTCGAAGAGGTCTGTCATCTTACAAATCCACTCATTCCATCACTGGGACTCTCTAGATGCTAGAAACTCCTTCTTTATATTGAACCAAAATTCACCTCCCCATAAATTACACATATTGATGCTAAGTCTGGCTTATGGATCATAAAAATTAAGTCTTTGTTTCAATCAATAATTCTTCAGACACATGGAGATCACTGCCATGTCTGTTTTAATCTTCTTCTTCAGTTGGTTATTGATTCTAACATCCAAATCTGTGTTTCTTCATGCTCTTTTGATCAAAGCTTTCTATGCCTTGGACTCATTAGTAGCACCCCAGCACTCACACCAGGATCAAACTCTACCTCAGCGTCAAGCTGTTTTATCTTCCAGACATGATAGACACATTGCCTTGGACTTACAAGCTTTTCAGAGCTGAAAATAGATGAAAGTGAGCTATTGGCTCCACAATACTAAACAAAACCTTAAAAACTGAAATAAAAGTTTTATCAGATATCTGTAAAACTTATCGTTTTGCCAGATTCATTATTAAAGTTAATATTCATTAAAAATAATTACATATGAAAACAACCTGTAGGTTAGTTTTGACTTCTCAATAATTTCCAAGAATGCACGATTGCAGAGAAATGAGAGCTCATCATAAATTAAATGAGTTATTGCAGCTAAATCACTTCAAAGGCAAAAACCATAAACGTCTTTACAAATTATAAGCAATATGTTATACATATATATTTATAATATTAATGATTTTTGCGTTTAAACAGAAGTAGAAGATTCTATAAAGGTCTCAAAAATGACCTTTAAAATTAGGAACTACAAACTCGCTAAGAATCACCTAGGGGATATATGATAAATTCAGGGTTCTGACCCCCGCCTCAGCCCTACTAAATTAATACTCTAAAGTTTCACTTCTGCTGATTTTAACCCAAACTTCCAGGTCCTATTCCTGACTTTTCCTCAATATTTAGTCACTCATCTCTGACTTCTGACCTGCAACCCATTTCTTGTCAGGTACGCTGACATTTGAATCCCTCTGGCTGGAAGCCGTCAAGTCCTCACATTATTACTATAGTGTTCAGACTGTGTACCAAAATCCACATAGAAACGTTCATTTCAATTTTATCCACAGTGAATGCCAACAAAAGAATGACACGACGATGAATTGTCAAAATTAAATCTTTCCCAGCGTCCCCAGTGCTAAAGTATCATCCACTTTTATTTTTTCCTTCTTGCTTCCAGCTTGAATAGCCTCAGGCATGTATGGAAACTCTGCTGCCCTGAGTGCACAAGGGAAGTTAATCCCTCCAAGGAGAAATGGTCCCTAATCTGGGGTGAGGGTGATTTACAGCTCAAGAAATGCATCTCCAGATCAGATCAGGTCATTCTGGCTATAAGACCTTAAAGTGAGGAGAATCTCATTTCTCGAGCCACTTAAATCAGTAGGAAATGCAAAGATCTTTTTTTAAGACTCATTACCAAGCCATGGAGCATCACCAGTTTTTTCCCCTAGCAGTAGATTTTGGTTAGTCATTTTTCTAAAAATGATTCTAGCACTTACTGTGCCTTAAATGGTCTCCAATGAACCTGAAATAGTAACAGAGTCTCCTTAAATACTACTGGGGTATGACTTGGAGCCCAGGAATTACAGAGTTCAATAAATATTAATGAGTTTTAATGTTAATATCAAAAAATATTCCTATAGGATATTCAGCTTATCTGCTTTTTATATCATTTTCTACAGGAGAACTTCATCTCCTGTAGAAAATGACACAGCCAACATTCACCTAATACCAATATCTAAAGAGACAAAATATTTATTATAAAAAATGTTATAAAAAACTGTTATAACAGTTAAAAATAGTAACTTCTTTCTTAAGTTAAAATCAACTTCTTTGAAATCAAATATATCCATGTAAGGCCATGATACTAAAAGGGAAAAAAAAAAACCTTGGGGAGGATTTTTAATATTAGACTTGTCAATGTATCTGTGCTTTGCTGAAAATAAACTAAGCAGAGTGCTAAAGACAGATTTGGCAACAGAATTTACCGTAATTACTGAATCTTCAGAATGGAACATTCATAAAAATAAACACCGGACACGTGCCTGGGCCCATATAGAAACTGGGCCTGGTTTTGTGTAAAACGGCACACTTAACACATCCAACCATTTTTGCTATAGATTAGCAAACCCTAGAAGAGTTACATATGATGGACGTATTTTTTTTTTAACAATCATAAACTCACTGGACAAAGAAAAAAAGAGAGGCAATAATAACAACAGAATTTTGGAAACTCAAAAGCAAATGGACAAGTGCCAACTCGCTTGGCAGAACTGAAAGAGCAAAATCCTAAACCAGCAATGGGGAAAGCTATGAAATAATCTGGTATACACGGTAGATTCTCGAAAGGCTAAGAATTCTACCCCTCCTAGGGTAGGGCTCCAGAGGGATGCTATGATGAGACAAATTGGTTTAAAGACATATGAGAGGCATTATATTCCGTATATCTCATACTCACTTCATGCTGCTGGGTTACGGCCCCTCCCCCAGTACAGCAGAACGCTAGAGATTTACTCTCTGAAGAGAGTAAAGCACGGAGTTTCTGGACTGAGGGGGACACACATACAGAAGAAAGTGGGGACACCTCACTGCAAACAGGGGAGTTTAGCAAACTTCACATGATGACTGCTGAGATCTCTCAAGTCAATTCCTTTATTGGCTCCCAGGACAATGGCAGCCCTGTCGTTACTCTCCAGGCAAGAGGTTGCATGAATTTTCTCTGGGGAATTAGCTCAGCCTAACAGGAAATATCTAAAGATACCAACTTCCACATCTGGAATTTCCTCAACAGCCAGATCACCCTAAAGCAAAGGACACCAAAGAAAATCCTGCCCAATGCTGTGAGCTTTCAATCACCTTTGCTAGGCCCCGCTCTTACATGAAGACAACCAGAGATCCCCAGAGACCTCAGGAGAGCCTCAAGATAGATACCAGATAGAGAAGAAAACAACTTAGTAGAAACAGAGAGTATCTGAAAAGAAGCAAATTTCAAAAACATAACTGTCCATATCCTCTGAGATAAGAGAAATATTGCATCCATGAAACAAGAATATGATAATTTAATAAGGAACATTAAAAGCAGCAGTTCTCAAACTTTCTGTTCTAAGGATCCCTTTCCCTAATACTCTTTTTTTTTCCCCTAATACTCTTAAAAACTTGAGGATCCCCAAAAGTTTTTGTTTATGTAGATCATATCCATCAGTATTTATCATATTAGAAATTAAAACAGATAAATTTAAAATATTTATTGATTCAATATAACATTATATAATATATAACCAATATAAAAACATAAGTAACGTATTTTTATGAAAAAATAATTATATTTTCCAAAACAAAAAATAATCAGTGACAATAGTGACTTGGCTTTACATTTTTTCAGTTCTCTTTAATGTCTGAGTTAATAAAAGACAGCTGGATTCTCAAATCTGTTTCTGCACCCCACTGGTGGCAGATCATCCAATAGGTACATGATAAGAAGTTCCAGAAAGAGGAAACACAGAAAGGATACCATTATAAAAATGATTAAAGAGAGTTTTTCAGACATAAGTTTCAGATTGAAAAGTCCCATCAAGTGCACAAACAAATGAATAAGTGTAGACTCACCTAAGTCTACATCAGTGTAGACGTTTCTGAATCAGAGCTAAAGAGCAATCATACAAGCCTTCTGAGAGAAAAAAATAGGTCACATCCAAAAGATGAGGAAGCAGAAAAAACTCAAACTTCTCAAATAGCAGTTCTGAAATCCATAAGAAAATAAAACAGTACCTTCAAAATCCTGAAAGATAATTATTTACAACTAAACTCTCATCAAGTGTAAGGGTAGAACAGAGACATTTATAGAAATGTAAAATTTCAGAAAATTTTTCTTCATAATCCATTCCCAAGAAACTATCAAAAAATGTATTCCAACCAAGTAAGTCCTTAAACCACATGTTAAAAAATAAAGACAAGGGATACAGGAAACAGAAGATTCAACACAGAAGACAGGAAAAGGGAATATTGGGAATACTCAGGATGATGATGATGACAAATTCCTAACTAACACATCTGTTCCCCAGGTGTAGAGAGCAAGCAGTCCAGAATGAAGGGTGCCAAGATCTATAAAAAGATGAACCTGATGAGAATGCCTGTATAGAGAATAGATGTAGACAACTGTTGGAAAGTTCGGGATTAAATTAACGTTATACAAATAGAAAATCAAGCAAATAAGTAATCATAGGTAATTATTAACTCCAGGGAAAACAGAAGGCAGTGCATGAAAGGAAGTATGATCATAGCCTCCTAACTGACTCAACTCAAAATAGCATATACATAGTCTTAATAATAAAATCTAACACAAATTATAATCCAGCTATATTGAGACAATAGAGTGGGGGAAGGTAAGTACGCCTGTCAAAGTAAAATGGGGGAAAGAAAACTACCTAATTCCTCATCTTTCAAAGTGGGAATTCAATAGAAAATATCAAAAATTGATTTAAAGAAAGAAAGAGTAATACATGCGTATTATTTATAGACATGGAGGGAAATTCTGAAACCTAAGCTAAAAATATTTAAAGAGGGCACCTCTGGGGAAGGAGAAAAAAGATGACTTTTCATCTATAACAAATCTTTCGTAGTTAACTCTTTAAATGTACAAATATGATGAGAATACAACTTTTTTTTAGGTTAAATATATATTCATTTTAATGTACACAAATGAAAGGGGATTATATTATATTTTAGGTATTTGGGTATATTTCAAGGATATGTTAAATTTGCTGGTAGGAAAGTGAAGGTAAAAGTTAAAATTAGAACTTGTAAACTCAGAGTGAAGGCCAAAATGCATGAAATTCCTTAATGCAAACCTGAGCACTTACATTTACTAAAGAATATAAGGTTTTTAAAATGTTGCACAAGTTTCAAAAAGCAAAATAAATCAAATCCATCAAAACTCAAGCAATTGGGTCAAAAGAAAGCTACTCTACTGTCTCATTCTGGTTAGGTCTTCCCAAACATTTGAACTTTTGAGGAGACTGAACACATTTACCACAAACTGAGGCTAATGTTCTTAAACATTACATCCTTGGTGAATTTTAGAACTCCCAGATGAACAGAGATAATGCCACTGGCCTGTGTGAATTGGGAAAATGCAAATCTGCCTGGTGACATACTCTTAGCAAACTGAAAATTTTGATAATTATTTTTTAAGCTAACTTAATCACAGAAGGAATCTTCTCATCACTGCTGTGTACAGACTTGTTTGTTTAGTATTACTGCTTCAAAGATAGAATATCTATTAAAGCTAAAAGTTAGACTCATGTGTGGTCTTACTAAGGATATAACCAAAGAGAGATTTTCATTGCATCTGATATAAATTGTGGTATAGAATCACCTGTAGGTATTTTGGGTTCCTCTCCAGTACATGGCACATGCGAACTTCTCAGTGTATGCGAATGTTAATAATGATGATGATACATTTGAAATCAATTCTGCTAAAGTCACGAGTCAGTCCAGTTGATTCTATGTCCTATACTTTTAGTATTGAGGACATCAAATGGTGACCAGTGTCAGTTTTGACACGGCTGAGCATTTGGGCTGAATTTATCAAATATTTACTAAGTACCATCCTTTTGTTTCGGGTACTGTGTTAGGCTGTGCACAAAATGGGATGTTCACATGATAAAGCCTCAGGAAGTGCTTGGACTATTTCTCTATATTAGTCATAAGAAACTGTCCTTGTTCTTCCCATTAAATTCCAGTATGCCTTGCCTGTGACGATCATCCAAGTTACCCTGGAACAGAACTGGAGTTGCTCATTGCCTGGGAGAAAATAGTCATCAAATTTCCCAGGGACGGTGGTGGGGTGGGCTTCCTGGACCTTTCCCGAAAGGCATTCCTTTGTCTCATACAGTCATAAGCTCAGCTGCTTTGGGAGAAACCCTCACCTAAGCTATATTAAAATAGCAATGGGAGAATAAAGTACAAGGGGTCAAGCATGTTTGGGGATTCACTACTGCTCTCTATCATTGGGAATGATGGGTCTTCAGCCGCATAGAACCGGCAAAGAGTGATAATGAACAAGGAACAGGAAAAGGCCCATTGGTGATGGTGGGGTGGGGCCTGGGGACCCATGCTGGTGAAAGGTGGGAAGGCAGTAAGGAAAAAAACAGAAAGCACAAAGGTTTGAAATCAAAGACCTAGGTTTAAATATCAGGCCTACCCCTTCCCTGGTGTATTTTTTTTAGCAAATAATTTATCCTTTTTGAGCTTCAGTTCTTGTTTGTAAAATAGAAATGTTAATACCTATTTTGGGGGTCATTTGAAAATTTTTTTTTTTTTTTTTTTTTTTTTTTTGCAGTACGCGGGCCTCTCACTGTTGTGGCCCCTCCCGTTGCAGAGCACAGGCTCCGGATGCGCAGGCTCAGCGGCCATGGCTCACGGGCCCAGCCGCTCCACGGCATATGGGATCCTCCCGGACCGGGGCACGAACCTGTGTCCCCTGCATTGGCAGGCGGACTCTCAACCACTGCGCCACCAAGGGAAGCCCTGAAAATGTTTAATAATTCATATAAACTCCCAAAGCATTGGACTATATTGCTGCTGTTGTTGTATAATGTAAGTCACAGTGACACCAGGGCAGGTCAATCTCAGTTATGACCCTGAAAGTGGCCTTTACAGCACAGAGACAGTGAATCCAGGAAGCAACATTCAGTATTCTGGTGTCAAGTAGGAGGGGAGGTCATGAGAAGATCAGACTCGTTGGAGGCAGTGTCTCAGCCAGACGTGAAGGTCCAGGGGCAAGTTAGGCACACACTTCTTCCCTACTGCCCTGGTTTTCACAATGACAGAGTGGGACAGACAGAATAACGTCATCCTCAAAGATGGCCACAACCATGTTATGCTACATGGTGAAAGGGACTTGGCGGGTGTGATTAAGTTAAGGATCTTGAAATGGGGAGGGTATCCTGAAAGTTTTCAGGAGTAGGTCCAATGTAATCACAGGTGTCCTTGTAAAAGAGAGGCAGGAGGGTCACTGTCAGAGAAGGAGATGTGACGGTGGAAGCAGGGGTCAGAGGGATGCCCTTGCTGGAGGGGAGCCATAAGCCAAGTGATGTGGGCAGCCACTGGAAGCTGGAAAAGCCAAGGACCGATTCTTTCCTAGAGCCTCCAGAAGGAACACTGCCGATACCTTGATGTTAGCCCAGTGAGACTTATTTTCACACTTCTGACCTCCAAAACTGTAAGATAACTGTGTTGGTTTAAGCCACTAAATTTGTGACACATTGTCAGAACAGCAAGAGGTACTGAGACACAGACTTTCCCTGAATACCCCTGGCCTGTCCCCACCCCTTAGTGCTCTCCCTGGAGTTTGAGAGAAGAATCACATGATCAACGCTCCCTACCTCCTGGGGGGCAGCCCTTGCAGGAAGCATATAGCTCTGGCCCCTCTATGCCGTTGCTTCCACAGGCACTGACCCCAAAGCAGGGTGGGTGGGAGGTGTCTGCAGTCTTTCAGCACTGCCTGTGTCTGGATGAGCAAGTCCAGTTCTGGAGTTAGGTACAGGGAACCCACTAGGGCAGCATAGGTAAACTGTATTTTCCAACCCAGCTTGGGAAACTTTCAGTACAAAGCTACTGTTTTGATCTTCATCTGTCTGCTTTCTCTCTCAAATGATTCAGAACTCAGATGGGGAAAGGGAAAGAATCCAGCTTCAAGCACCAAGACTCTCAAAACCTGTACATGATGTGGGGTTCAGTTCTCAAGAGGGTCCATCAGGACAGAAATCCATCTGAATCTCAGAATCTCATACTGAGCTGATGTGGAAAACCTAGCTTGCTACCCTTAAGAGTAGGTGAGTGTTGAAACTATATCCAAGGTCTGATGAAGGTAGACACTATAAAAGTTTACCAGGACACAAGAGGACAGAAAGCTATGATAAATACTTTATTAGGATTGGCTGAGGAAGTAGGGCACATCTGAGACTGCAGGTGAGGTTATCGGTGGATGTGGCTTCAGGGCATTAGAGAAGCAAGACGAGAGCTGGCATTCTAGGCACATAGCCCATGAAAAGCCTAGAGAGATAGCCCGACCTGCCAGCCTAAGATGTGTCCACATTCTGTCTCCAGATAAATCCTGCCTTCAAAAGCAGACAAAATACTGCAAGAACGTGTGTTGGCATCTTCAGTCTTCCAAAGAAGGGAAGGCAGCAACCCTCGGATTTCTCAATTTCACCAGCTTGTGTTTCCACGATTCCATCATTAAAATCCTATTTGAGGCCACAAGGAGAACTACTGATGGCAAGTATAAATGTATAAAGCAATTCTATTGGGGCCTAATTATTGCTGAATTTGTTACAGCAAATATGTGAAACTCTGTTCCACTCACTTCCAGATGACTTGTAGATATTCATCATACTCCCCTTAGGCATGTAGCAAACAAAAAGTTCTGTATCTCTTTTATTAATTTTTCAGTCAAAAGGCGGCCATTAAGAAACAGATTGATTGCCATTATCAATCATCTCACAAAATCGGGAAGTCATTCCCCAGCTGTGGATTGATCACTGGCGAGTCTGGTTCAAATGATCTCGGTCATTATCACGGCCAGGAGCAGCCTACGAGAGCCACAGCCCTCACAGCAAGGGTTTCCAGCGCAAATGAAATTTCATTACTCAAGGAAGTAGTGACTAAATCTCAGCAGATCATTCCTGCCTCCCTCCTCTTCGTTTGCTTGCCTTTAGCTTTTACAGCATTCCCAAGACTAATGCATTCCCGAGAATTACCCAAGGGAATTGAGGAAAGTTCCTTCTCGAAGAATCTGGAGCTCGCGGGTTACCTGGATGAAATGCAGGGGACAGGAAAAGCACGTGGATAGAGAAGGTGGAGAAAGACTTCTACCTTGGAAACATAGAAGAAATGAGAGGAATGAACTCTTTGTCTCTGTTTATAAAAACTATTTCTCCATTTACAAACCATGTCAGTTTTGAAGAAGTATTTGAATAGTTAGGCCCCATGGCATCTGAGCCAAGTATCACATGTTTACAAATTGACTTGGCGTACAAAAGAAAAAGTCACATTATAGAAAGGGTCTGATTATGGACAAATTCCCATTTCTCAGACAGAGAAGAAGCTTGGTATGTGGTAAGTTAAATGGCTGTAAAATTTTCATTGGAATAAGGCAGTCTCAAGGAAGTTATATAGTCAAAGAGGTTTTTTACTTCTTTACAAAGGTAAACAGAAAACAAGACCATGGGAGGATCCTTTCCACCAAGGGTCATGTGAGCACAGGGATCAGATTTGAGAATGTTGATGGTATCGAATTCTATCACAGAAAAGTGTGAGAAACTGAAGATATATTTTATTATCTACAAACAGCACAATTTCCTTGTTAAGGTCCTCACCTATCTTAGTTTATTCACCCAACACGTATTCACTGAGCACCTACTATATGCCAGGCACCGAGTCAGGCTTGGAAATAGAAAATTAAAAAACAGAGACTCTGCCATTAAGGAGTTCAGAATCCACAGAAAAGGCAGACATGCAACGAAACTGTAAAACACAGGGACGAGTATTTGTGATATTTTTGCCTTAAGGCATGCTAGTTACTACTCAAATGGTTGACCTCCTCTGCCAACTGCTAGTTACCAGTCTAGCAAGGAAAGAAATATAGAAATTGAGAATACACCTTTAGAAACTCATAAAAGTTTGAAATGACCGTGACATCCAAGCACATTATCACTTTTCTGGTAATTCATTTATATTGTATGTTACAGAATGTCAGACCATGACGGATAGGAAATTAAAAAAAAACAAAACAAACAAATCAGTCCTTAACTGTAGATCTTTTGAGAGACACTGCTTAAGGTTTTAGAGACATTATATTAAAACTACATGAAGTGAAACTATATACACAGATAGGAACACTATAATTCTTTGCCACATGCCCCATTAGTTAAAAGGGATTAGATAATTTTTCTTAAACACTGCAAACCACAGAAACTGGCCTAAAGACTTTCTTTTAGCTACTAGCCTGGGAGTGTGCTGGCTATCCAGGATTCTTAGAAAAGTTTTGTTGGCCTGCAGAGTATTTTTTCATTTGATTTTACATTCCACATTTAAAGTTTAGGTAATTTCAGAAAAATCCTGATAATTGCCTTTTCTTAAGGAAATGTGGGAACACAGGCCTATAGCCCACAGGGCTGTGGCTGAGGAAATGCAGCTTCTCATCCTGGTACCTGGGTTCCTCCTTTAAACTGTCTACCTGTTGTTTGTATATATGTGAGTTTAAACCACCTTTCCTTGTCTGCATTTTATTGGTCTGGTTGGAGATGTTCGTACATCCCTGCCACTCTCCCGTATATCTTGTCTGTAACATTTTGTAACGCAAATAGAAAACTGTCCCCTCTGGTAAATAAAATGTGGATGGGTTTTAAGTTTCAAAAGCAGCATACCAGCCTTGGTTCAAGAAATTCTGAGATGATCAGAAAAGGAGAGGTTTTTGCAAATGCCACACATTGTAGGCAACTCCCAAAAAGATGGCTGGTAAAAACCCTTACTCTTGCAGTATAATGAAGAAGAGATTTTATGTACCAAAATGAACTCCTGGAGTAATGGAAGATGGTAGAGGAATAGGTGGACGTGGAGTTTCTCTCTCTCCACAGATGCGTCAGGAATACAGCTATAGATGCAACAATTCTTACAGAACACCGGCTAAAAACTAACAGAAGATCTGGGACACTGTAAAGGACTACAACGATCCCTGCGTAACTGGGTAGGACAGAAAAAAGAAGGGAGTGGGAGGAGGAGAGGAAGCAGGACAGGACCTGCACCCTGGGGTGGGGGAGCTGAAGCAGAGGAGAGATTCCCGAATTTGGGGAAACCCCCACTGCATTGGGGAAATCGACTGGGACAGAAGAGAAGCATCTGAGGCTGTCGGGGGAGGGTGACGTGGCCAATCTGTGGCAGACGGGACAGAGCGAGAAATACACAGATGGTCCGAACCACGGCCCTACGTGGCCCAGACTGAGACTTGTGTTCACAGGTGTGCAAGGGGGCTGGGAGCTGGTGCGTGGGGATTGGAGAACAGGCCCAGAGCGAGAACTGCTGTTGGCTTTGGGGAGACAGACTGGGGGATGGGAGGGAGGAAATCAGCAGGGAATGCCTAGGAGGAAGACTGGACTGCCATGGAAGCAGGTGCTACAGCTGAGTCACACGCAGGGGGAGGAGCCACTATTGTAGTCTCTCTCTCTCCACACGCTGGTGCCTGCCAACGACAATAAAAGAAGCCCGCTCAGGGCTGGCTCTTGCGTGCCGGCTGCTGAACAATAAAAAAAAGCCCCCTCAGAGCTGGCCCTCCCGTGCCTTACGCCAGGCGCCAGAAAAGGCCCTCACTAGGGCCATATCTCCTGTGCCCGTGGCCACCGCTTCCCTATGCATTTGGCGCCACCAGGGCTCCCGCGATCCAAGCAGTCAGACCACCTCTGCACCCGGTGCTCACGGGGGCAGACCCAAGAGCGCCAAGGCAGCCTCAGGACTCCTGTGGGTGGACCACACACAGAGGTGGGGATAAAACCAAAGCTGAACCCCAGGGATGGGGTGACTAAGGAAGAAGATCGAAAATCGTTCCATCAGCTGTACAAGCAGCAGATTAAATCCCGTCTATGGAATATCTGAGCAGACAACAAGGGTTCCCACAACTGAAAACGGTCTAGCTCTGGCAGCTGTGGACTTTGGGGGCAGCACACGCAGGAACTGGGCCAGATGAGAGTCTGAGGGGTCCCCACAGGGCCCACAGCAGGTTCAGAGACCAGCCCAGAGGCAAAGGAGAGCCTCTTGGGGACGCGGAGGTGGGCTGTGGCTCAGGGCATGTGCAAGGACACTCACAGCAGAGATCCCAGGGAAATTGAGTTATTACTACTAATTTTATTATGTTTTGATTCATTCTGTTGTTGGTTCTAGCTTTTTTTTTTTTTTTTTTTTGGTTTCTTTTTCTTTCTGTTTGTTTCTTGTTGTTTTAGTTAGTTTTTTTTAATTTAGTCTTTTGGGATCTCTGTGTTTTATAACATATTTTTATTTTTTAAACGTTTCTATATCTACTTTGCTTTTCTGTTGTGCTGTGCTCTTTTCCCATATTTTTTTCTTATTTTTCTTTAATATATTTTTCTTTTCTTTTTATATTTCCATTTCTGCTTTGCTGTTCTGTTGTCCTGTGTTCTTTCCCTTTTTACTTTATTTTATTATTATTTTTAAATCACTTTTTTTGGTTTGTTCTGTTTCCTTACTTTATTCTTCACTTGGCACACTGGTTTTGTTTTGGTTTTAGGTTACGTGTTTTTGTTAGTTTTAATCCTAATTGTTTGATTTCAATTTTGAGTTCTTCTATTTGTCTGGCTGCTCTCTTGCTTTTCGTTTTATTTTGCTCTGTTTTTGTTTCTTTTATGTGTGTGTGTGTGCACTTCCCTGTTTCTGTTTGTTTGATTTTGTTTTTCACCATTTCTCTGGGGTTTTGTCGTTTTTTTCTTTAATATATTTTCTATTTTGTTTTTTATGTTTCTATTTCTATGTGGCTTTTCTGTTCTGTCTTCTTTCCCCTTTCTCTTTTTCTTTTTTTAATGATTTTTGTCAGTTTGTTTTGTTTCTTTGCTCCATTCTTCAGTTGGCAGTCTGCTTTGGTTTTGTTTTATGGTTTTGTGTTTTTGTCAGTTTTGTTTTTAATTGTTTGATTTCATTCTTGGGTTCTCTTGTTTGTCTGGATATTCTCTTCCTTTTTGATTTATCTGGTTCTGTTTTTGTTTCTTTTGTGTGTGTGCGTGTTTCCTTTTTTCTGTTTGTTCGATTTTACTTTTTACCATTTGTCTGGGATTTTGTTAGTCTTTTTTTTTTTTTTTAAATCCCCTTTATTGCTGGGATAAGGGACTAGCGGGGTCTTGGTCTGCCAACCAGAAGTCAGGTCTGAGGCTCTGGGGTGGGAACACCGAGTCCAGAACATTGGACCACTAGAGAATTGGCGTCCCAGGGAACACTAATCACCAAGAGCTCTCATGGCGGCCTCCAACTGAATCCAAGACCCACCTCCACCCAACTGCCAGCAGCTCCCAGTGCTGGATGCCTCACACCAAACAACAAACGAGACAGGAACACAAACCCACCCATCAGAACACAGACTACCTAAAATCATACTAAGCTCAGAGACACCCCAAAACACACCACCTGACATGGCCTTGCTCAGCAGAGGGAAAAGGCTCAGCCCCACCCACCAGGACGCAGGCACCAGTCCCTCCCATTAGGAAGCCTATGCAAGCCACTGAACAAACCTTACCACCAGGGGCAGAGAATGGAAGCAAGAGGAAATACGACTCTGCAGCCTAGGGAAAGGAGACCTCAAATACTGTACGTAAGACATTTATTTACATTTACATTACATTTATTTACATAAGACATTTATTTACATTTACATTACATTACATTTAGGAGAAATATCTTGCAGGCAAAGGAGCAAGCTAAAAACCCACAAGACCAAATAAATAAAGAGGAAATAGGCAAACTACCTGAAAAAGAATTCAGAATAATGATAGTAAAAATGATCCAAAATCTTAGAAATAGAAAAGAGAAAACCCAGAAAACGTTTAACAAGGACCTAGAAGAACTAAAGAGCATACAAACAGTAATGAACAATACAGTAACTGAAGTTAAAAACACTCTAGAACGAATCATAGAATAACTGAGGCAGAAGAACGGATAAGTGAGCTGGAAGACAGATGGTGGAAATAAGTGCTGCAGAGCAGAATAAAGGAAAAACAATGAAAACAATGGAGGACAGCCTCAGAGACCTCTAAGACAACATTAAGCACACCAACATTCGAATTATAGGGGTCCCAGAAGAAGAAAAAATGAAAGGTCTGAGAACATATTTGAAGAGATTATAGTCAAAAACTTCCCCAACATGGGAAAGGAAATAGTCAATCAAGTCCAGGAAGCACAGAGTGTCCCATACAGGAAAAACCCAAGGAGAAACATGCCGAGACATGTATTAATCAAACTAACAAAAATTAAACACAAAGAAACAAATATTCAAAGCAGCAAGGTAAAAGCAACAAATGACATACAAGGGAATCCCAATAAGGTTAAGAGTTGATCTTTCAGCAGAAACTCTACGGGCCAGTAGGGAGTGGCAAGATATATTTAAAGTGATGAAAGGGAAAAACCTACAACCAAGATTACTCTACCCAGTGAGGATCTCATTCAGATTCAATGGAGAAATCAAAACTTTACAGACACACAAAAGTTAAGAGAATTCAGCACCACCAAACCAGCTTTATAATAAATGCTAAAGGAACTATCTAGGCAGGAAACACAAGAGAAGGAAAAGACTTACAAAAACAAACCCAAAACAATTAAGAAAATGGTAATAGGAACATACATGTCAATAATTACCTTAAATGTAAATGGATTAAATGCCCCAACCAAAAGACACAGACTGGCTGAATAGATACCAAAAAAAGACCCATATATATGCTGTCTACAAGAGACCCACTTCAGACCTAGGGACAAATACATACTGAAAGTTAGGGGATGTAAAAAAGTTATTCCATGCAAATGGAAATCAAAAGAAAGCTGGTGGAGCAATTCTCATATCAGACAAAATAGACGTTAAAATAAAGACTATTACAAGAGACAAGTAAGGACACTACATAATGATCAAGGGATCAATCCAAGAAGATATAACAATTGTAAATATTTATGCACCCGACATAGGAGCACCTCAATACGTAAGGCAAATGCTAATTGCCATAAAAGGGGAAACTGACAGTAACACAATAATAGTAGAGGACTTTAACACCCCACTTACACCACAGGAAAGATCATCCCAACAGAATATTAAAAAGGAAACACAAGCTTTAAATGACACATTAGATCAGATGGACTTAACTGATATTTACAGGACATTCCATCTAAAAACAACAGAATACACTTTCTCCTCAAGTGCACATGAAACATTCTCCAGTACAGATCATATTTGGGTCCAATCAAGCCTCAGTAAATTTAAGAAGACTGAAACCGTATCAAGCATCTTTTCTGACCACAATGCTATGAGACTCGATATCAATTACAAGAAAAAAAAACTGTAATAAAAACAAACATATGGAGGCTAAACAATACACTACTAAACAACGAAGAGATCACTTGAAAAATCAAAGAGGAAATCAAAAAAATACCTAGAAACAAATGACAGTGAAAACACAATGACCCATTACCTATGGGATGCAGCAAAAGGAGTCCAAAGAGGTAAGTTTAGGGCTGCCCTGGTGGCACAGTGGTTGAGAGTCTGCCTGCCGATGCAGGGGACATGGGTTCATGCCCCAGTCTGGGAGGATTCCACATGCTGCGCAGAGGCTGGGCCCGTGAGCCATGGCTGCTGGGCCTGCGCTGGGCCTCTGGATCATGTGCTCCACAACGGGAGAGGCCACAGCATTGAGAGGCCCGCATACCACAAAACAAAACAAAAAAAGAGGGAAGTTTATAGCAATAAAATCCTACCTCAAGAAACAAGAAAAACCTCAAATAAACAACCTAACTTTACACCTAAAGCAATTAAAAAAGAACAAAAAAACCCTAAAGTTAGCAGAAGGAAAGAAATAATAAAGATCAGATCAGAAATAAATGAAAAAGAAATGAAGGAAACAATAACAAAGACCAATAAAACTAAAAGCTGGTTCATTGAGAAGATAAACAAAATTGATAAACCATTAGCCAGACTCATCAGGAAAAAAAGGGAGAAGACTCAAATCAACAGGATTAGAAATGAGAAAGGAGAAGTTACAGCTGACACCGAAGAAATACAAAGGAACATGAAAGACTACTACAAGCAACTAATTGCCAATAAAATGGACAACCTGGAAGAAATGGACAAACTCTCAGAAAAGTACAACCTTCCAAGACTGAACTAGGAAGAAACAGAAAATATGAACAGACCAGTCACAAGCACTGAAATTGAAACTGAGATTGAAAATCTTCCAACAGAAGTCCAGGACCAGAGAGCTTCACAGGTGAATTCTCTCAAATATTTCGAGAAGAGCTAACTAACACCTATCCTTCTCAAATGCTTCCAAAATATAGCAGAGGGAGAAACACTCCCAAACTCACTCTATGAGGCCACCATCACCCTGATACCAAAACCATACAAAGATGTTACAAAAAAAGAAAACTACAGGCCAATATCACTGGTGAACATAGATGCAAAAGTCCTCAACAAAATACTAGCCAACAGAATGCAGCAGCACATTAAAAGCATCATACACCATGATCAAGTGGGGTTTATCCCAGGAATGCAAGGATTCTTCAATATATGCAAATCAATCAATGTGATACACCAGGGGTCCCCAACTCCCAGGCCGCAGACTAGTACTTGTCCGAGGCCAATTAGGAACTGGGCCACTGAGAAGGAGGTGAACAGCAAGTGAAGGAAGCTTAGGCTGCTTCTCCCCATCGCTCACATTACTGCCTGAACCATCCCTCCACCACTGATCTGTAGAAAAACTGTCTTCCATAAAAGCAGTCCCTTGTGCCAAAAACGATGGGGACCACTGTGATACACCATACTAACAAACTGAATGAAAAAACATATGATAATCTCAATAAATGCAGAAAAATTTTTTGACAAAATTCAAAACCCATTTATGATAAAAACTCTCCAGAACGTGGGCATAGAGGGTACCTACCTGAACGTAATGAAAGCCATATATGACAAACCCACAGCCAACATCATTCTCAATGGTGAAAAACTGAAACATTTCCTCTAACATCAGGAACAAGACAAGGATGTCCACTCTCACCACTATTGTTCAACATAGTTTTGGAAGTCCTAGCCACGGCAATGAGAGAAAAAAAGAAATAAAAGGAATACAAATTGGAAAAGAACAAGTAAAACTGTCACTGTTTGCAGATGACATGATACTATTCATAGAGAATCCTAAAAATGCCACCAGAAAACTACTAGAGTTAATCAATGAATTTGGTAAAGTAGCAGGATACAAAATTAATGCACAGAAATCTCTTGCATTCTTATACACTAACAATGAAAGATCAGAAAGAGAAATGAAGGAAATAACCCCATTTACCACTGCAACAAAAAGAATAAAATACCTAGGAATAAACCTAAGGAGGCAAAAGACAGGTATGCAGAAAACTATAATACACTGATGAAAGAAATCAAAGTCAATACAAACAGATGGAAAGATATACCATGTTCTTGGATTGGAAGAATCAACATTGTGCGAATGACTATACTACCCAAAGCCATCTACAGATTCAATGCAGTCCTTATCAAATTACCAATGACATTTTTCACAGATCTAGAACAAAAAATTTTACAATTTGCATGGAAACAAAAAAGACCCCTGAATACCAAAACAATCTTGAGAAAGAAAAATGGAGCTGGAGGAATCAGGCTCCCTGACTTCAGACCATACTACAAAGGGACAGTAATCAAGACAGTATGGTACTGGCACAAAAACAGAAATATAGATCAATGGAACAGGACAGAAAGCCCAGAGATAAACCCACACACATATGGTCACCTTATCTTTGACAAAGGAGGGAAGAATATATAATGGAGAAAAGACAGCCTCTTTAATAAGTGACGCTGGGAAAACTGGACAGCTACACGTAGAAGAATGAAATTAGAACACTCCCTCACACCATACACAGAAATAAACTCAAAATGGATTAAAGACCTAAATATAAAGCCAGTTATTATAAAACTCTTAGAGGAAAACATAGGCAGAACACTCTATGACATAAATCACAGCAAGACCCTTTTTGACCCACCTCCTAGAGTAATGGAAATAAAATAAATAAACAAATGGGACCTAATGAAACTTCAAAGCTTTTGCACAGCAAATGAAACCATAAACAAGATGAAAAGAAAACCCTTAGAATAGCAGAAAATATTTGCAAATGAAGCAACTAACGAAGGATTAATCTCCAAAATATATAAACAGCTCATGTAGCTCAATATCAAAAAAACAAACAACCCAATCCAAAATGGGCAGAAGACCTAAATACACATCTCTCCAAAGTAGACACACAGATTGCCAACAAACACATGAAAAGAAGCTCAAAATCACTAGTCACTACAGATACACAAATCAAAACCACAATGAGGTATCACCTCACACTGGTCAGAATGGCCATCATCAAATATCTAGAAACAATAAATGCTGGAGAGGGTGTGGAGAAAAGGGAACACTCTTGCACTGTTGGTGGGAATGGAAATTGATACAGCCACTATGGAGAACAGTATGGAGGTTCCTTAAAAAACTAAAAATAGAACTACCATATGACCCAGCAATCCCACTACTGGGCATATACTCTGAAAAAACCATGATTCAAAAAGAGACATGTACTCCAATGTTCATTGCAGCTCTATTTACAATAGCCAGAACGTGGAACCAACCTAAATGTCCATCGACAGATAAATGGATAAAGAAAATGTGGCACATATATACAATGGAATATTACTCAGCCATAAAATGAAAGGAAATTGAGTTATTTGTAGTGAAGTCGATGGTCCTAGAGTCTGTCATACAGAGTGAAGTAAGTCAGAAAGAGAAAAACAAATACCGTATGCTAACACACATATACGGAATCTAAAAAACAGTACTGATGAACCTACTGGCACGGCAGGAATAAAGACACAGACACAGAGAATGGACTTGAGGACATGGGGCAGGAAGGGTAAGCTGGGATGAAGTGAGAGAGTAGCTTTGACATATATACACTACCAAATGTAAAATAGATAGCTAGTGGGAAGCAGCCGCATAGCACAGAGAGATCAGTTTGATGCTTTGTGATGACCTAGAGGGGTGGGATAGGGAGGGTCGGAGGGAGACGCAAGAGGGAGGAGATATGGGGATATATGTATACATACAGCTGATTCGCTTTGTTATAAAGCAGAAGCTAACATAACATTGTAAAGCAATTATACTCCAATAAAGATATATATTTTAAAAAAATGAACTCCTAAGAGAAGAACTTGAGAAACCTTATCTTTTTCCCATAGCACTTCTTTTTGTTGTTGTTGCTGTTATTGTGCTTGTTTTTTCAATTTAATTTTTATTTTATATTGGGGTATAGTTGAATCCCACAGCACTTCTTCATTTTATAAGGATTTATCCACTCAACAAATAGGTATACAGTACTTTCTATGCAGGAAGTACATCCTGTATATTGTGGATTCAGTTGTGACCAAAATTAAATCCCTACCCTATGGAGCTTACATTCCAATGGAGAGAGAGAGATAATTAACACCTAAAAATGTGTAAAGAATAATGTAATTTCAGATAATAATTGTAACGAAGAAAACAAAATAGGACAATGGGATAGATAGAAACTGTGAGTAAAATGATGAGGAGGAAACAAGCACACGAAGATTTTGTGGGAGCCAAAAAGCTATAGACAAGGAGGCTATGGGGGACTGACAAGGATGTACCAAAGTCCTCAGCCAGACTGCTGTAGTGAAGAAAAGCAGAGGTGATACAAATACCTACAGACAGGTAGACAGCTCAACCAAGGGAACTGAGAAGAGCATTCCAGGCAGAGTTCCTGTTACCTCCCCAGGTTGTACAGGCTCTGCTGTTTTCTATTTGGTACATCCTAGCCTAGAAGGAAGGGCAGGAGTGATTCTCTGATTCTGGTTCAGCCTTAGTCTCACACAGGCCCTGTGTCGCTGGGTCTTGGATGTGGCGCTTTCTTGGAGAATAAGTATGCAGGTCCTCAGATGGGAGCAAGTTTCAACTGTTGTGGAACTTACAATAAATCTCGCATATCTATGAACTTCCTCTATCTCCACATTTTCTAAATTTCCCCAGGATGCTCAACGAACCACTGTTGATGGAGTAAAACGTCACTTACTGACTTTAGCTTACTCCTCACGGCCTCTGCCATGTGTTCACCTTCACATCGTCTCTGCCCCATTCCCCAGTCCTTCCTAACATCCCTGTCAGCACTACCATCACCATGACCAAAGTCTCAGACAGCGCTTTGAATTTACTGTCAAGTGATATGCCAGGTAATGACACCCAATCAGGTATGCAATGTCCAGGCATAAAATGGAAGGAGTGTTATTTGAAGGTTTTTCCTAACCTTGGTGTGTGCATCTTAATAACACATGTCTTTAAGACCCTAGAAGAATTTCAGTGACAAAGGAGAATTCAAAACAAAAAATAGTTTAAGGCTTAACAAAAGTTAAACAATAATCAGACTTCAAAAGGTCCAGAATCGATTGAGAACCTGAAGAACTTAAAAAGCTGAGTATCATCATAAGTTCCAAGAACAACTATATTGTGTACACTACAAGGACTGAAGAATGAAGCTATTGATTATTTAAAAAATTAATCACCACTTACTGTGATTATGTCTACCACTTGCTAACATGGAATCAAATCAGTAACATTAACCCCTCAAAGTAATTGATATGGAACTAACAAAATGTTTCAAAAGTAAAAATAAAGTGAATCATTTCAAGAATATGAAATTATATAATTCATATTTGAAGATTAAAAATAAAGAATGAGAATATTTAATAACTTCCTTCACTGAAAGGAATTATTTATGTTGGTACAATGAGTAAAATTAAATAGGATGAATAAGAACATGATAACTCAAGACTAGTGTAAAAATTCCCAGATGGTGGGAAATACACAGATTATTTCATTGTTATTGTTCAATATTTATTAAACATCCTGTTTTCCAAATGTTGCCAATTATAAAATTACAAGTGTATGTATCTTAGTAAAGGATCTGGAATGGTTTGTAGGCTCAAAAAATTATACAACTGTTGAAGTTTGTCTTTGAATGATCTTCCCATCTTCCTTTCAATACAATTCAACTACCAGTTATTGGAAAGCTACTAGGGATGAGGCACTGAGTCACAGGCCAACTCTGGCCTCCTGTCCAGGTTGTCAACTCATAAATTATCCACCTTCCATACAAGCCCATCAAAATTCTTAGGCTCTCATCTATGAAAAAAAGAGCACTTGGATTCAAGTAATTCACCCTCTATTGAGAATGACTAACAGGTTTAATCCACTGATACTAGATGCTGTTGTTGCCTGTATCTCTGGGTCCTCACACAGCATTTCTGTGCCTGGGGCTGCTTCTGGAACTGTGGAAGGTTGAATTGTGCATGAATCAGGCCAGAAGTGCTAGAGAATTAACACTAGCCTGGAGTAGCCTTCAACCAATGACTCTAGGGAACCGGTGGTATAAATACCCCAGCTCCCTCCTCCTCAAGTTAAAGAACTATGGTTGCTGGCATCATGATGCACCCTTTATCCTTTGATATACCTCCTCTGTCTCACTTCTCTACTTTCCTACCAGTGTTCTTTGTATCTCCCAACTAAACTACTTGCACTCAAAATTCGGTTAGGATCTGCTTTTAAGGGACACAAACTAGTATACCAGCCATTAAGATGTTTGCATATCAGAAGACGAACTTGTTTAGCCAAATGGCTTTTCTCAATACCAGTAGGTAAGGAGAAACTGTGATTCATGAGGCTTCCCTATGTTCAGGGCTTACATTAGCACCCAATCTTCCTCTGATCTGTCTTCCTTCCTCTGATCTTCTTTACACCCTGCTCAATCTTTGGGCCATCCCAAGCCTCATCCCCAAGCATATTCTGCTGTTTCCCAGCCCTAGTGATCTCTTCCACATCTAGAATCATGTTTCATTTATTGTTTCTTCCACTTGCCCAGCAGTTCTTTCCATCAGAAGACGACCTCACCTGACTTTCTGTGTGACTTTCTCACACAGGTGAGATCCTTTGTGTTAGAACCTGTCTAGTCACTCTTTCTGCAAGGCCCATGCTTCTTTGAGGGGCAAGGTGAGAAGTCCTAGATCAAGGCTTAAAAATGCCCTCACTCTTGGGCTTCCCTGGTGGTGCAGTGGTTGAGAGTCCGCCTGCCGATGCAGGGGACACGGGTTCGTGCCCCGGTCTGGGAAGATCCCACATGCAGCGGAGCGGCTGGGCCCATGAGCCATGGCCACTAAGCCTGTGCATCCGGAGCCTGTGCTCCGCAACGGGAGAGGCCACAACAGTGAGAGGCCTGTGTATCAGAAAAAAAAAAAAAAAAAAATGCCCTCACTCCTTTGGGCACCTGAGATCTGGACTCTGACCTGGCCTCAGCTGCTCCTGAGTGTTTGTTAGGTATTATTTGTAGCTCATCAATGCAGGTGATTTATTTGCACTTTATTGGTGTTACCCTTTCACTTGATTCCTTTAAAAACAGTGCTCAGTTGTAAATCTTTATTTCTCAAAAGACTAACCTGCCAACTTTCAAATCTAAACTCCTCTTCCCCACCTTTCAGAAAAAACCTTGCCAAACCTCTGACTATAGACACTCCCTCAATGGTCCCCAGAACTACTTAGCTTCACAGACTATAGTTGGATGTAAGTATCCTGATACTTGAGTTAACTTCATTCTGCTTCTGAGCAGAGAGGTCATCATCACTCACAGAGCCTTCAACAAAGATCATTTCCACAGACTGAAAAGTTAATTTTGGGTTTATTCCCATGTGTGTCTTTTAGGAAGTGTCTTTTAGCTTCTTTGTAACATCCTTAATTCTAGTTTGGTTTAAAGACATCCATAATATCTACCCAAATTATAATGAACCTCCCTATGGCAAAAAATGAAATCCAGGTAATACCTTTCTATTGAGTGGTACAAGTGTGCATGCATCCTCCAAGCAGATACCTTGCTTTTGAGTGAGCTTCCCCTGTGTTTTTGCTTTCTTTTCCTAAAGTAAATTTATAGCAGAGATGGACTTCTTTGGGATCATTCTGGTCACCATCCTAAATATCTACCAATTTCTGACCATTTTCCAAGCAAATTTCTCTCGCAGATTTTCCAAGTATCAAATAGTTAACAGGGCTTCCCTAGTGGCGCAGTGGTTGAGAGTCCGCCTGCCGATGCAGCGGACAGGGGTTCGTGCCCCGGTCCGGGAGGATCCCACATGCCGCGGAGCGGCTGGGCCCGTGAGCCATGGCCGCTGAGCCTGCGCATCCGGAGCCTGTGCTCCGCAACGGGAGAGGCCACCACAGTGAGAGGCCCACGTACCGCAAAAAAAAGTTAACAATCACAATCAACCAGGCTTTAGACTTGTAGCACTAACCCTCCAATGCTGCGTCTTCATCATGTAACCTTCTCAGGAGATCTCAGCACTTACACCACACGTTGCCTACTTTTCCTCAATATGCATAAAATGGCATGCAACCTCCCAGCAGTAAAATATTGAAGTTCTGCTTTCTAGCCACATGGATCTAAAACACAGCTGTGTTTTCCATGAATTCTTTACTGCAAAGTACAAACATGCCACAGAAACTGGTATCCTATTTTCAAGCTGCTATTGCTTCAGAATTTTTTCAATCTGTTGCTGACGCTGTTCTGAAAAAACATTATGTAACAAAATATAGTTATCTCTTTCTTTCCAAAAAGCAGTTGGGCTTGATTCTCACTGCACTATATAGGACTCTGTGATAGACCTCTTTCCTAGGGGTTTCTCCCAGTACTGCTTCCAGGTTCTGCGCAAAACACATAACTCCCCGCTCCTTGTTGATGGCTTTCTATTTCAGTTTTCTTGTCCTGCCCTGCAATGTCCCTGACTTGGTTCACTTTTTCCCTTTGAATTTCAGTTCTCTTGTAATTTCTCTGCAGGAAGCTCTCCAGCTCCTGCACTGACAAAAGATGCCAAAGAGAATTCAGCAAGAAAAAAATAAGGACTTAGCAAGCATTACAATTTGGATCTATAAGTGAATCACTTTTCATAACCTTTGGGAAAAAACTGGAGAAAAGTGTAGTCAAATGTAAATTACAGATGTGGAGTTCATACAAGGGCTGGTGTCGCAGAGTGGTCTAGAGCGAGTCTACCTTGCTGTAGGTCCTGGCTCTCCCCCTTACCAGGTATTAAATAGCTGCTATTGGTGACCTTGCACAAGTTTCTTAATCTCTCTGTTTTCATTTCCTCATCTGTAAAATGGGCAACAATAGCATCTATCTTATAGGCTGGAGGTAAGGGTTACATGAAAATACATGCTGATAATTAATTGCATACTTTATCATAAATGTTAGCTATTTTTATTGTTCAGCCTAACGCAAAGTGCAGAACAAAGGAGGCTGTTTATTTTCAGGAATTGCTGACATGTCATTTGGAGCACTGGGCTCAGAGGGAAGTCTCTGTCCTTTCTGCCTCCTCACCATCTCTAGGGTAAAGTCTTCCAGGTCTAACCGCCTTTCTGCACACCCCAACAAGCTGGGTGCTCTGTTACCTTCCTTCTGAATCCACCTCGCTGTTGGCTTGCTTTCTGGGCGCATGACACTGCATTGAACTGAATGACTGTGTTGAGGCAAAAAGGGGCTCAATAAATGATACCTCTCACCCTCAGAGGGGTTCTGAACCAATTAAGAAATAAAACAACATAGTAAGGCAAGTAGAAAAAATAGATACACAGTATAACACCTTTATCCTAATAAAGATGGTCTTGGAGAAGATAGCTTGTATCTGCAAGGAAGTGGGTTTCCTTATACTAAGTGCCCCAAACATACAGACTTCCCCTCCCAGGTTGTAACCACAGATCTTCTCAACCTTGACTGTGAAACTCATCACATAGACAAGGGCAGATGTGCTGGCTGGGCAGATTTGCTCCCAAGGAAAAGGGGAAAGGAAGGAATTGAAATGTACATGCCTGGTTTCTCCTTCTCAAATCCCCCCTGAGATTGTCATGTCTCCCTGTAGGGAACTTGCATGACGGGGCAGAGGCGGGCTGACAGCAATGCTAGTGACGCTGCATCTACAGGAAAGAAGACATCAGGAGCGGGGTTGGGAAGAAGCTCTCCTCCCCACACAGGCTGGAAGCTATTACAGCATAAGACCGGCCAATAGTCATGTTAGAGGAGAAGTCGAAATGCAAACTCACAGTCCCTATCATCAGAGCCTTGCTTTCCTGTTTCCTGCCCTGAATTTCTGAACAAAAGAAAAAAAAAGGAGAGAAAGAGAAAGAGAATAAGAGTTACCCACAAAGCCACATTTGAGTTTTAAATAACTCAACTTTTCTTTAATTTGACATGTCTATTATATTCCCTGACATTCCAGGAAGCCCTGCAAAACTGAAAAATACAGCCAGTGCTACACGAAGGTGCTTTCTGGTGCCACACGTGTGCATGAAATGATGCAGCTGGTGACTGACAACGTCTACATCCACCTTCCCCGTTTCATCCCAGTCTCACCAAAATGCAAGATGACTCTTGACACTGACCACAGATAGTGTGACACAGTATTTTTTGATAGGCTCCTAAACACAGTGACCCTAGAATTTGACAAGAGAAAAAAACCGTGGTGGGTGGCAAATGTTGTCTTCATTATGACTTCTCATGGCTTTGTTATGTTTCATTTCTTAAGTCCATAGGATTTAATGGTCAAATCTATCGTTTTCTCTTTGTCTTAATTTTTTTTTTAAAAAAGCAACTTCCCTGCCTTGCCCACAGATGTGGCGGAGGACTTCAGAAGTTGTCTAGCTCCACGCCACACCCAAGCAAGGATGTTAACCTTGTACCCAAGCTTTCTCCTTTTTCTCTCCCACTCCCTCAACCACTCTATTTTCTCCATCTTGTGGGTGTTGTGCTAGGTTTCAGAAATAAGCCCGGGTAGAAAAAAGAGCTAATTTATTCCTTTGAATTTCCAGAGGTATCATCTTCTGATGCAAACACAGGTTGTGCTGAAGAAAGTTTCACTTGCTGGAACCCCAGCTGACCAAAGGTCTAAAACCCCAGGTAAGATAAGGCAGTAAGAATATTAGAGATGCACTTGCTTCCCAAGGGCATCACTGGGAGAAGAGACATTTTGGAAAATGTTTAATCTCTGAGGTAGAAGCATTGGAATAAAGACAAACTTTTAATATTTTTTCTCTGATGAGGATACAATGTTAAGAAATTCCATGAGTACGTAAGTAACATGATCTTTCTACTGCCGAATTTTCTCTGACACTCCCAAATTGAAGCATTCCTCCAAAGAACTGCCAACAGAGTAACAAATGCTACCACCATGCCCAGGTAGGTCAGCAGTTTTTCTTTCAATAGGCTGTCTCTCTGGGGTGTTGGCTTTCTTTCTCATTAACAGATAATAGTCCCGTTTTAGGTGAATAAAGTGAACTTCCATGAATGTGTCCAGAAAGTTGGAGGATTCTGAAAAGCATGATTGTAAATGCAAAATCCTCATCTTAAACACACTGACGATGCAAAATAACACCACACGTTATGGAAAAATGAGTTTCCTTTCATTTATACTAAAACGTTTATTTAAATCGCAGGGTATACACCACCCATTTCCCAAGGGCATACTTAACGGTGTCACCTCCTAAATGTTACTATTTGCCAGAAGTCACAATAGAGCTCAAAGTCTGTCCAGCTATAGCCACAAAATGAAACAAACTGGATTTTAAACATCTACATTAAAAAAAAAAAATGTTGGACGTGGGCGGGAACAAGAATAAAATATGTTTCAGAATGGAAAGGATAGGACTGTATTAAGTCAGCCTCCCAAAGCACGACGGCTTCATCACCCTGCAGAGACACACAGTCCAGGTGCACACCCATTAGTGTTGCCAGATAAAATGTAGGGGGCCTAGTTAAATGATTTTCCACTAAGCAATAAACAATTCTTTTAGTAGAAGCATATTCCAAATATCGCATGGGACATGCTTTCGTGAAAAAAATTATTGTCTGAAATTCAAATTTAACCAGGCATCCTGTATTTTTATTTGCTCAACAGAGTAACTCTACACCTTGACCTTTCACCCCTCAATGGGGCTGTTAAACCCTGGTCACTGGATACGAGAAATGAAGGTGCCTCATTAGCAAGATCAAGGCAGAAATGGCATCACTCACACTGGCTAAGTCTCAACTTTGTTTTATTTTTCACCTATAGTTCAGAGGAAGATTTTGAGAAAGAATATCAATCCACCCTTCTACTTCCTTAAAAAACAAAAATATACCTTCAGCAATCCACTCTGCTGTATTAATAGCTATTATCTATAAAATCTTTACCATATGTAAGGCAATGTTCTAAACTGCCCTACGTATGTCTCTATGAAATTGGCACCATTGTTAGCACAGTTTTACCAATCAGGAATCTCAAGCAAAGAGAAATTAAGGCACTTTACCCAAAGCGAGTGATCGTGGAGATTGACACTGAACCCAGGAATTTTGACTGCGGAGCTGCCACTTTAAGCAACTAAAAATGCTTCCTTAATTACCTTAATCAGTCTTTCTCTCTGAATTTAGGCAAACTTCTTTTGACCTTAACGATATCTCTTCTAACATTTAGGAATGTATCTCCAATAGCCTTGATTTTCCTTAAAAACCATATGACTCATTCTTTCTAAATACATGCTTAAATCTTTCTTAAAGGTACTGATTTCTTGACCACACTACCCCTTAAATAATAACGTCCGTAAATTCACTACCTGCTCTATGTCTTAAAAACTACTTACTTCCAGCTACGTGAAGTAATCCTAGCTCTGGATTCCCAGATTTGACAAAGAAGTCCACATTCTCTATAATCATAGATTTGTGATTATGTAAAATTCAATCTTTGCATGTATTCCTCATCTCGTTCTCATTAAAATGAAGAATTAATCCTACAGCTTTTCAGTGGTGTTTCCCAAACCTGTCAATATAAGCTTGACTGCGTAAAAAACTTTTAAAAACAGAAGAAACTTTGAAACATTTTTAAAGCAGAAGAAACAGTCAAAAGGCAAATGACAAGCTGGGAAAAAATACATAGTCACACATGATAGACTAGTTATTTCCTTAACACGAAGGTAACTCTTATAAATCAACAAAAAAGATGAACGGAATAAAAATAAGCAAAAAATGAGCAAACAACATGAACAGAGTTCATAGGAAAAGAAACACAATAGCCAAGAAATCTATAAAGAGATGCTTATCTCACTTGCAAAGGAATGTGGATTAAAACAGTAATATGCTCTTTTTCACCTAAAAGTTTAGAAAAGATTTAAAAGAGTAACACTATCTAGTATGGGAAAGGTAAGAAGAAATGAGTACTCTAATTACCTCTTGTAAGAAGAATTATTGTAACTGTTGACAATACCAATAAAAATAACTTAAATTTGCATAATACTTAACCCAGGAAATGCTAGGAATTTATCCAACAGACTTGCAAATATATATTTAGAAAATCCATTCAATAGAATAATTGCCCTTAAGATCTTTCTCTGTGTATTTATATAGAAAATATTTTCTTAACAAAGCAATTTGCTGAAACTTATGTATGGAATAATACAATTGGTATACAATGAGATAGATTGTTGGGTGGATGGATAAATGCTTTAAACCCATAGCATTTTCTTTAAACCCGTAGAAAATAAAGTAGAAAACTTGATAGTGCTTGAGTCTGAGGAGTGGGAATAAAGGTGGGCTAGGAGCAGGAGTGATGGCAGCAGTGAACGAATCCAACTTTTTTTTTTTTTTTTTGCGGCACGCGGGTCTCTCACAGTTGTGGCCTCTCCCGTTGCGGAGCACAGGCTCCGGACGCGCAGGCTCAGCGGCCATGGCTCACGGGCCCAGCCGCTCCGTGGCATGTGGGATCTTCCCAGACCGGGGCACGAACCCGTGTCCCCTGCATCGGCAGGCAGACTCCCAACCACTGCGCCACCAGGGAAGCCCACGAATCCAACTTTTCACTTTATTCCCTTTGCACTATCTAAATTGTTTTCACAGTCAACGTGTTACTTTGGTAACTAAAAATTCTACTTAAAGAAACAATAAAAGGAAAAACAGGCCCAGCTAAAATGGATCCTTTACGTAGCAGGCAACCATAAAAGTATGCCTTAAGGACTGGGTCCTGAACCCTTTCACCTTCCCCATAGTTGAAGCTGTGTGTCATTTCTCTGGGGTTTTCTTGTTTGTTTTTTTCCTGCTGCCAAGTTCACTGCTCTCTCTGGTCTCACTCTCTCCTCATCAATACACATATTTCACTTTCTCCTGGTCACAACCTCGGCAGCTTCATATATTACACTCCTGTCTCTTGTCTCTGCAACACAGTCACAGGTGACCTTGGCTATTGCCTGCCCAGCCTGGTGCTCTCCAGGGTCCTGCCACCAGATCTGTTCCAGTCAGGGTTTCAAGGGGATGCTGATGAATTGGAAGAATGGCTATGGTATTCTTCAGAACACTAAATAAAATAACCCTTCAAACAATGCACCCACACAGTTTAATAGCACAGTATTCATACGTAAAATAGCACATTGTTTGTTTTTCATATATCAGAGAAAAATACAAAGGCAGGGACACCCTAAGAAACCATTCAACAGCCATTCTCGAAATTCTTTTTTTTCTGATCTCAAAGATTTCACATACGATTGTAGAAAATAAATAGGAAATAAAATTAGCAAAGAGAAGGAAACACGTTAAAATAGTATAATTACTTTTTCGCATTTTGATATGAATAAAAGACATGGTTGTTTTACAAAAATGGGTTCATCTCTATATGTACACTTCTCTCACTGCAATCATTGTTCTGTGTGAATAAATATGCAGCCATATGGTCATTTTTAACCACTACTTAATATTATGTTCCATTATTTCATGCATTCATTCATTCAACAAATATTCAGGAGCTCGTTCTGGGCTCTGAATATATAATCGTGAATAGAAATATCCTTGCACTCATGGGTTTAGAGTCTAGAGGGAGAGCAACAGATAAACAAATATATATTATAAATGCAAGTAGGGACAAGCATGATAAAGAAAAAGATAATGCAATGTTGCACAGAAGGGTTGGACAGGGGAGGGCCAGGATTTTGGGCAAGGCTGGCAAGAAAGGTGACTTTTGAGCAGAGATTTGAGTGAAGCAGGAATGAGCTACGTGGTTGGAAGTAGGGAGGCACAGTTCCAGGCAAAGAAAACAGAAAGGGAAAAGGCCTGAAGGTTGGACCAATATCCTCTTGGTCAATATTTAGTTCATTTCACTCAAAGATTGCATGAGCATTCTCCTATGTCTACCTCTGGTATTTGGGAAGGAGGGTTCAAATTTTCTCATTTAAATCTTTGATTCAAACCAGTGTATCTGCTATGAGATAGGGATCTTAACTTTTGTGAATAATTAAACAGTGTATATGCCCTATTATTTCCCTAGGATAACTTCTTAGATATAGAAAGAATAGATTTTTTAAAATTGACTTTTTAAAGATTTTTTTTCATGCACATTGCCAAAGTGCCCACCAGGAAGATTTTAAAAATTTGAAGTGTTTGAAAGGATGCATTTCACCACACCTTTGAATATATATGAAATTAGCAATCTTTTATCTTCTGTCATCTGGGAAGAGAAAAAGAGCATCACAGGTTTTTCTATTGCAGTTTTTTAAAATTGTTTTATGTATATACGTGTGTATCTTTTTACTTGGTTTTGGTTTTTTATTTTATCCTTTTCCTCCTTATTTATTCTTAATCATTTTTTAGTGTCTGTATTTTAGTACTGTGATATTCTCCTATACATTATGGTCAATGAAAATTACACCACTTTTTTGGTAATCCCCTTCCTTATAACACACAATTCTACCTTTGATCAATTTAATGTTTCACATTTTAAAATCCACGTTTTTCAGAAAATATTGCAGCCCAACTCTACGTTTTCATTATGTGGGATGTTTTGTTTGTTTTTTTACTTGTAGTTTTTCTGAGACACTGTGTTACTTGTTAATGGTATAGAGTTTCACTGGGTTTAGTACCCAATCTGATATATATGTATTAAATTGTATTACATATATGTATAAATATGTATTAAATTGACTTTGTTATTTAAAATTATTATCATTTCAAGCATACTGGGTCTTATTTCTGATACTTTGTTTTATATTTTTAACTTTTTAATTTTCCAGTTGTTTCTTTTGTTTTTTGCTTCTCTGATAATTTCAAAGTTACGTAGCTTGCTTTTATTTTTATTAGGGGTTACTGTTCATGTTTTAGGAAACAATGTAAACATTTTTCTAAACATCAGTGGAATTTTTAAATTTTTTCTTTCATATAAGGTTAAGCAATACAAACATCACCTTTCCTTTCTCCACATTTTCTTTTTTTTAATATGATTTTCAATTCTTATCTTATTATGGTCATTATTGTTTTTCTGCTATATCCTATACATTCTCTTTTAAGCATATTAATATTTGCATCTTCCCTTCTAATTGTATTTACACTATTTAGAATTAATTTTTTCTCAAATAGTCTTCATATTCAGTGTTATTTCTCTGGTATTGTGACTTCTTGATTTGCGGACTTTTATTTTAAATTGTTTCTCAGTTGACTGAGATAAATCTTTAAGTAATTTTTTTCCAGATAGAGTATGTGAAAGGAACAATACTTTAGCCCTTACATATCTGGGACTATATTTTCATAGTGTTCATAAATGAAAAATCACCTGGCTTGACATACCCTTGGATGGGGTGGGCACAAAAATACTCCTCAAACACTTTAGGTATTGTTCCAATCTTTTTTTCTGGTAACTAATATTTCAAGTCTGAGACCAGTTTGATATTTCCCCTCTTTCCTGGCAACATTTTTTCTCCCTGGATTCTTATAGGTCTCTCAAAATTCCAAACTTTCACTATGTCTAGATTTTCATCCCTCTTCATTAACTTTGCTTGGTGCAGAATGGGCTCTTTGACCTGCGGGTTTGTGACTTTCTTCAATTCAGAATTGTTCTCATTTTATCTAAGAACACCATCATCAATTCAATTCACTGTTTACTTCTTTAGAAAAAAACAAATTATCTGTGTGTTAGGTCTTCATTGAATGTCCTCCATACCTGCTGTTGTCTCAACTTCTATCACTTTCATCTCTTCATCCTTTAAGATGAAGCCTCACAATCTTGGTACCCACCTCACTGATTCAATTTTCAACACAATCCATTCCACTCTTTACAGCATCTAACATTATTTTTATTTGTGCTAATTACATGTTGTGGTTTTACATTTCCTTGAATCCTTTTCTCAGCGCTACCAGATTCCCACTCACCAAAATCTGTTGTTTTCTCTCTTTTTATTTTCCAGAGTCCGTTTTCTTTCATTTAGATGAGAGCAGAAAGCAGATTCTGTCTGAAGTGTACTTTCTTGCTTGTAATAAACCTTTAAAAATATGTTCTTCCTCTATCTCTTTAACCTGCCATGATTATATCATTAATTTATGGTACAAAATATCTTTCAAAAAATCTCATTTTTCCATTTCCGTTTTTAAGAATGCAGTATTTCCCTAAACCTGATATTTGTTCAAAAACACTGTGATGGAATCTTCACAATTTACCTAAGTGTGTGTTTGGAATTCTCCTCTGGGATATTAATCTGGAGCGTTAGATAATCTAGTTTTGAGTAATTTCAAATATCCAGGAGCCTAAAGACAATGCCAAGTGAGTGGGGCCATGGAACACCCAAATGAGGGAGCTGCCTTTTTGCATGGTTTTTCTCTATGTATTTTAACTTTTGCATCTGTACATTTATATCTGATTATCTGTTTGGTCTGGTCCCTACTTCAAGTATATGGACTAATTGCGTCTAGCCCTTTTTCTAGTGCTTCCGTCTGTTGAGTTGGAGAGTGGAATTTTCATTGCAACCACCAATTATTGAATCTTCAAGGGAAGCATCCTCCTACTCACACACTTTGCTTACTATGGCAGATACTGCTTTTCCATTCTCTGCTGACACCCTTGGAAGTCTGTATCTGTGAAGCTAAAATTGGCTTAAAATGAAACAGTCCTTGGTTTCCCATGGCACTCCTCACGTCTATCCCTGGACCCGCAAAATTAGGAGCGTTGTGGTCTTCTTCAAAAACTAACTATGTACTTCCTAGAATTCTGCTCCATTTTACTGGGGGAAGAGAGAGAGAGATGAGCTGGCCCTTTATGACTTCCTTCAAAATAATACCAGGCAGACTATACTTAGAGATTTCTCAGGGTCCTGGCATGTGGTTGGCACCATTCCCTAGTTTCAGCACTGAGGCAAGGGAGCCACTGACCTAAACCACCTGCCTTGGCCAGGCACGATAATCATCTCTTACATGAGTTGTCTCGCAACAGGAGGTCCTGATGAGGAACATGGTGCTGCCACCAAAAACTAACTGGGAGAATTCGGGAGGGGCCACAAGGAGGGAGGAGATGCCAGCCCATAATATGTCCTGCCAACCTCCCAGAAACCCTCACGCTGGATCCATCTTGGCTGAGAGATGTGCGTGCCACCAGGAAGGACCCTGAATCAGACCACGTATGGATACAAGCAAGATGACTGGCCAGAGACAACCTGGAAGGCTAACCCCACCACCATAAAACCCAAGACTGTGAGCCACGTGGCAGAGAAGTTCTCCTGGGTTCCCTTACCCTGCTGCTCTCCACCCGGGCGCCCCTTCCCAATAAAGTTTTTTGCTTTGTCAGTACGTATCTTCCCTCGGACAACTCATTTCCAAGTGGTAGATGTGAGCCCACTCTCAGGCCCTGGAAGGGGTCCCCTTCCAGTAACACCTCGACCTGTGTTTGTTTTCAGTTATCACAGACAGTTTCTATAAAGGGCATTTCTGTGCTTGCTCTTATATTAACATTTTTTCCTGAAACACGCCAACTCTTTTGATTACGTATTATGCATTGATCACAGTTCTAGGTAATCAAAGACAACTTAAGGGCTCTCCCTAACCTCAGACAGATTTTTTTTTAACATGACCAGAGTAAGAACTGAGTCAACTCACTCGTGCTTGCTGCCTCTTCTCACTTCTGTGTATAAACGTAGCCACCTGCCAAGACTGGGTTGTTCACTTGGTTGTCAGGAATCAGTCAAAAGACATGTGAATAGAGCAGTTTCCAGAATCAAAGAGAAGAGAACTAGACCAGCCTGTTCTTTTGAAAAGAATTAACGAGAACATAGAGGGCAGGAGTTTCCTTCTTAGTGGTATCATTATCTCAGAAGCAGAACTAGGAAACAGACTAAAAAAGATTTCACAGGGAGATGGAAAGAGTGGTGAGGGAAAAAAGCAATAACAACAAAAACACCCTACGGTCATTTGAAGTTTGAAAGCTCTGATTGAAACACTGAGAACTTCCCAGTTGATTAAATTTTTGAAAGCCGTGCCTGTGTTCAGGGGTAGTGGGGAGGGAGGACAGATTTCAGGCTTTATTTCAACTGCTTCAAACTAAGACATGATAGTTGATCATTCTTCTGAAAAGCAACAGTCTTAGAGAACAACCTGGGTGAGTGTAGTGCTTTAGAGGCAAGTTACTATAGTTCTTTTACTACGAATGCAGAGCAGTTTTTTGTTTGCTTTGTTGTGTTGGTTTTTGTCCTAACGCCCAAGGAGGACTTTAAAGAATGAAATTAGATAAGAACTTCAGTAACTTTCATTTCTCACTGTCTGAAAAATTAAAAATGTGGTTCTGTAGAGGTCAAATAAGTCTCTGTATAAATATAAAAAACAAACTTCCAATTGCCTCTTAATTGTAACTGTTTGTTAAGTATGGAAGACATACAGAACAAGCAAAGACAAGGCCAGTCATTCCCATGAAGGGCCTACATTCTCTAAGTTGTTTCAACAGCAGGTAGACTAGTTGACAGAGAGAGGAGAAAGCAAAAGAAATCAGTCTCAGAGGTATGACGTCCTTGAGCAACCATTTTTTTCTTTTTGGTTTCACATCTCAACTACTAATAAGAGAAAGTTTTATTTCGACTTTATTGTGTTTTTCGTTTTTGTTTTTTGCATGCTTCGTAATTTTTTATTGGATTCCAGCCATTGTGAATTTTAACTTTTAGGTACACAATATTTTTATGTCCTTATAAATATTCTTGAACTTTTTTCTGGGATATAGCTAAACTTCCTTGGAAACAGTTTGATCCTTTTGAATATTATTTTATTCTTTGCTAAATGAGGCAAGAGCAGTTTGGACTAGGGCTAATCATACTCCATTGCTGAAGCAAGACTCTTTTGACTTCTCTAGCCAATGTCCCATGAATTATGGGTTTTTCTAGCCTGGCTGATGAAAACAGGCACAATTCCTGGAGCTGTGTGAGCTCCAGGGACTGTCACTTCTCATTCTTTTTGGTGGTTCTTTCTCCAACCTTGAGTAGTTTCTTCCTATGTATATACTGATCATTCTCTGCTAAACACCCAAGGAGGATCCTCATCAGGTCTCTGGAGTTTTCTCTATGCAGCTCTCTTCTCTCCTGTGTTTTGCCCTACAAACTCCAGCTGCCTTGTTCTCCCCTGACTCTCAGCCCCATCTAATTCAACTCAAGGAGTCCTCCTGCGTTCCTCCTCCTTGCCCCATGGACTGGAAGCTCCCTCAAGGCAGTGTTTGGGGCAATCATAGTGTACACTTCACTGGTTTCTCATCTCTTAGGGATCACATCCTGCCTGATGTGATCAGAGATCACATTCATTGGCTAATGTCCAATGTCTTCAAAACTACTGCTTTATATATTCTTGTCTGAGTCTTTTAGTTGTCTTAGGCAGTATCGTAAATCTAGTTCCTCTTTTTCCAGCTTGGCCAAAAATGGTAATCTCTAGTGAAAGGTTTTTGAAATTTCCACATGTGAGCCTCACCGTAATGAGTGTGGGTACCCTCTCTTCATTGCTCTCTGATAGGAAAACAGAGGCCTACAGATTCATTAGTTCCTACCAACTACGTAACAAGGAACCCAGCTGGCTGAAAGGGGTCTATTGTTTTTTGGGACTCCAAGGCAAGCTGTTGACTTAATGTAGAGGACACCAGGGGTATATAAACCAGCACTCTGGTTTCTCTTTATAATTGCCCCAGTGTGCACCTCAGTCCCTTGGTGCTGCAAACAGAAGACATTCAGCAATTGGGGACAGTGTGTGTGTCTCTTTCTCTCTATTCCCCCCTCTCTTCCCCTCTCTGTCTTCCCTTCTTCCCTTCCATTTTTTTTTTTTTTAAAAACTTACCACCTGCTTCACATCTCCCAAGAAAAATCAAGGGAAGGACTCATACCCACACTCAGGTTAGAGACCATAACAGGGCCTGGTATATCCCTTAAGGACAGCATTAAAACACCATTGAAATGAAAGCTCCCCTCACCCACCAAAGAGGCAAAAATCAGAAGGAAAGAGTCAGAGTTGCCTGGTCTAGCCATCCCACTCCCTCTCCAACTACCTGAAAGTCTCTCCTTTTGAAGGTAAAATCTTGGTAGACTTGAATTTAGTTTGAGTCAAGAAAGGAGTTTCCTGTATGTCTCTCACCCCAACTAAACACAGTCATTGCTTCATTGACAAAGAGTCTGTAGAGTCAACCCATGAGCGAGTCACACCGACCCTGAGGGAACAGACCCGAGAGGTGCGACCTATGTGGCAGAGGGGGGTGGGTAGGGAGTAAATGTATAGAAAGCGGAACGGAGGAAAATTCAGAGAAGCAGTAAAACAGTATTTCACAAGGGCAGCCACTGTGACAGGCACTATGCTTATACTACCGTCAATTCCTACAACATTTAAACACAGCTCTTATGCTCCCCATTTACAGATGAGGAAACCGAGATTCAGAGTTAAATGACTTGCTCCAAATACAATGCGGTGAGTAAATGATACAAATATATACTTAAATTGAATTCCGTCTGATTCTAAAACATATGCCCACAACACCATAATAATAATAGCACACTCCCTTTTTCCAAATGAAGACACGGCTCTGCCAGCTAATGGGATAAAAATTAACAGGTTCTCAAATGCATAATCAGACCAAACGCCTACATCCTTTTCTACAGCACCATTACCAAGTGGGTTACAGTTCTATTCCCCACCTTCCCCCACTCAATTCTTTACCTTCTTAGGGCTGCCCTTAAGCATCATTTAAAAATCCTCTTGACTCCCTGGTTACAAATAGAGGGGGTAGTGGGGTGAGGGTTTGGCAGACAGGCAGCCCATAGGCAAGGAAAGAAGAGGTACTGAAAAGCACCCTCCTGTTACCCCATACTCTACTAGGGAGTTTCCTGGTAGAAAAATGCCCTGATTGGCTGCATGTCCATCATGTGAAAATGCTCTCCTGCCCCTCATTTCCTTATTGTTCTCTTTCTACTAAATATTTACCAGCAGTACTGTTATCACTTGGATTGTAACTCTCTGGAATGGATGTTTGGTTGATTTGTGTAGGATGAACAGGAGAGATCTATAAAATTCCCTCCTCTGTCTGCTACAAATTAGTAAAAGAGCCAATGCACAGTCTTCTTTTTCTATTTATAAATCTCACAGAAGCCAAATCTAAAGTATGTAAACTCTGCATCGCTTGTATACTGGTCCCTTGACTTGAAATCATGACAAATGGAACATCAAGTTATTTGGTAAAGATAATGTAGTGTAAATGCCCTGAAAATGCTAATGTCTTGAACAAATGCAACGCTGTTATGAGGAAAAAAGGGCAAGTACTAGGAGGATAAGACACAAAATATGCTTCCAGAAATCATATAAGCAAACAACACATATGCACTAAAATAGACAAAATCTATTATCTTTAATAGCAATTTCTAAGGTTTCAATTTATCTTTGCTTTCCTTGGTACCTATCATTAAACCACATGCCCTTTTATACACCCACGCCAGTCTGAAGGTACATGATCATGAACGCAGGCAGAAGCAAACTGCTTCTACTTCTGGGTTTTTTTTTCTTTCAATAAAAAATTGTCTGAAAAAACAAGTAGTCAGGTTTGACTATGATGTGTTAAGACATCATTCTAGTACCCAGGTCATCCTTCAAACATTGCATCAACAGCTCCATTCAGCACTTTTCTGACCTGCGAGCCATCTTAATCCCTCCTGAGTACTGGAGAAGAAGAAGGTTCTGTGCACAGTGAACGAGCTCTGTGACAGAATGTGAGATCTGGTGCGTTTGGAGGGGAAGGATAAATCCTGGCAGAACGCTGACCCCATCGGTCATGCACTGTCTGAAAGCCATGCAATAAAAACCACCACCCGTTTTACTTCACACGCGTTGCTACAAATCAGAACACAAAATAAAGCTCTCTTTAACATGTGTCAGAACTACGCTAATTCCACTGAAAGTTACTATTCTATGGATTTCATTTGAATAGGTTGTTTTCAACTCCAGCTAAAACCCTCTTCCTTAGGGAAATTCGGGATCTAGAATGACACTCCAGTTTTCCTCCTGGTGTTTTTTTTTTTTTTTTTCTGAATAACTAAGGTGATCCAGCCCAGGGAGTGTTTATTCATGAGAATTGCCTTTCCAGCGAACCAAAAACTTGTCTTCAGACTGACGAGGCCAGTCTGCCTGAACCAGCTTACTATATTCCATACAAGGGGTGACTGTGGCTTTCCTGGTAGCAGTGTGATGTACACCTGATACTGGAATCACCTATAAGATAGCAAAAACCATAAGGACACTGATTACATGCACGTAAGACAGTTTTGTTAGCCTGAGGATTGCCATTTTTACCAAAGTTTCACAAAGTCAAGAAAAACACAATTTATCTCTCATGTGTTCATTCTCAGCAAGTGTTTACTGAACCTCTGCTCTGCACCAGGTGCTTTACTAGGAAAATTCTGAGTAAGTCAGATAAAGTCCCTGCCTTTGTGAAGCTTAGTGAGAGAGACAGGTAATAACGAACAAACGTACTATAATGTCAGGTAGGAATGATGGCAATGAAGGAAGTAAAATCGGTTCAAGGCATAGAAAGTATATAGGAGGATCAGACAGGGCCTCCCTGGGGATACAGCATTAGAGCAAAGATATAAACAATGTGAAAGAGAATGTTGGTGAAAACAGTGTTACTGGCAGAGGGAAGGGCAAGTAGAAAACTGCAGAGATGTAAATGAGCCTGGCATGTTCTGGAAACAAGAATACTCCTGTGGGGCTCCCCTGGTGGCGCAGTGGTTGAGAGTCCGCCTGCCGATGCAGGGGACATGGGTTCGTGCCCCGGTGCGGGAAGATCCTACATGCCGCAGAGCGGCTGGGCCTGTGAGCCATGGCCGCTGAGCCTGCGTGTCCGGAGCCTGTGCTCCGCAACGGGAGAGGCCACAACAGTGAGAGGCCCGCGTACCGCACAAAAAAAAAATAATAATACTCCTTTGTGGCTGGAGCCAAACAGGGTACACAGGAAGGAAAAGGGGGTACGGATAAAGAGATAGGCAGGGACCAGGTCATGTAGGCCCTGTGAGACATGGAAAAGCAAAGATACAAAGATAGTATAGAGAATGGAGCCTGGAGTATGCTTTCCAAGATGACTCCTTTGGCTGTTCTGGGGAAACAGACCTTAGAGGAGCAAAAGCAGAAGCAGGGTCCATTTGGTAGGGAATTAGACACAAAGATGAAAATTGGTAGTGATCTGGACCAGAGAGGTAGAGTAAATTGTTCTCTTTTCAGCATGTTGAAGCTGTGATGCCTACTAAGAATCTAAGTGGACAAAAATTGGGTCTAGAGTTTGGAGGTCAGGAGACAGGGAAGGACTAGAGAGAAACGCTCAGGAGAGCGCAGCAGGAGAGGTTATTGAAAACCATGGAACTGTTTGAGATCTCAAGGGAAAGCTGTGTAGGGAGAGAAAAGACTCCAGTATGTTGATGTTAAGAAGAGCCAGAGCCAGGGCAGGAAACCCAGGGAGTAGGAAGGAATCTGGAAGTCACGTGAAGAAAGTGTTTTTGAACAGTACAGAAGTTACTTCTGACAAACGCTACTGAAACGCTAAGGGAAATGAGACTGACTTGACCACTGGGTCTTCAATCAATTTCCAGAAAGCTCGTTACCCTAAAGGACAGCTTGCAGAAAAGCGAATTTTCTGAATGTATCAAATTGTTATAATTTTTAACAGGAATGTTTAAGAAATTTAACAAGAATGTTTCAACAGCTTTAACAATATTGTTCAATTTTTATTACTTCTAATGAAATATTTAGGGAAGTATATTTCACTAGCAACGATCAAAACATCATTATTTCATATGTGATTTTTTTTTTTTAACTTACAATCATTTTTCCTACAGGATTACTGGGCTAACTCTGATTCCTCTCATTTCTGTTGAATATGATTGAGATAGTTCTGTGATATTGATTCAAATATGCAAAATATTTCTAATTGAAATTAGAATTCTGAGTTGTATCCTATTTAAATATAATTTTAATTAAACTTAATTTTAAATTAATTTTAAGTTTATACTTATTGAAAATGGCTAATATCCTCTCAGGAATTTGCAAAAGAAAACTAAAAATAGTTAAAGTTTGAGCAAATAGAAAGATGTTATTTAAAAGCATCTAAAGGAAATTGAAGTTAGAACAATCTGGACAAATGTGAAGTGCTCATAACAAGGGTAATTGTGACATGAGTCATCGGTAGAAGTTTGCAGAAATACGAAAAAGCAAAGAATAAAGTCAGATAGGCAATGAGGACAATTGAGTACTCCAGAAAAGGTTACTATTCTGCATCAGTAAATCTGAACTAGTGAGAAAATAACACAGATATGTCAAAACAAACACCTCAAATATTAAATCTGAGATACTAATCGCTAAACCTAGAAAACCAAAGTTGGCAAGCTACCAGAGAAAATGCACGACAGAATATTTAAAAGGTGGAACGTTTGGAAAGAAAAACGTATATGACAAAAATACTTAAACTGAATTTAAATTTCTTTAAAAGCATCAGAAAAGCGTTTTACAAATGATGTGAATTAAAAGCCATTTTAATCTCAATTTAAGATTTTCAATTCAAAAGCATCCAAAGTATACCAGAACTAGCAACACAACCACAGAACAGAAGTCCTATATTGTAAGCGTCAGTGTAAATGGCAATAGTTGCTATTTTCTATCTCAAATTCTCAGGAGAGAAACCTTCAAGAGGTCCAGTTCATCTAGATAAGCCAAGACACAAAAATTGTAAGTGACTGTCCAGCCAACAGTTTGGCGTTTGGGGGGTCGGGGTCCTTCCCTGTCATTTGTGCTGAGGAGAAACAGAGACAAGAGGTACAGGGCGGACATTAGGGCACCGCGGTTCACAGCCTCATCTCTGGAGCCAGACTCCAGGGTTCAACCCTTGGATCTTTCATTTACAAGCTGCGTGACCTTGGGCAAGTTATTTAATGATTCTGTGTCTTAGTTTCCTGGTCTGTAAAAGGATAATAGTAATATCTACCTTACAGAGTTGTTGTGAGGATTAAGTGAAATAACGGGTGAAATATTGAGAACGGTACTTAGAACAGTACTTGGCACCCAGTAAGCTAATCAAGTAATGTACGTTATTATTATAGTCTGAGTGAAGCCAGAATTAAGAATATGAGCTTCATCCGGGAGAAAACAAACACTGGTGGTTTTAGAGCAGGAGAGTATGGTATGTAAGAAAACTAATCTGACGGTCTTGGGAATGAAATTTGCATCTATAGCTTATCTCCGCTACTAGATGACAAGGTCCCTCCCTGAGGACAGAATTTATATTGTGTTGTTGGTATGTTTGCTGTTGATACCATAGCTTTTAGCACAGAGCTGTGCCTAATGAGAGCCGTCCAGTAGATGGGTTTGTAGAATTGAACAGAGTTAATTTAAAGGAAGAATTGGTGGGATTTTGTGACAACAGAAATATAAAGAAAGATAAAGAAGATACAAGCATACTTTGCATGTTATGAGAGTGCATCGTTCGGAGATGATGGCTACCGTTTTTTTTAAAAAGGAAAGCTGGAAATAAGAAAATAAGTTTAAGACATTTTGAATTTGAGGTGTGGGTGGTACATTTAGGTGCAAATGTCTAACAGATATTTAGAAATGTGAGACTCAGCTTGGAAGATAAGACAGGGCTATAAATACAAATTCGGCAATCATCTGCCTCAATGTGTGAGTTACCGTTGTAAGAGTAGGTGCAATGATAAGAAAGAGAACTTGGGAAGAAAGGAAGAGCGAAAGGCAGGACTTGGGGAAAGCCAAGTGGTTAGAGAGGTTTACTGAGTCATATTCTGGAAGGAACAAGACAGGAGTGCAATGAACGCAGAGGTAGAGCAGTTAATTTCAGAAATCTACTGAGACACCACTTCCTTGATTAATGACTCAATCACATTACCTTGGCCTGCCATAAACAAATACCACCTAGCTTCCAAAAATCAACATAGCTTTTAAACATTTCTGCCTTCATTTTCTTTCTATGGACTAGTTTTATCACAGAAATTTTATCATAACAGCTATTTTCTCCTTTTCCTCAGTAAATGCTGGAGCGCTCAATATCAAAATTCTGAAATGATTTATTTCATACACTTGAGCAGAGCTAAAGTAGGAATTGACACTCTTGCAAGGTAACGGTAAAAACTGATGATATCAAATAAAGCACTTTTTTTTCCTCCCCTCAGTAGGAATTTTCACTTTGTTAAGGTTTATTTATTTATTTTTTTAACTTCATATTTTCAGTAAGTTAATCTGGGCTTGACTGAAACTTTTTTTGAGGTGAATGACATAATAATAACTAGAATATTAATTGGCGTGTTCAGGCAGGTATGAAAAACTATGTGAGGATAATGTAAGTTGCAAGTACAGGAAGGGGGTGCTTAAAAATCTGGAAGCACAAGGACAAGCTGAATCTTACTTCTTTATTTCGTTTCCACACTCTTAGTAACTGATGCTTGAGCAAACCATGCGGAAGAATCAGGGATGAGTAGTTTCCGACCTATGCTGATAGCCTCTAAGAAACGTGTAAAAGTTTACCTAAGGGATGATAGGTATTTTACAAAGATTTTTTTTCTTTTAAATGTGAATACATGGAAAACAAAGATATTAGGGTTTGCATGGGACTGTATCCTGGAAAAGAACCCTAAAATTATGGAAATATCTTTACTATCTCTTATAATTAACATATTTACTTATACTGTAACTGCAACAGGGCATTAATTCTTAGGAAAGAAACGAATGTTCAGAACATGACTTTTCAAATACAAGTATGCTAATCAATTTACACTTGATTCTTACAGATGATCATAAAGAACCACGTTTCACCCCCCCCCCCAACAAATGAGTCTTTTTTCATAAAAAGGAATGAAATTGGGTCATTTGCAGAGACATGGATGGACCTAGACAGTGTCATACAGAGTGAAGTCAGAAAGAGAAAAGCAAATATTGTATAATAACACATATTTGTGGAATCTAGAAAAATGGTATAGATGATCTTATTTGCAGAGCAGAAATAGAGACACAGACGTAGAAAACAAATGTATGAATACCAAGGGGGAAAGAGGTGGGGTGGGAGGAATTGGGAGATTGGGATTGACACATGCACATTATTGATACTATGTATAAAATAGACAACTGATGGGAACATGCTGTATAGCACAGGGAACTCTACCTAATGCACTGTGGTAACCTAAATGGGAGGGAAGTCCAAAAGTGAGGGGATATCTGAATGTGCATGGTTGATTCATTTTGTTGTGCAGTGGAGGCTAACACAACATTGTAAAGCAACCATACTCCAATAAGAATTAATAAAAATAAAATTGAGGCTTTTTAATTTTCTTAAGGGCCACTGAAGCCTCTGATATTCAAATCATTATTTTTAAGTCCATCACTTCGTGACCTTTGTTTCTCTTCAACTGTTAAATAGTGTAAGTCTACCGCATTTTCAACTCTCAGTGGCTTTTCATGTGATTAGTCACTTTCATGGATGTTATAAAATCTAAACTCTCCCCACAGTATCTGAGATTTCACTTTGCAACTGATTTCCACTGCATTTGCATTGAATTTTCAGATGTTTACAATATCTGACACTGAACAAGTCTCTCCTATACAGATATTTTCACAGTGGGTGGGGATAGATGCTCACGTTGTGACCAGTGAGATGCTAGAAAACGGAATCATTTTGTAAAAGTGCAGTTCAACAGAGGAATGTGTTCACGTAAAGACAGTTTGGCTTCCTCTTTAACTGTGTGACAATGGGAGCTTCAATCATAATCATCAATTCCACAGACTCGTCAGGCTATAGTTTTTCTGGTTGGATCATCTCTTGTCTCTTACCCCAGAGACATGGCATAAAAGAACAGGATAAACATCCAGGATGCACTTCAAGGTGAATAGTAAAGAAGGGGCTATTTCTCTGTATTCCAGTGTTCAACATCAATATGTGAATTGAAAGTAAATGAGCACTTTTCATTGGCACTAAGTATAACCAACAGATACGAGGGATCATTATCACCCAATAATGTTTCACTTGCCTTAATCCTACTTTTCTTTCACTCTCACATAACCCATTGAGATGGGTATGATATCACCTCCATTTAACAGAGGGCAAAAGTGAGGCCCAGAAAGGCTAGGGAACTTGCTCAAGTTTACAAAGCCAGTAAAAAAAAAATCTTTTTTTTTAAATTATGAGATCACAAAGGGCAAGATAGGGGTAGGGAATTAAGAGATACAAACTACTATGTCTAAAATAAGCTACAAGGATATATTGTACAGCTCAGGGAATAGAGCCAATGTTTTGTAATAACTGTAAATGGAGTATAGCCTTTAAAAGTTGTGAATCATTATGCTGTACCCTTGAAACTTATATAATACTATAAATCAACTATACCTTAATAAAAAATTATAAGATATACAAACTGACATGGTTTATGTAAGAAAGATTACAGATTTTGGTGCAATGGCATATGCAAACATTAGATCCTTTGGGGGAATGGTAGTTCTTAGACTTAGACATAATCACTAGCTCATAGATAGGAGAGCTTACTTACGGTGTCTAGATATAAAAATAGAGATGACAGACCAACACATTCTTTATGTGTCAAATAAACTATGACCGTATGTTTCTAAGTCAGACTAGTTTTATTCCATACAGTAGCCACAAAGGACCGAAAGAATCCAGGATAATCTTTTGAGAACAGAGATTAATCCAGAATTCCTTAGACCCATAATGTTGTCTAAAAGGGTATAACTGCTGATGTAGTTGTGCTGCCTCATTTATCCAGTAATCACTACATCCGACATTGTGTTTCCTTCAGCACTTGGATGAACTACCAACAGCTAGAAAACCATGACCATTAATTACTGAAACAGTGAAAATACAAGCCAATGAAGTCAAATCAGTAGCAGTAGGGTGTAGGTGTTCATTTGCGAATCACGACTACTAATAAGCCTTAGGAGACAGTGATATTAGAAGACGATAGTATCCAATTCATAAACTGGGTTTAGACAGATATTCTGAGCATTAGGAATGATTCCCAAAGTGCCTCCTTCTTTGAAACAAACAAATCCTTTCCCTTAAACAAATCCTTTCCCTTAAAATCTGTTGATGGGTTATTTTGAAGAAACGGCAGAAACATGGACCAAGAATCTCTAGTATTAAGTTATTCTTCAAACATTCTAAAAATTTCAAAGCTTTACAATTTCTTTTGCTAGTTCTCCCATACTTATCATGCTATACATTCATCAGTGCAAATCTAACTCCCAAAAAGCAAATAAATGAGCAAATAAAAACCTAGCAGATCTACTACCTCCCTGGATACCATTGATGTATTCTGGGATCTTTTCTAAGAGGTCTTTCAGATGATTATTCAGTTCCCATCTATAGAGAAAAATACTATCCTTGACCAAATTTGAGCCAGCCTCCTCTGAGTCATTTGCTGGACTAGGCTTGACCTTCGGTTTCTGTCTCTGTAGAGTCAAGTGTTAGCAAGAATCTAAGTCAGTTTAGGCAGAATTCCCACCCAAATTACTCATTGTCTACATCCTCCATGTAATAGTTCATCACCCTGGTGTACCTTCAGCAAGAATCCTATTAGTTCAGTTTAGCAAAGAATTACCCTACTCGTAGTAATTGTCCGTCCAGTCACCCCTACCCTGCTCCTTGGCTCTAAATCCCCACTTGCCCATGCTGTATTTGGAATGGAGCCCAGTTCTATACTGAGTTCTCTTTTCCCCAATTGCAGCAGTTCCTGAGTAAAATCTGTTTTGACTGCTTTAACCACCACCCAGTTCTGGTTTATTGTGACAAATGGATCAATTCCAATAGATGATATTGATGTTAATGATGACTATGGTCCAGATAGTCTTCAAACATCTACAACTGTCTTTGAACCTATGCCTTAGTTTCCTCATCTCTAAGTAGGAGATGAGGATCGAATCTCCTTCACTTTGAGGACTCAACGAGTTAATACAGGTAAAACACTTAGAAGAGCACCTGGCACATGCCAAACATTCAATACATGTTATCTACTTTTATTGTTATTATTACCAAATTCTGTATCTATAAGTTATCCTAAACCTCTAGTGATTTAGTCATATGAATATTTCAGTATTATAAGATCTTTTTATTAAGCTCTACATACTTGCTCTTCAAGCAAAATTTTCAAATACCATGCAAGTGTCCCACAAGTAACTCCAAGTTAAGAAGTGGATATCTGTAAGTCACACATGAAAAATCCTTTTATTGCTTTTTGTTCACATATAAACATATCAGTATAAGAATACAAACGCATGCTACATATTCACATGTGAATGGATTTTAAATCTTTCATGGTTTTAAAGAGAAATATTACCTACAGAGGTATGAAAAGTGAGTAATTAAGAAAGTACGGTGGGTATTAACAAATCAGCTACCAGAGGGAGGGCACAAAAGAAACGTATCAATAATATTCTGTCACTCAGAACCATGTCTGACTCTTACTAGACTCTGAATAATTTCTTTTTTTTAGTTGAAATAACCTGAAGATGCCACGCTATAAGCTTTCCTGGGGGCTCAGTAAATGAGCTATCAATGAAAAGTGCTGATTCACTTTCAACTCATATATTTGGTATTTGCAACACCTTTCAGAGTTCCTAACCCAAAGGCTCTAGGGAAACTTGTTACACAAATAAATTGATAAGTAAATAAATGAATTAATTAAATCAATGTCATTGTAATGTGAGCATCTCTGGTCTTCTGCCTTTACTCTGTCTAGGGCTTAAATTTTCCTTCTCTCTACCTGTGTATGCCTTCCTCTTGGGGATTGCTTCCTCCCTCCATTTCCTTTGTTTACTCTCTTTTTGGTATGTGTGTCATCTTTTTTCCTTTTCAATCTCTCCTTAACTGATTACGTGAACAAATTGGCAAGATTTAGGTCAAAAATGGAAGATTAAAGACACACTTTAAACTTCCTTTTCTTCTCAGAACACAACTAAAATGAAAATATGGATTTGTTTTCCCAAAAGTCTAAATCCTCAAGGACAAAGAGAACAAGGAAGAGACACCATCAACAAGATATTAAAAGGTAGAAATCAGACAGATGAGTGGTAAATGACTTAGCAAACCTGCAAACCCTGAAACTGGTCTGGTTAATGGGGAGGCCCCAAAGCAGCCAGTGTACATGACAAATCCTAGAGGTGTTCAGGAATTGAAGTTACCTGGTACCTCTGAAAGGACTGGGTGAAGGCAGAGCTAACAGGTTGAAAGTCTGTCTAGAAAGAAAATAGATACCCTCTCCAATCTCAACAAAAGATACAAAATTTGCTCTCTGGATAGCATAAACTGGGGAATTCTAGGGAGTATCAGGCACAGTTAGGAACAGGGATACTAAACCAGAAATTGTTAGATTGAGTGAAAGTCTATTCACTGAATGGGGAGATCCCTAGCCTCTTCCCCAACTCAGATCCCAGAACAGAGTCAACTAGATTTGTACCTTTCAAAGGTAACTCAAAGTCTTTTCAAGGAAATATGATCACCCAAAGAGGAACAGCCTAATGATACAGACAGGTGAGTGATATGCTACACCAATGGTGTAGAGGAACCTCCAACCCTAACACATACATAGGGTGCTTAGAATCAGGATTTTCAGTCTTCAACCTTAAATAAGAGTGGTAAGCCTGAGAGCACCCGACATCTGAGGAGAGCCGCTCATACAGCAGAGACTGAATCCTTCAGGAAAAAAGGAAATTGAAAGAAACAGACATTGCAGAGAGAAGAAAACAACCCAAAAATCCTTCTCTCTCAGGCAGATGACAGAAGATCTTACAGTCATGAAAAAAGAACAGGATACTACAAATATGTAATGTTCTGGGACAAAAGAGAGCCGTAGAAGTTAAAAATGCAATAACAGAAAGAAAGAAAAACAACTCCCAGAGAAGGACCAGAACGTAAAGTTGCAGAAATCCCTCAGGAAGTAGCTCAAAAAAAGTAAAAACAACAAAAAAGAAAATTAGAGAATCAACGTAGGAAGCTCAGATAATAATAGAAGCTCTTCCAAATAATAGAATTGCAGAAACAACAAAGCAAAGAAAGTTGATGAAAATAAATCAAAGAAATGATTCAGAAAAAATTTCCAGAACTGACATATCTGAACTTTCAAATTGAAGAGCCCTCTGAGTGTCTAGCTCAAGAGAAAAGAGGAAACCCAAAAAGCCCCTTCCTAGTGAAATTCAGAGTAAAGGGAAGATTTCACAGACTCCATTCTTTAAAGTTGGGTCCTAGCCAAAGAGGAATCAGAATGACGTTGATCTTCTCAATGCGACTCTGAAAACCAGCAGACAACAGAACGACACAAATATTCAAGAAAACTTATTCCTAATCTAATTTTCCCTGAAAAGGAAAACTACTAATTGTGGGGATTTAGAAAAAGAAGAGAAAGAGGTCTCAAAATTTACTCTCCTGTGTCTTTTCTTAGGAAGCTGTTGGATGAACTGTGCCATAACAGGAATATGAACAAAGAAAGAAAACAACGTGGAATATAGAACCCAGGGCCACCAACACAGAAGAGAGACAAAGATAATCCCCAGGATAATTGTTAGGGAGATTCTAGGAATAGAGTTGCACGACAGGTGTAGAGAGGGTACAGTCCTGGTTAGAGCAGAAACACAGAGGGCTCCCAGCAGGAAGTCACCACGAAGATTTGAGTTTACAGGGTGTTTGATGTCTCTGAACATATACAGAAGAGGTTTACATTTCAAGCAGTCTTGAGGGGAATTAGTAATAGATATCTAAAAATTAAGTAAACCAGAATGTAATTATTATCAAGGAACATATACAAAAAAAGGGGGGAATAGAGTATACTACGTGACCTGGTTCTGAAGAAATGTCACAGTCACAATAATATAAAAACTGAATACAGTTCAAACTAAAAATTATATACAGGAAGATGGGGGAAGGTTGTACGTGTGTGGCCTGGAGGAGAAAGTAAGACGATGAAATCTTCCTCCTTCACACAGTGTGTTCAACCGGGAAAAAAATAACTCATTAAAAATAAATTATTTAGCAATACGGATATAAATACTCAAAGAGGCAGCTAAAACAGATGAAAGGGGTTATCTTTGGAAAATAGGAATGGAGGGAGAAGGGAACCAGAGAGCTCTGTTGCTTACAATCGACCTTGTGGAACCATCTGACTTCTTAAAAATTATGGGTGTGGACCACTATAATAAAAATAAAAACAAAACTGACAAAGAAATTAAGGGATTTTATTTATTATTTTAATTTTAAAATGTCTTGCTTCTTATTAATATTTTTAAAACTCAGGTGGTTTGAGATGGCTGCATTTTCTCTTTTACCTGAAAGATCACATTTTAAAAAAATGTACGTGTGATCGTCAGTTTATTTACCCCCTGTGGGTTATGGGTTTGGAGTAAGAATTCAGTAAGCCATTTCTACTGCAGTGAGGAAATCCTCCATGAACTGTCCCCCGCCCTCCTCCACTCTGTCCTTTGTACTCCTTTAGGACCTAACTACAGTCCTCTCATAGCAATTCCAATTCTTTCTTATAATTATTTCTTTCCATGTCTAACTTTTGTTAGTAGACACTGAATTGCTTGAAGACAATATATCTTATTCATTTTTGTATATCTAGTATCTAGCCTAGAGCCCAGAAAAAAAGAGGGTATTCAATAAAAGTCCATTAACTTAAGGAAGGAGGGAGGGAGGGAGGGAGGGAGGGAGGGAGAGAGAGAGCGATTATAAGGGGGAAAGGGTACTGGTTGTGAGCAAATGTCTGGACATTGGATATGACTCATAGAAAAAGAGACATCTGGAACGCTCCAAGATTTAGTAGTGCAGTAGAGGAAGAGAAGTTAGTGAAAAAGAATGAGACAGAGCTGCCAGGGAGTCAGAAGGAAAATGGGAGACGTGGGATCGCAGAAGGACAGGTACGTACAGAGGCTTCACGAAGGAGCACTTCTTGGTCCTCCTTGATTGACAACATCAGCGCTACCGAGAGACCCGGCTCAATGAGGACAGATTTACCCACAGGCTTTGCACGCTGACGTAGCTGGTGTCCTCGGCAAGAGCCACTTCCAGGGAGAGGTGGAAGGAAAAGCCACACTGGACTGGTTTGAGGGAAAATGTAACTGAAAAAGCAGAGACAGTAAGAAGAGCCGGCCCTGTAGAGGAGTTTGCTAGGACAGAGGGCAGTAGCAGGAGAGAGATGTGGAGTCGATAAAAACATGAATGCAAATATTACTGAGGCGTAATTGTGTGCAGATAGCAACATCCAGTGTAGAGGCGGAAACTGGTGTTAGGAGAGGAAGAGGACACTACGGCAAGAACAAATGTTTTGAGAAGAGGAGAGGGGCTATGGAAAGGCTTGCTTGGTCTTAGGAGGAAGAACAAACACTTCTATTCTAAGGGCAGGGGGACACTCTGTAGGAACAGAGGAAGAGGACTCGATCGAATTGGCAATGAGAAGGTGAAGTAGTTCTCATCGGATTGCATCTAGTTTTCTAATATGCAGCATTTACAGACAATGAAAGGAGAGCTTTTTCTTTTAAAAGGAGTAAAAGTGAGGCGTACAAACAAGGAAAAATTCCAAACAGTTTTTTTGAATAAGATATATTTGCTGGGGAAAAACAGTAACTACAGTGCCAAGCTCTGAAACATGCCTCTAGGAAATATTAAAAGGTGTTCTATATCTATCTGTAAAGGGAGAGGTACGTAATTTGACTTTACAAGCCAAGAAACCACTGCAGTGCTTTTGAACTCAAGGTAATAGTCCCCAGTGCAGAGTTATTCAGAGAGCATTTAATAATAGACATTTTCAAAATGTAAAACAGGAAAAACCATGTCTATTAGGTGTTTACATATATTTTACATACTTTATTTTCTTTAATTCTCATGACAACCCTATGAAATAATTATTTCTCTTTTGAAAATAAGCAAACTGACACTCTAAAAGATTAATTCATCTAAGTCACACAGTTGTCAAATAGCCAAAGTGGAATCAAAACTACATCTGTCTGATTGCTAAGTTCAGTTCTTTCTATGACCCTCTACTTGGAGCCTTCCATGACTTCATGAAATGCCATAATTTTTTAAATGTTCACTTTAGCTAGCACTCCAAGTTTTAAAAGATTCATCATTTTTAAGCTCTATTTTTCAGTTTATTCAGAATTATGTATAACTCAGTTTTATAGTGATACATGCAGAATTCATTCCTCTTCTGTATACATATTAATAAACATCGCTTAGGAATACCTCTTGAGAATGGTGAGAGATGTAACTTGAAACAAGAATCTAGTTAGAAATAGCTTTAAGAGCAACAGGCTTCGTTTGAGGCTCAGGTGCTCAAAATACATGCATACATTAAAACAGAAAGAAAACATTTTCTGTAAAACAGGACAGAAGTACAGAAGCAAGATCTCCAATATAATGTCTGGCACAAAGAGCTCAGTAAATGTTAGTTTTATTCTCTTTTGCTCCTAGCGTGTCAGAAACTAGGAAGATCAAAGATCAGGTCTAAATAAGTCCTTTAAAATAGTCTATTATCTAAGAGACTGAGAAAATTGCTGGTGACAAATTTTAGAAGTTCTATGGATAAATATCACTGATCCATTCATGGGACACCTGTGTCTCTGAAATACTGGGTCACCTTGATCTCACAGTCCACATTTCTCAAAACTTTATAACAGCATAAAATAATATACTTTAATGCAAATGATTTTCAAAACACTTTTTAATGAGGACACATTAGCTGCAGTATATCTCAAGGCTCTGTTGGATGCACACACAACCAAAGCAAGTGATCTCTCTCGTTGACGTATGCTTCCTGGATGTGCCCCAGTCTCCAGGCAATTCTAAGTCAAGTATGATCAGGTTAAGCACAGGAATGGGGGAGAGAAACGGAAGAATCCATCCTTTCCTCTTTGACTGTCCCAACCCATGCATCTATAAAATCTGGGTGCATAGTACTCTGGGGAAGTGGGGAGAACACATCTCATAATTGAAAATCAAAAAGCTGGTTATAAGTACCTCTTCCTCAAAGTATTATGCACTCAGTTTTACAGGCACCCAGGAAGGGACACTTTTAATGATACCAAAGGAAGCCTGGATTTCCGGTGTGAGACCCAAAGCTTAGAAACCATAAAAAAGACATTTGGCCTCACAAAATTTAAATCTTTTGTGTATCAAAGAAAATTATATAAAAAAGTAAAGACAAAGAACTGGGAAACAATGTTTACACCATCTTTAAAAGGAAAAGATTTATTATGTAGAATAGATTGCCTACTCAGCTAGCCATACTGCACTCTCCAAGGAACAACTACAAGTCTCTAGGAATGGAAGACGCCCTTCTTTTCTCCCTTCCTCATGCCTATGTTGTCCCCAGAAACAACAACGAGACCCATTCAGACAGATACCTGCTAAAATTGTTCTCAAAATCAGTGTGCTACTCTATGGACAGAAGCATAACCAGGGACTACGGAATATACACGATTTCTTCTATCAAAATTGTAACTCCTAGTTAGAGTGTATAAACAGTGTCAATTTAAAGATGAGAATTGGAGGCACAGAAGCGAAGGGCCTTACCGTCCCCTGATCACATGAGGGATTCTCACACCCCCTAGCACTCCAAGATTATATTCTGAAACCTCCAATCAGACACAGATTGAAGGGAAATTAAATATAAGGAACTTCAGTTATTTGCTTCAAATCTAAATGTGGAGAAAACGGAAGGAAAGCCCTGAACTATCAGTAGAGATCTGAGTGCTGGACCTGGGTAGGCTGTAACTGACGACAAGGTCATGTGCCATCGTCCCCCTCCTGTCTGGCCCCATTTCTCTCTCACAAGTTAAATGAGAGGTTTGGCCTCCTTCAGTGGTCTTCAACCCTGGCTACACGTTGGGATCTCTCGAGGAGCTATAAAACAATATGGGGTCTGCACTGTAAATCAACTATACTTCAATAAAATTAAAACACAAAAAAACACATTAGAGAGTCTGAGTCAACCCAGACCAATTAAATGCGGCTCTCAGGTGGTGGGACCCAGGCACTGATAATGTTTAAAACCTCCCCAGAGGATTCTAATGTGTAGCAAGGGACTGAGAATCTCCAAACCCAATGATGAGTTCTGTGTTGCAAAGTTTATGATGCTTTAGCCAGAGCTGTGGCTGGGCTCTTGATTAGAGACCAAATCATAATGATTAACCTCCATTCTACCTTTTTCAGTATATTGGAATGAGCTCACGCCAGTGCTTAAAATTCTCCCACCTTTGTTTCAGAGTAGTTGAATTCAATCTCTCTTCCCTACTGCAAGAGTCTAGAATAAAGTTTCCTTGCCTATTTGACTCTGGTGTAATTTTTCTTTGACAGTGAGTTTGAGTTTTGAGTGACACTCCCTGCAGATAAGTGCAGATAAGCTGAGTGGTCTCTTTTCAAGGAGATTCAGAAGCAGAACTTATAAAACAAAGTTCTCTCTTCTGCTATCAGTACTGCACCCCGGGGGCCAGGTTCATCTCTTAAAGACCTCAGCGTCTTTGGGATTAGAAATCCTGTCAGGCCCCTTCCTTGTTGTTGAAATTAATTTGGTGACTTAAGTCTGCACTCGTTCATTTATTCATATGTTTATTCAACATCTACACACATCACCCAGCACTGAATGGGACTTTCTACAGAAATCAAGCTTACCAAAAATAATAATAGTGTTGAAATTAACTGATTTCAATTAATACTCCCTGGGGTGCAGCACTGATAGCAGAAGAGAGAATTTTGGTTAAAATTAAAGAGAATGCACTTTTCTATTTCTTGCAATCAAAATGAACTCAGACGATGTGTAATTTCTCCCTTGACACCAAGCATCAACACTGTCATTTGCGTATTGCTCCAATACCAGCTTGGGATTCGCGGTAGGTTGCTTCTCCTCTCTGTGTCTCAGTTCCTTCAGCTCTAAAATGAGGGCATGGTACTAGATCCTCTTATTTTTTGCATTATAAACATGACTTGTCTTTTACCCCAGCGTGATAGAGGGGTTAGAGTGGAACAGAATCAATGTGGTGGTGGAGGAATTGGGCCTGAGATTCCCCCCACCTCAGCTAGCACACACGCAGATACTGTCTTGATCAAACCAATGATGACACGAAAGACATTCTCATTCATTTTCCAGATGGCATCAAGATGAAGTACCTTGCCAAAGGGTTAGAACAGGGATTCTCAACCTTGACTACACGTTAGAATCGCCTGGGGAGTTTTAAAAGAAAACTGATTCCTGAGTCCCGCACCCCAGAGCCTAATTTAATTCGTCTGGAGTTCAGCCTAGGGATCAGTTGTTAAAGCTCCTCAGGTGATTCTAATATGTAACCAAGGGTGGGAACCACTGCCTTAGAAGATGGAATTTAAATTCCCTAATGCATTTCAGAGGTGCTTAATTGCAGTGTCAAACTAATCAAAGAATATGCCGGAACGCACATCTAGGAGCAGCAAATTGCATTAATATTGTAAGCAGTGTAAGTGGAGCAGAGAAAAAAGTGGGCATGACGATGAACCAAGCCATGGTGACCTGCATAAAGGAGAAGAAGCCAATACGAACGTAAAGCAGCGTACCCAGCAAGGGTAAGCTATGCATAGAAAAACAGGTGAAAGAAAAAGAGGACGCTGCATGCATTCAGTGTCTACTGTATTAGGCATTTGGCTTATGTTATCCTATTATGTTTTTAACAGCCCCTGGAGACAGGTGTTATGAGATAGCTATTGTTATTATTTTAAATTTCGGAAGGTGGCTCAGTGACATTATATAACTTCCCCAAGGTCATCCAGGGCCCATGCTTGTACTAAAAATGCAGGTCCATCTAAAGCTCAGTCTATTTTGTCCAGATTATTAATGAAATTACTAAGAACAGACTTGGAATTTATCAGTTTGACAACTACTTCTTTCCCCAAGATAGACACGCACCCTTATGTGCTTGCACTCTGCCCATGTCTACTTTTCAATGTCTGGACATGGGCAGGAAAAAGTATATTAATTTGATGACTAAGACTAGGCAGTTTCATAGGTAAGTCAGCTGTGCCTACTCAAAGACTATTTTAAGAAGAAATTTTATATTTCTACTACAAAGGTTATATTTATAACTTGGATCATCTCATAGATGTTGAGTTTTTCCTTGTCTTTTTAGACATAGAGGTGATGTGTTCTTGCTGTTCTGTTTTTCTAAAATTGCCCATGTACAGGCTAGTTTAAAAGCTATTTTCTCGTTTTGACCATGAAATTTTATTTCCTTCATTCAGTTTCCTGGGATCTAAATATGTCATGTTGATCAAATCATTTAGTGCCACAAGCTTCCAAGTAGTTGCTTGTGTACCCTTTCTCAACAGATATTTTTAAGTTCTTATGCTTTGCTGCCTTACAGTCACACTTTTTAATTTAACATCTCAGCTCACCCATCTCCTCATTTGTAAATGTCACTTCCGCAGCAGTTCTTTTCCCCGGAAATTTTGTAAATACGAATTCTATTCTTGGTTTTCTCTCCCTCTTATCTTCTTTTTGCAAACCATAGACCTACAATCTGTGTCTTATTGTGCTGTGCTTTTTCTGTCTAACTTGCTCTGTGCCGTATTGGTTCAGTTTTTGGCTCTGCGCTACGAGAGATGGTGTTTGGGGCCCCCTTTCTTTCTTCTTCTTCTTCAGAGAAACAGAAGCAATTTAACTTCCTTAGCTCTGATGCATAGACGCTTTCACATGCTTGGGGCTTTTGATGTTCTGCTGTTCATTTGATTCAACAAATAACTGAACATTCCCAAATTTACTTGTTGGCCATCTACTTCCTTTGCCAGGCAGTGTATTTCCACAGCGCTTTCAAAACCTGACAGACGTTCAGTTGCAAGCGGCACACAGAGGAGGACCAGGGATGGTGAACAGACCCTCCGCCTCCAGCTCTATCTTCTTTGATGAGTTGGCAGCCAGAAAAAGGCTCCCGGATGCCAGCTTTCAAAGTCCCTGTGCTAGGAGCAAGGGAGCAACTGGACAAACAGATCATTTCTCTTCCTGAAGGAGCTCTGGGCATCAAGCCAGGGAGTTTAATAGTGAGTGCTATCATGTTTAATAGTTTAACCCAAGGGAAGTTAAAAGGAAAGGAAAAAGGAAGGTGGGCGAATTGCTAGAAACTGGCTGAAAGCCCGTCCCAACCCTGGATTCAATCTTGGACTTGCCAGCAAAAGGCAAAAAAGTCCTAGCAAGGGAGTGGTCACTGTGGGTTAAAGAACACTGGATCTTTTTCATAGAGTCTGTACCGTAATGGACCTCAGATTCTCATACATCACTTGAGAGGCAAAGGGTTTCCCTGGCCCTTCTTTCTCCCTCAACGGAAATTGAATTTTCCTCTAGTGAAGCAGACTTAACCAATTTAAGAGAAATAAATAGTCCATTTCCCACCCTAGTATTACCAAGTAAAATTCACGCTTAGTATTGTACAAATACATTTGTGAGTGTTCAGTACAATGCCTAAAATCAAGTAATCAATCTATTATTTTTATTATTCTTAATTAATTGGCTGCAGTGAGCACAAATCCCTTGAAAAATTAAGATAAAAATGCTCCTTTATAAAGTTATGATGAGAATTCAAAGAAGATTAGAAACACCTATAAAGGTGATAAATATAATGTTGACAAATAAGAGGTACTCAATAAACTGGAGCTACTCTTAACATGTACTATATTTCTTTTATTATATTTTTTATTTAGGAGCTAATAAAGTTCTGGAAGAAAATTCCACTAGAATAAAAAAAAAAAAAAAGTCCCAGCAGTAAGAAACTTCAGCTGTACTTTGAGCTTTACTCCTCATTTCCAACCTTACTATCTCACATCTTGATTCTCCAAACAAAATCATCAAAATATCTCCAACTCTGGAAACTATTCCCTAGGTTTTCAATAGTGAGAGATAAAGGTCCCAGGGAACATCAACCTTTAGGAGTATAAATGAAAGGAGAACCAACAATAACAAAGTAAAAAATAAGGAAAAGCGATCAACAGTATAAGAGCAGAGGTAAGAAGGAACCCAAAAGAAAGCACTGTAACAACGCCAAATTCTGCACTGATGCAAGATCAAGTAGGAAAGTGCTTTGGGGTTTCTGCATGCAAGGTGCTCTGTGGATGAAACTACAGCATTTTTCTTGCCTTTGCTGAGATGAATGAGGCCATGTAAAAAGAGCGCAAGTGTCCTCAAAAGTACTGTATCTGCCCATGTCAATTTTCAAACTAATCTGCACAGCTCAACTTTGTAAAGAAAAGAAATAAAATACTTCTTAAGTTACCCCATGCATGACATATCAAAACTTTGGTGGAGGCTGATGGCTAAGCACATGTCCTTATCATTAGCATGTGTTGCTACCACAGCTCCACACGTAAACCGCTGTTAGAAATCTTTAATCACTGGGAAAATTAATCTCACAACGAGTTTGTTCTCAAGAGAAAGATGCTGCCATTTGACAGATATTATGCAAAATGTGAACCAGCACAAAGTACATGACAATTATTTTTGTTTTCAACAAGTGTTGACTCTAAATTTTGTTAGATGTAGTTCATAACAGCATAGTTCTTTGAACAGAAGATAACATATTGGCACACGGGAATACATCTATTAATCATCAGGTGGGAAAGATCATTTCAGAAGCCTGTTTGGAACATTTCATTAGCATCTAAAAGAGAAAGAAAGGTAAACTCTGAAAGCATTGTACAGTGATCCAAAATGAAATTTTTCTTAAATGTTACTTCTGAAGACAGAAGTACATATTGTTTTTCAAGATCGCCAAAAATCTTAATGTGTATTTACAAAGTTGCATAGAAGTTCAGGTGACCTCCCCAAACTAGCAGTTCCCAGTTAACAGCAAGGGTGATGGTGGCAAGCCTCACCTGTATCTCCGTACATACTCCCATCATAAGATGTGGGTTTTTACAGGTATAGGCTGAAACTACGAGGGCATTGCAGAATATTGCACTATAAATGAGCTGTTCGTAATTTTGTTAAGAATGTCAATTTTGGATTTGGACTGAAGTCTTCCCCAAATTACTTCCCCTGGTGCCCAGCTAGTTATGCCATCAATAAATGTCAATAGAGTCAAGTCAATATTTGTCATTGTTATGTTCACTGAGGACAACAGAGGAAATACTTAGTGATTTCTTAGCTGTCCAAATGGGCAAAGTTGGCCAAAAGACGCTTTGTAAGAGCACCGTATTATCTATCTTATATAATTCTCTGACGGTTCCATGATTATATCACCAAACTAAAGAGATCTCTAGGACGGGGCAATGGTGAGCACAGGGACATACAGTAAGTGCCTAACAAATGCCTGTTGGTGCTTTCGCTTTTTATTTACTAAAGGGTACCTATAACGCTGATCGTTATTAAACCTGTAAATGTATATTCACATGCAATTGTAAGAAATAACAGAAATTCTGTATACCCTTTACCCGGTTTCCACCAATGGTAATATCTTGCAAAACTATAATACAATAACAAGGATATTGAAATTGTTACAATCTACCAGCCTAATTCAGATTTTCTTAATTTTCCTTGTACTCAATGGTGTACATGTGAATATTACATTCTATACAATTCTATAACATGCATAGGTTCGTGTATCTACCACTATAGATAAGATACTGAACCGTTCCATCACCAAAAGGATCCTTTCTGTTGTTCTTCCATAATGCCACCTGCCTAACCCCCAACCCCTGCCAACACTAACCTGTCTTCCAATTCTCTAATGTTAGTATCTCAAGAATGTTATACAAAGGGAATCATACAGTATATAACCTTTGGGGACTGGCTTTTTGATTCAGCATAATTCCCTTGACATTGATCCATGTTGCTGGATGTTTCACTAACACGTTCCTTTTTATCGTTCAGTAGTATTTCTCTGGGGTGAATGCCCAAGAGTGCAATTGCTGGGTCATATGGTAATTGAATGTTTACTTTTCTAAAAAAATGACCAAAATTTTCTAGAGTGGCTGTACTACTTTAAATTCCTACTAGCAATGTATGAGTGCCCTAGTTTCTTTACATCCTTGCCAGAATTTGGTGTCAGTAATTTAAAAAAATATTTTTTTGACTAGGGATTTGGTTTTTAATTTAACACTTCTTACCACACAAGACATCTCATCTATAGAAAAGCTAGAACACAAAGAAAACAAAGCTTCCATAACCCCACCACTCATTGATAAGTACTCTTAGTATTAATATTCTGATGTATTTATTTCTAAAATCGATGTATGCTTTCCACGAAGCAGAATCACAAGTTTCATCACATTTGGTGAGCTTTTTCTCTCTTAAATGTATCATAAAGCCTTTTCATAGATAACAAACATAGATATACTATAGATATACCATATTGTATTGTTATATACACCGTAGTTTAAAGAAGAATTTATGTAGACTGACTCCCTCTTTAGCAACTAACTATTCAGATTTACACCAAGCAACATGTATAATAATTTCATTTTCGGGGCTTCCCTGGTGGTGCAGTGGTTGAGAGTCTGCCTGCCGATGCAGGGGACAAGGGTTCGTGCCCCGGTCCGGGAAGATCCCACATGCCGCGAAGCGGCTGGGCCCGTGAGCCATGGCCGCTGGGCCTGCGCGTCCGGAGCCTGTGCTCCGCAACGGGAGAGGCCACAACAGTGAGAGGCCCGCGTACCGCAAAAAAATAATAATAATAATAATTTCATTTTTGGAGCTAATAGAATTTATCCATTTATTTAGGCATGTAGTGATATCTCATAGTGGTTTTAATTTGCATTTCTCTAGTGTTTAATGATGTTGAATGCCTTTTCCTGTGCTTATTTGCCATCTGTATATCCCCTCTGGGGAAATGTCTGTTCATGTGTTTTGTCTATTCTCTAATTGGATTGTATTTTTGCAGTTGAGTTTTGAGAATTCTTATATATCAATATATATAAGAATATATATACATGCTCTTTTGTGTAAGCTTTGGAAGTGTGAAGGCACTAAAAATGCTAGAGTTGACTCCAATTTAGTACAGTAGATCTCATGGCTTTGAAAGAAAGAGCACCAGATCATCTGGCCAAATACCTCCTCTGTCACAGGTAAGGCTGCCTATGTTCACTTTGCAGATAAACAACTGGGACCCAGCCAAGTATGTGGCATGCCCGAGTCGAGCACTGCTAGTGGATGAAGAAGTGGACTCACTAGTGATGGAGAAATCACCTCCCTCATTTCTTCCTGGGCCTCAGTACCACGTCTGCAAAGTTAAGGTGATACTGACACCCTCTGTCTCCAAATAATTCAAAATCCAAGTCTATTCAGAAGGCCGCTTATTCCCAAATTCACAATGACTCTGCCCAAGCAACAAATGTCATGTTAGTGGTGGAAGAGCTGACCTGTTCTGGCCTATAGCTTTATGCCCTCCAGCAGAACTGGATAAAATTACAGTTCATAAATTGAGAAGCGTCTGTTCCACTGACCAAATAATATTTTATCAATATTTTATCTGACTCTCCTTAGAATATTATACAATGAACATGCATGACAGAGTAAAGTTCTGAGGAATTTTAAGAAGTATCGAGTGAACAGTGAAAGAGGGTCGGAAGAGACACTGGTGCCCTTCTTCAGTTAATGCTGTCCCACCTACAGACCCCAAAGGAAAAGATACCATTACTGGACACAGAATGTGAGGAGGTCTGAAGGTGTTCAAGTTTTCAAGTTCAACATCAACTAGGTAAGAATCCAGGGCACAGGCAGAATAGGAGGGCCCATCTATCTTTCTTTCTCCTTCCAGTCGATCACTCAGCTCTCATAGCTAGGCAGGAACGACCAGAACAAACTTGTTGTTTCCCAAATAACTCTGCCTGCCGTGAGGCATTAGGGACCCTAATAGTCTGCTTCAATTTTTTTTTCTACTTATTTTTAACACAGTAGAAATATTTCAGATTTATTTTCTAGTTCATTACAGATCACAGGATTTTATCTGGGGGTCTTGACCGCTAAATCAGCACCTTCCCTTCTGTATTAGTTTTCAGTTGCTGTGTTAAACACATCACCACAAACTTAGCAGCTTGAAACAGCAAACATTTATTACCTCAGTTTCCCTAAGTTAGGAATCCGGGCACAGCTTAGTTCTCAGAAGGCTAAAATCAAGGTGACAGCCAGGCTACACTCTCTTCTGGAACTTGGGGACCCCCTCCAAACTCACATGGTTGTTGACGGAATTCAGCGCCCTGTAGTTATAAGAGTGAGGCCTCCAGTTCCTGAAGGCTGGCTGCAGTTCTCTGCCACAGGTCCCTCCCCATAGACAGTGCACATCACATCACGGCCATTTGCTTCTTCAAGGTCAGCAGGAGGAGCACTCTCCAGTTTGCTAAGGTGAAGTCTTACATAATGTAACATAATTATGGGAGTGACACCCTATCACCTTTGCCGCATATTCTATTGGTTAGAAGAGCCTCACAGATTTCACCTGTGCTCAAGGAATTATACAAGGACATGGTTCACTGGAGGTCACCCGAGGATCTGTCTGCCACACTTACTGATGCTTAATTATGGGGGGAGGGGGAACCTTGCTTTTTGAATATCCCCCAGAAGGAATCAAGAGTACAGAGTGCACAGACAGTAAGGTTACTTTTAAGGTAGAGCTACTCAGCTCTCTTCCAGGGTTACAGACTTTGAAAAAGGCAATGGGCTGGACACAATCAAGAAACCGATGCAAATACTAGGGGGCTTGCTGATGACACCTGAACTGTCTCCTCTGGATCAGCATCAGGTAAACGAAGGGCAAGTTTTTCACTCATTGTTTGCCTGGGGAAAAAAAACATGGTTCGGTGTCCATTTTGTAGGAGACCAAAACGGCTTCGCACAGGATTAAATAATTATGTTTCCGGGCACCTTGATAAACTCTCAGGATATTTCTGCTTTATCCTCTAAGCCATTGCCTCCAATCCCAGTTCTTCTACAATGTCTTCTCTCTCCCTCAGACTGCAAAATGAAGGCAAGTCTCCTCTTCTCTCCTCCCTCAACATTCCCAGAATCTAATGATAGATTCTGACATTGGACAACAGCGATGTCACTTAATTCTTATTGCATGGAGGGGATAGAAGAATGAAAATTATGGCTCAGTATGCAATTATTGAGCCTTCTCCCTACACCTTAAAAGGAATAAGAAACTCATGTCTTTCAATGACAATTCGTCCCCAGAAATGTCTCCATCCATGTTTCTTCATCTGGTTAAAAAACCTTTAGATTTCATTTATACAGGTTCCAATGCCATTACTTTGGGTCACCCCTTCCCACAGTTTCAACACTCTGTGTAGAGGTCCTCCAAGTGAAATCACTCAGCCGGAACGTTCACAATCATTTCTGTCGTTTGCAAGACCTCACCATATACACGTATTACTGATGCCACGAAAGCAACATATACGAAAAAGCTACTCTCTCCTTCCTTTAACTTGCTCTTTCTCCTGTCTTCTCAATTATTATTAAAAGCACCACCCTCCTCCCAGTTGCTCAGACTGAAATTCTGTCATCTTCATTTCCTCCCTCTCTTTGGGGGATTTTTCCTGCCATCTCAACCTCTGCAGTGTTGTTCCCAGGTACCCCTGATTTTCCACTCTGTGCTCCCACCTCAGCCCCTGCCCACCTTCCTTATCTCCTGCTGTAGTGTTTATTTCTCCTTCCATCCTTCCTTCAGTTCCCTTTATTATCGATGTTACATGCTACTTCCAACATGATCTTTTAAAAAACACCTCACATCACAGCATGACCCTACTGAAAAGCAGTGAATAGCTCTCTAAACCATAGAAAAGAAAATCCCAACTCCCTGGGCAGGCATTGGAAAATTTCCAGAATAAGGTACCAACTTATACAACTAGCATTATCTTCTGTGGTAATCACACTCCCATGGTGTCACCCAGTCACAGGCATTTACTCACTAATCTTTAACCAGCCTTCATCTGATTTCCCCTCCCTGCCTCTTATGCTTCTCTCTGCCTGGAAATCCCTATTTCTCTGTACATACATATCACAGTTCTTCTCATCTATTAGCAGTTAATTTGATAGCCACATGCCTCATGAAGCTTTCCAGATTTTCTCATCTATATTCTGATTTTTGAACAGGATATCAAGCAGCGGAGTACTGCCATGCTACTCCACATTAAAGAAAATAGAATAAAAAGGAGGTACCTTGTTTTCTATGACATCAAGAAGTCTTTGACTAAATAAAGGTTATTTTTCAGAAACTCTCCTAGGAAACAATTTCTCAAAATTCATCCTTTCACCAAACATTCATTAATTTTTAAATTATGTTCCAGGAACCTATTGTACGTGTTGAAGAAACAAAGATAGGAATTCTGACTACAAGGGTCTCAGGATCTGACAGGAAAAACAGATAAATAAGACACTATAGTACAATGGAATACCAATGATAGGTAAGTGAATCAAATAAGTAGACTGGATTATTCTGTTGAGAGATGGAGGGAAAGTGATTTGAGAGAAGGCTCTACTGAAGAAATGACATTTAATTTGGGTCTGAAATGCTAAAACAGCATTTTTGACCATTTTTTATACACCAAGCACTTTAAATGTGTTTCTTTCAGGTGATCCTCACAGCCACCATATGAAGTTGATATTATTATTACTCCATTTTACAGATTAGGAAAAAAAAAAGGCTCAGAGAGCTTGGGTACCACAGCCCAACCCACACAGTTAATAAGTGGAATTGGGCTCAACACCCAGCTGTGGATAAATCCACAGCCCAGACATTGACCATTGCTTCAACCTGAGCTCTAGATCACAACAAACTAGACGCCAATACCCCCATTTTAGCTCCCACACAAATGTACATGTTGAGCTTAGCACTGGAAGTTTTCTTACCAAGAAAGTACACTGAAGCACAAGCAACAGGTGGCAACGTAAGCTTTATTGAATATTTTGTAGAGGAAATTTAGGAGAAGGCCACTCAAACACTCCTCAACTAATAGCTAAAAATTTTCTATTAGATGTTTCTATGTTCCTACACCCCTTGTCACCCAGCTGCCATCTGGGTGTTTCTCCTTCTCACCCTTTCACGCCTAGGCTCCTTCACGAGGCTGCCTGCTCCTCTCTTCTTGCTTCTGAGATATACAGGGCAATTCCACTCATGCACATGCGAAGCCAACAGAGTGATCAATTAAAAAAAAAAAAAATGACCTCTCATGAGTGGCACTAATCCTTATTACAATGAACTCTATCAGGAAACCTTTTGACACTAGAATTTGCTGCATGGGGACTTACCTCTCCTGCCAAATAGATTTTTCAGGAAATGCTTCCTCCAAAATGCAATGCTATCACCAGAAAGAGCTCTGGTAGATAAAAATTTCTCCATAGTTTTACTATACTGGAATGGCATTCATATTCTGAAATACATTAATGTGATTTTCTCTAATGCATTTATGTATATACAAACCCCTTTCAGTCAGATCCAGTGAGGAAGATAAACTATACTAGTTTTTAGATTTTAACAGAGATCAATTTTCTATATGCATGTTAAAGAACTGAGACGGCCAAGAGGGAACACACACAGAGTTAACAGGAAGAGAGTAATTGCCAGAAGCAGCTACCCCCTGCAGGGCTGGAGGAACAAAGGGAAGATCACGGAAGCTCAGACAGGATGCTCAGGAGCCAGGATTCAGACCTCTGAGGATGAGGAACAAATAAGGCTGGTTCTGGAAATGTGGGGAGAAACCCACAAGTGGAACAAACTGCCGCGGTCCAGGTTAGAGGCCACTGCTGCGGGCAACGCCGCCAGAACAGGAAGCAAGGAGGAAGGAGTAAAGCCCTTCTCGCTTCTCCTGTCGTCCAGTCTCCTCCTAGTGCCCCTAGTGGTGAAAGAGAAAAGTGCTTTGCAGAGTCTCACCAGTACAAATCCTAGCGGAACTAGACGCCTTTGGAGCTGAGAGGATACCTCGACAACACGCAACCTGATATCTCTAGTTAACCTGAGCCATCTATCTGCCTGAGTGACAGAGGGAGCAGCAGGGGTGGTGGCGGAGGCTCAAGATTTCTACAGCAGGAATTCCAATGGAAAGATGCGATTAATATTCATCTTCTACAATTTGCATGATGATTTTTGAGTTCGCAGCAAGATAAGACAGGCAATGTTAAAAGAGAAAGACAATTTTCTAAATTCTTCTACCTCATCTTAAAAGATAAGCCTAGAGGACCAGATGATTAAGTTTACCTTTACGCACAGGGTAGAAGGAGAAAATTACATAGTTTGATAGCCTAAAGCTTGCTTCTTCCAGATCAGAAGACTGCGGGAAAAAGGAGGGATACTGTAAAAGTGAAAAGATCAAAAACAAAGTGTTTCATTTCTGTGACCCCTTTTGATGTCAAACCTCAAGGGGAGGAGGCAATGGGAAACATCCGGGTAGACAGGAGGACAGCTCAAACGCTTTGTAATTGGGGGCACACTCCCTGGGTATGCTAGGGGAAGCTTTGTTCATGGCCATTATCAAATGGCACAGGTTAACGCAGCAGCAATGTGATGGGAGGTAAGTAAGAAGCTCTGATTTGAAGTGATAAATAGTCCTTGTTTCCCTGAGCTCTGTAAGGTATGCAGGGAATGAAGAAGGGCCCGCATGCCCCAGTTAGCAGTTATGAATGTGCTGAAAGGCCCGGTGGGTGGGCAGGAGCCTGGGGAAAGATGAAATAGGCTATAGTGTGCTAGGTGATCGAGAAAGAGACCAACAGCTAGAACCACAAACTCAAGGTAGGCTCCAGCCCACTGCCCAAGACTGGGCAGAGAAAGTAGTTGCAAACCTGTGTGAAGAACACAGGCTTGACTACATGGATCCACGTGCAGACATTTTTCAATAAATATAACTGGAAAAATTTCTGGAGATGCACAACAATTTGAAAAAGCTCTCAGACAAACCACGAAGCCTAAAAATATAGAAAAAATTTTTAAAAGTTAGGTATGCCATCATGAATGCATAAACTATACGTAGATATACAAATACCATTAAAAATGTGTTAGTCAACTGTTTATGTTATCAGTAAGGCTTCCGGTCAACAGTAGGCTATTAACTGAAAAAATTAAAATTAGAAAAATTTAAAAGTAAACTATTACTCTGTCCATTTGAGTTAAACGGGACCAATGTGTGTCCCCACTAGAATACTGATTCATATATTGAAACATACTATTATTTCTAATACTGACTCTGAATTTTCATCAAAAAGCCATATAATGTAGAATGTAGGAGAACGGACTCTTCAGCTAGACCACCTGCCTACAAATCCTGGCTCCTTCACTTCTTAACTGGGTGGCCTTTGATAATTTGCTTAACTATGCTTCACTTTTCTCATCTTCAAAATAGAAGTAATAATAGCTATTATTCAAATTTATGTACATAGGGTTCTCAGAAAAGTTCTTGGCACACGTTAAGTATTCAGTACGTGCTATTATGATGTTAATGAGGATTTATCAGAGCCTTATCAGAGTTATAATCATCATCCTTCATCACCTCTAGGCAAACAGCCAGGTTGGAAGGATGGCACAGAGCATAAAAGATGACAGGAAGTCAACTATGAAAGGAGACCGGCTGAAAAGCCTTCACTAGCTCGTTAAGATTATCACCATATTCCACAAGAGAAGTTAGTTTCACTGATTAACTAACATGGCAGTACCTGATAGTCAAAAGAGGTCTTCTCCACCCAGATACAGGAGAGAACCAGCGAGAAAAGCCGGCAAGAATTCCAGGTGTTGTCCTATCTGCACTTGCCTCTTTCTCATTTCAAATCTGTAAATGAAATTGTAGAGTCTTTGCACTGTAAAAGTTTAGATGCTGGAATTTAGATGGTCCTGCAGAGCATTGCTATATCCTGTAATTCAGAGCAGTGGCAACAATGGCAAAGCCATGAGAATCATATCTACTACCTGGCACTTATTACTCAGTTTTATCCCCTAAGAGGAAAAAAAGCCACAGGGTAAAAGGGTGGAAATACTCCTCTCACTGTATTCTCTCTCTTAAAAGCTACTACTGAGGATAAGTTGGTAGTAAAACACCAGGAGACTTCTAAAAGGATATGTACCCCTTGGAGCCTAAAAGATAATATCAACTTAGAATTGAAAGGTATCGATCTAATCAGGAATAATATTGTTCGATATGCATTCCAGTTTCTTCTGATTTCCTGCATTTTAAAAGTAATTTAAGACAAGGTTTTCTGATTGTGGCTTTTTGCAGCAATTAAGAACCATTCTTAACACACTGTTTCATTAAAAAAAAAAAAAAGCAAAGTAGAACAGCTTCTGAAGAGTTGAACCTCATTCCAAAGAATCAGGAGATAGTCGTGTAATTTAGGAAGACCCACAATCCTCACAGTTACATGCTACCATCTGCTTTAGGACTCCCAGGACTAATCTGATTCATTTCCTTAATCTCTGTTTATATCAGCCACCTAAAGAGCATCCTGACTCCCAGGTCTTTCCTCAGCTCCCAGATGTTATTTCCATAGATGTCTCGGGCAGTGAGGCAACATCATCCCTATCCCAGCACTCCGTACCCCGTTTCTTCTCTCCATACTACTTATCAACACCAGGTATACTGTAGCTTTACTTGTTTGTCTGCCCCTCCCTACTAGACCGTAAGTTCTGCGAGGGTAGGAAGTTTTGTCTTGATCACTGATATAGCCCCAATGTTTAGAACAGTGTCACACAGATGGCATTTAGTTTGTGTGAGTGAATTCACCCCTTCTATAATATTGGAGATGACTAGAATTGCTCTCCCTTCTCCTTTTCTCTGGTGGACAATCTCAGAGTAGGTGGGCAGAGGAGAAGGAAAGCGGTACCATAGAGTTGGAAGGATCACCCACTTTACTCTTCCCAAATTTAAGGTCTTTTCACCTCTAACCTCTGAGGGTCTCTGGGCTCCTTTGAGACTTGATTGAAAGGGATGATTCTAAGCAAGAAGGCCAAGGCCTGTGCATATACATGGCCATACATCAGGCTTTTCTACATTAAAACCCTAACCCTAATCCTAAAACTCCTTGGGTGAAAGCAACCTAACAAGTAAAGCCAAATAGTTAAATGTAGGAAACTCATACCCAAGAGTATGAGTACTTTTATCAAGTACAATGAGAGTACTTGATAAAATCTCCATGCTGAAGCTAGAATCTGACTCTGTGTTTGAACAGACCATACAACTTCAATTCAGTTTTTCCATCTATAAAATAGACTTAGGACTTCTAACTCACAAAGAATCTGATGTGGGGCTTTAACATTCTGATTGGGGGAAATTCCACGTTGCTGGCATTTTATGTCGGAGAGTCTTTATAAAGTGTATTATACCAATACCTTAATATTGTCACTTAGTGGCATTGCGGGCTTTTGATAAGGTGTGCTGGACAATGTGACCAGACTAATTTGCATGAGATACAGATTAGAGAAGAAATGTTCGGTCTTAAGAATGGAGTAACTTTAGGTATTTAATTAACATGCTGATTCATTTCCGATTCCGGAAGCAAAAAATAATCTGCTCCCCAGCAGTCCAGGAGGATACTCAAAGGAGCAACAGTGGCTATTAGTATAAGAGTTTCAGGCAGGTGGAAGCAAGGCTGTCCTGAGAAGCTTCAGATTTCCTTTCCTGAGAATGAGGATCTTTCCATTCTAACCCAACGGTTTAAAAAAGGGAGAGTGGACGTTTATAGAAAGCAATGCTTCCCTCCTACTACTGCTTTTTTCTTGCAGAGAGAGCTTAAGTAGCATAACTCTGACCCTCTTCACTCTTATAATTTTCTAAGGTCGGTTAAGTGGAGTGACTTTTCTAATTGATACATTTGGGGAAAAGAGTTGGGGAAGCTTACTTGACACTTTTTCCTCTTAGGAGAGAGCCTACCCATACAGAATCACTCTGTAAGTTAAGCAGAGGCTAATTCTTGCCAAGGTAGGCCTGAGCTGGTCCAGCTCTGCCTGTAACAGTAAGAGTAAATCTAGCTGATCCTGAGGTTTAATTCAGGTCCACTGCCTCTTATAGTAAGATACATTTGCCAATCCAACTCCTTCCTTACCTGTTTCTCACATGGTTCAGAACCCAAGCAGAGAAGATTGATTTATCACGGCCCCAACACCTTATGTTCTCTTTTATTCACTCCATTTTCTAGTCAGTCTGAGCTATTAACTGTTCTCCATACTGCCACAAAATGTCTTGTTTTCATGTCTTTGCTCCCATTGTTTTTTCTGCCAAAAGGAAATATTCTTTTGCTTAGTCGCTGCATCTTCAGAAATTGTGTTCATACTTCAAGACCAATGCAAATACTTCCTTTTTCAAGATAAGCTATATGCCCTCAGAGACATTGTCTTCTTTGTTTCCTCTCTATCTCTAGTGCCTAGCATAGTACCTGGCACTTACATATATATATATATATATATATATATATATATATTTTTTTTTACATCTTTATTGGAGTATAATTGCTTTACAATGGTGTGTTAGTTTCTGCTTTATAACAAAGAGAATCAGTTATACAGACACATATGTTCCCATCTCTCTGCCCTCTTGCGTCTCCCTCCCTCCCATCCTCCCTACTGGGCATATACCCTGAGAAAACCATAATTCAAAACCATAATTCAAAAAGAGTCATGTACCACAATCTTCATTGCAGCACTATTTACAATACCCAGGAGATGGAAACAACCTAAGTGTCCATCATCGGATGAATGGATAAAGAAGATGTGGCACATATATACAATGGAATATTACTCAGTCATAAGAAGAAATGAAATTGAGCTATTTGTAATGAGGTGGATGGACCTAGAGTCTGTCATACAGAGTGAAGTAAGTCAAAAAGAGAAAGACATGTACCGTATGCTAACACATATATATGGAATTTAAGAGAAAAACAATGTCATGAAGAACCTAGGGGTAAGACAGGAATAAAGACACAGACCTACTAGAGCATGGACCTGGCACTTATTAGATTGCTAAATATATTAAGAATTGTTGGAATAAAATGAGGCAGGCATTGGGAAACAGATTACCTCCTGCTTAAAAAAGATTCAGGCGTTAGTTCCAAAATAATTCATATTCTTGCCTTCAAGAAAACTGGTCTAAGGGATAAATATATATAAACAAATAGCAAAAATCCATCCCCTTCTCTTTTAAAGTATGATTTTTTTATATATGTTCTTCATATCCTCAAATAAACCCTAAGCTCCTTAAATAAGGGCAGAATTCAGAATGCATTATATATTGTAGAAAATGTGTATCTGTTGAATGAATAACTGAATGCATAAATTGTTTTAAAAAAAAGAAAAAAAGGGGCATTCCAAAACTCTGAGGTTTCATTAAGCTGCTACCTCAGCTAATGCTGTAGCCGACATGAGCGACTCCCTTCTGTACACACCGCCCCAAGTCAGCAAATAGATTCAGTCCTAAAATTCCCAGTGAGGTCAAATAGTGAAAAGTTGAATCTAAGTCACTTTCTAACTTATCTGATATGCATTTCAGTAAAAGTCGTGGCCATTTATGATGGGAGGCTAACATATGCAACTGGATTCTGTCACTCCTAACCTCATATTCAGAGTTTAGTTGTCTCCCACCCTCTTTAGTTCATACGCTGTATGATTTTCTGTTAGCGAGGCTGCATCTTCTGCCTTTAAGTGTGAGATGACTTGCAAGGGACTGTGTATGGCTGGGTACCAGTGGTGATCCACATAATGATGATGAAATGCACGTCTCATTATTTCTCTTCCTATACCTTATGAAAGAAAAAGCGTCTTGAAGAATTAAAATATAAGTATCTGGAATTTTATGAGACAGCACACAGGATATTGGGAATGTATATATGCTTTCGATGTGTTCTTTGAAAGTGCTAATCCTCAGACCCATCTTTTTAGCCAAGCACTGGCCAGTATAGAACTGAATTTGACTAAATTTTATTTACAACTCTGGATATATGTTTTAGACCAAATTGTAGCTAACGTACCTCATCTTATTGTTCTTCTTTTCAAATTATTTTGAGTTAAAATAGGACAACGATGGCCATTATCACCACTTCTAATCCATACTGCACTGGTTGTCCTACCCAATACAGTAAGGTACCTCATTCTTTAATTTAGGCATACAGTCCTAAATGTCTAAGCTGAAAAAAAAATAGTTTTCTAGAAGTACAATTAAGTACCTTCATAATTTTGGATAGGCAATAATTTCTTTAACAGGATAAAAAATAAAAGCAGATATTAACGATTAAGCTTCACTGAAATTAAGAACTGTTTATCAAAAGGTACTATGAAGAGTAAGAGAGCAAGACACAAATTGAGGAAAGATGTCTGCAGTATGTATGTATGTATATATATATAAAAGAATTCATATTCTGAATATATAAAGACCTGCAAAGCATTAAGGAAAAGACAGCCAACCTGACAGAAAAAATGGATGAGATTTAAATAGAAACTTCCTCCTACAAAAAAAGCCAAAATATTCAAATGACCAACATGAAAATTGTATTCCACATCATTATTTATCCATGGAACTGGAATTAGAATCAAAATGATACACTATTAAACTCAGCAGCATGGCTAAAATTAAACTGACAGATAATACCAAGTGCTGACAAGGAAGTGAAGTAACCTAAAACACATATATTGCTAGTGGGAATGTAAATTGGTGCAAGCACTTGGTTTGGCATTATCTACTAAAATAAAACATATGCCTAACCTAAGAGCAGGAATTCCACTCCTAGAAATACCCCCAAAATAAATAAAGGCATTTGTTCACTAAAAGACATGTACTAAAGCATTCAGAACAGTTGTATTCATAATAGCTCAAACCTGGATACAACCCTATTGCCCATCAACAGTAGAATTAATGAAAGAGTTGTGATATATTTATAGAATGAAATACCACACAAGGAAAAAGTATGAACTACTGCTACACATGACAGCATAAATAAACACACAAAAGATCACATTCATTACGATTCTATGTATATATAGTTAAAAAAAAAAGTCACAACCTACCTATGGTAATATGGGTCAGAATAATGGTTACCTTTGGGTAGTATTTACCGAGAGTGGGGGAATAGTGGGCCAGACAGATCACTGGAAAAGTTCTATTTCATGATCTGGGTGGAATTACATAGGTTTATACCTGTATAAACACCTACTGAGATGTACCCTTAAGAGTTGTGTGGTTTACCTTATCAATTTTTTTTTTTTAACAAACTCTATAATGAAAAACATGTATTCTATTCTTTTTAATGGCTGAGTAATATTTCGCTGTATATATGTACCACATCTTCTTTATCCAGTTATCTGTCAATAAACATTTAGGTTGCTTAATGCCATTTGCAGCACTATGGATGGAACTGGAGATTATCATACTAAGTAAAGTAAGTCACACAGAGAAAGACAAACATCATATGATATCATTTATATGAGGAATCTAAAAAAAGTGATAGAAATGAACTTATTTACAAAACAGAAACAGGCTCACAGACTTAGAAAACAAACTTATGGTTACCAAAAGGCAAAGGTGAGGAGGGGAGGATAAATTGGTAGTTTGGGTTTGACATATATGCACTCCCATATTTAAAGTAGATAACCAACAAGGACCTATTGTATAGCACAGAGAACTCTACTCAATATTCTGTAATAATCTAAATGGGAAAAAAATTTGAAAAAGAAAATATATGCATATGTAAAATTGAATCATTTTGCTGTACACCTGAAACTATCACAGCATTGTAAATCAACTATATGCCAGTATAAAATAAAAAAATTTTAAATATAAAACAAAAAAAAAGAAAGAAAAACAAGTAGTCTAATTTTGTATGACTCAACAGATGGCCGTGTACATTTACCTAGTGAAATCTCCCAAGTCTATAGAGTTCAGCCATGAAAAACTGAGGTAATACTGTGAAGAATTACTTGCTGGGTAAGTCACATCTCCTCTGCCCTATGGATTCCTTATAATTTCAGGAAGGACTCAGTTGGTGAAGGGCAAGAGTGGTGAGTAAGATGGTCTTGGCTTGACTACACTTTAGACAGTTTTCTTCCTGACTATAACCTCTGAGCTCCCTTTTCTTAGAGGAATTACCTTTAAAAAACAAAACAAAACAAAAAAAACCCTTGCATTTCTAATTTCTTCCTCTGCCTCTATTACAATATAAATCTTCTCCCAGCCTCTTGCCAGTTTTACAATCCAGGACAGTCTTTCTCAAGGACCTGGGAGCTACCCCTTTGAAGTGTCAGCATCAAGGAAGATAAAGCCCCACCTCCCAGCCTCTGAAGAGGAGGAACAGCCTAACTTTCCAAAGCACCAATCAGCAACACAGATGGCCTAATCACATTGCCTTACTTCCCTCCTAAAGTCCTCCAGGCTTTTCCACTTGCTGACCTTTAAAAACTCAGCCACCCTTTGTTTCAGCTGAGTTGAGTTCTCTCTCTCGCTCTCTCCCCTGTTGCAATAGTCTGGAATAAAGTCTTACTTGCCTGTTGAATTCTGTCTGGTACAGTTTTCCTTTGACACTCTGTTCTTCTAAAGTGAGAGAGCCAAGGTAGGGCTGCAATTGTCAAGTGCTAAGGGCAGTACTGATTCTAGGAACCACATATCTTCTTGACCTTTATTATCAGGGGTCAGTCCCAAAGGTTATCTCTCAGGAGATTTAGATATTGCCAGTGACCCCTAACTTGAAAATATCCTTAAAATCAAGCTCATGGCAGTTAGAATTTTTTTAAAAATAGGTCTAAGTTAAGTGAGTATTTTTAGATGGTCAAGAAATGTACTAATTTCTATTTCCTAATAAAAAATGGCAAAACTGTGGAATGCAAACAAATCCAAAATCAGCTAATCATAATTTGAGGTCAAAGCCAAAAATCAAGGAAGCCAGAAATCAACACCATTATACATAAAAATAGTGGAGTTTGTGGGCTTTTTAACTGTATGTATGTTAAGAGATATTTCAGTTCACCAATATAAAGTGAACTGACACTTGAGAGGACAACATGTTAGAAATGTTGTGAATAAAACAACAAACTAGCTGGCCAAGTTCACTAAGAATAAAAAGGAAGAAAAGATCAAAAGCATTCTGGAGTTGGTAAAATAAGAAATATGAGCTCTTAAAGAGAGAGACCTTAACGGAGACAAGTAACCAATAAAGCCAGATGGTTATTTTTCTTTATTTTCAGTTTTGGTTGATAACTATAGAAATGTAAATGATTGAGAGAGAAAAAAGATCAGGTCATCCTATGAGTAATAAGCAATCAACCAACAGATGGTACCAGCACAGATGTTTATGTTGTAAATAGTCTGATGCTTTATGTACCTGTAGAATGTCCCCATAAGACCTCTGTTCACAAAAAAAAAAAAAAAAAAAAAAGGAAGATCTGAGATGACAAACCCAAGAACTTCCAGGGTTAAACTCATATTTCCTGAGCAGGAAAAGGTTGTAAAACAGAGAGGCTTTGTTTGAATCTTACACCAGGATATAACCTGATTTACTTTTTCTCTCCAGGATTTTGGGAATTCTTACAGGTTTATATAATTTCTTAGCCCCCTTTACTGTAAATTATATCTAGTGAACACTAAATAGAGAAGGCAGAGTTTAGCCTGAAAATCCACAGCCCCAATGCAGAGAGTTTTGAAAACAGATGACTGGAATTGAGACGTCTGAAAATAACCATAGATTCAGACAGCATCTCCATTAAGCTCTGGAAAAAGGGGACCCTGCCTCAGGATCCACAAGTCACATGTTTCCATGATTTGGACTGCATCTCTTAAAACTTTCTAAGTCTTCTCTGGTGTTTGGAACAGATGGTCAGTCATCCTGGCAAAGGACCCCAAGCCCAAACCCATTTCTTCCCCTTAGGGCATTCCCTGACCTTCCACCCTGTATGGAAGGTTCACCAAAACCCCAAGGAGCTCTGGACTTCTGCCTGTGGGGTCATCCTGGGGCTCCATGTTCAGCGTCATTTCAGGAGCTGGGGGAGGAACCTGGCAGGCAGATTATTCCTGCTGACTGGTGAGGCATTCCTTTTGCGGGGTTGAGATTGGGCCTCCAGAATGGTGCTGACACACTGATTTAGGGTATCTTAAACTGATTATAGACTGGGCTCCACAAACTCTAGGAGTAACTCTGGCTTCAGAAGGTTCAGAAGGTATTTTTTATCCTGACTTCTAATACTAAATATATAAAACACTTGGCACTAGAGGGATAAGAGGGTGTTGTGTATAATTACTGAAAAGAGAGAGAGAAGACAGAGGTGGAGGAAGAGAGAGACTGACTTCTAGTTGGTGCAAAATGACAGTGATATAGGCATTATAAAGCCCATTTCACAGACAGCAAGACTAAGGTTCAGAGCATAGGTTACTTGCCCTTGTTAACACAGCCACTGCCCACCCTCCACCATCTCTGGGATATAAGTGGACTACTGATGGATTCCAGAAGTAAACACCGAATCAAGAACAGAATGATGCAAAAATATATTCAAATGACCAACAGACATGTCCTATGTTCTGGAACATGACAGACACCCCTGTCACCCTGAGAACCCAAAGACCTATCAATACAAAGACATGGCTCGGACAGGCAACACTGAGTAGGTCGTTTTCACAGCTGTACTTTAGCAGTGTTATTCTCTATGTGTCACCTTTTCTTGTTCATATGCTAAGGACTTGTTCTGGACCAGAGTGATCTGATTACTGTTAAACCATCATATGGGGTCCTGCCTGGACCATGAGTCAGCAGGCGACCCCCAACAGAGATCACCAGTATGGCTCCAGAATATGTTTTAAACTAATTTTATCCTGGATCACTGAAAAAAATGCATGCTTTGTATCACTCAAGATTTTTTAAACTAAAGAATCCATGTTAAATGTACATATAAATTCAAAGAAAATTACAAGGAATGAACAGGGAGAAGACAATTGCTTTTGGACAAAACTCAGAGAAATTAGCTAAATAATTATACAGCTGGTTTAAACAGCACCTGAAATATAAGGAAGTCCTGAGGCTGGAGATAATTTTCTAGGAATCATATATGGATCTAGTAAAGATTACTTCTGCATAGTGGAATTAAGTTAGAAACTTATGAGAGGTAATAGCCTTTAGACAATACCTTAATCTTGAACCATTTATCCCCCAAATGGAAAGGAGAGAGAAATGCCCTGTGGGTGGCAATGACTTAGGTTAGGTGACTCCATTGCTCTCTCTCTTCCCCAATTTTACACGTTAGCAGGCACCCTATATAAAATAGAGAATTTATAAAAAACCTTTCAAACACTCCTCACAGCTATCTTCTGCAGGCTGGCATCCTTTTGCCATTTCATTTTTAAGCACTAACTCCTACCCCACCCGAAAATCAATTATTCATGAATACTTGGCTAAGCAGTTGCCTGTCCCATGCAGTAAGTGTCTCTTGAAGTTACTCTGTTGGCTAAGCTTTACAACAAATGCTAAAGGAACTTCTCTAGGCAGGAAACACAAGAGAAGGAAAAGACCTACAAAAACAAATCCAAAACAATTCAGAAAATGATAATAGGAACATGCATATTGTTAACTACCTGAAATGTAAATGGATTAAATGCTCCCACCAAAAGTCACAGACTGGCTGAATGGATGCAAAAACAAGAGCTGTATATACGCTGTCTACAAGAGACCCATTTCAGACCTAGGGACAAATACAGACTGAAAGTGAGGGGATGGAAAAAGATATTCCATGCAAATGGAAATCAAAAGAAAGCTGGAGTAGCAATTCTCTTATCAGACAAAATAGACTTTAAAATAAAGACTATTACAAGAGACAAAGAAGGAAACTACATAATGATCAAGGGTTCAATCCAAGAAGAAGATATAACAATTGGAAATATTTACGCACCCAACACAGGAGCACTTCAATCCATAAAGCAAATGCTAACAGCCATAAAAGGGGAAATCAACAGTAACACAATCATAGTAGGGGACTTTAACACCCTACTTTCACAAATGGACAGATCATCCAAAATGAAAATAAATAAGGAAACACAAGCTTTAAATGATACATTAAACAAGATGGACTTAATTGATATTTATAGGACATTCCATGCAAAAACAACAGAATACATTTTCTTCTCAAGTGCTCATGGAACATTCGCCAGGATAGATCACATCTTGGGTCACAAATCAAGCCTTGGTAAATTTAAGAAAACTGAAATCATACCAAGTATCTTTTCCAACCACAATGCTATGAGACTAGATATCAATTACAGGGAAAAAAATCTGTAAAAAATACAAACATATGGAGGCTAAACCATGCACTATAAAATAACCAAGAGATCACTGAAGAAATCAAAAAATACCTAGAAACAAATGTCAATGAAAACACAACGACCCAAAACCTATGGAATGCAGCAAAAGGAGTTCTAAGAGGGAAGTTTGTAGCAATACAATCCTACCTCAAGAAACAAGAAACATCTCAAATAAATAACCTAACCTTACAGCTAAAGCAATTGGAGAAAGAACAAAAAAACCCCAGTTAGCATAAGGAAAGAAATCATAAAGATCAGGTCAGAAATAAATGAAAAGGAAAAGAAGGAAATGATAGCAAAGATCAATAAAACTAAAAGCTGCTTCTTTGAGAATACAAAATTAATAAACCATTAGCCAGACTCAACAAGAAAAAAAGGGAGAAGACTCAAATCAACAGAATTAGAAACAAAAAAGGAGAAGTAACAACTGACACTGCAGAAATACAAAGGATCATAAGAGATTACTAAAAGCAACTATATGCCAAAAAAATGGACAACCTGGAAGAAATGGACAAATTTTTAGAAAAGCAGAACCTTCCAAGACTGAAACAGGAAGGAACAGAAAATATAAACAGACAAATCACAAGCACTGAAATTGAAACTCTGATTACAAATCTTCCAACAAACGAAAGTCCAGGACCAGATGGCTTCACAGGCGAATTCTATCAAACATTTAGAGAAGAGCTAACACCTATCCTTCTCAAACTCTTCCAAAATATAGCAGAGGGAGGAACACTCCCAAACTCGTTCTACGAGGCCACCATCACCCTGATACCAAAACCACATAAAGATGTCACAGAAAAAGAAAACTACACGCCAATATCATTGATGAACATATATGCAAAATCCTCAACAAAATACTAGCAAACAAAATCCAACAGCATATTAAAAGGATTGTACACCATTATCAAGTGGGGTTTATCCCAGGAATGCAAGGATTCTTCAATATACGCAAAACAATCAATGTGATAAACCATAAAAACAAACTGAAGGAGAAAAACCATATGATCATCTCAATAGATGCAGAAAAAGCTTTCGACAAAATTCAACACCCATTTATGATAAAACCTCTCCAGAAAGTAGGCATGGAGGGAACTTACCTCAACATAATAAAGGCCATATATGACAAACCACAGCCAACATCGTTCTCAATGGTGAAAAATTGAAACCATTTCCTCTAAGATCAGGAACAAGACAAGGTTGTCCACTCTCACCATTATTATTCAACATAGTTTTGGAAGTTTTAGCCACAGCAATCAGAGAAGAAAAAGGAATAAAAAGAATCCACATTGGAAAAGAAGAAGTAAAGCTCTCACTGTTTGGAGATGACATGTTACTCTACATAGAGAATCCTAAAGATGCTACCAGAAAACTACTAGAGCTAATCAATGAATTTGGTAAAGTAGCAGGAAACAAAATTAATGCACAGAAATCTCTTGCATTCCTATACACTAATGATGAAAAATCTGAAAGAGAAATTAAGGAAAAACTCCCATTTACCATTGCAACAAAAAGAATAAAGTATCTAGGAATAAACCTACCTAAGGAGACAAAAGACCTGTATGCAGAAACTTATAAGACCCTGATGAAAGAAATTAAAGAGGATACAAACAGATGGACAGATATACCATGTTCTTGGATTGGAAGAATCAACATTGTGAAAATGACTCTACTACCCAAAGCAATCTACAGATTCAATGCAATCCCTGTCAAACTACCGCTGGCATTGTTCACAGAACTAGAACAAAAAATTTCACAATTTGTATGGAAACACAAAAGACCCCGAATAGCCAAAGCAATCTTGAGAAAGAAAAACGGAGCTGGAGGAATCAGGCTCCCAGACTTCAGACTATACTACAAAGCTACAGTAATCAAGACAGTATGGTACTGGCACAAAAACAGAAATATAGACCGATGGAACCGGATAGGAAGCCCAGAGATAAACGCACACAAATATGGTCACCTTATTTTTGAGAAAGGAGGCAAGAATACACAGTGGAGGAAAGACAGCCTCTTCAATAATTGGTACTGGGAAAACTGGACAGCTAAATATAGAAGAATGAAATTAGAACACTCCCTCACACCATACACAAAAATAAACTCAAAATGGATTAAAGACCTAAATGTAAGGCCAGACACTATCAAACTCTTAGAGGAAAACATAGGCAGAACACTCTATGACATAAATCACAGCAAGATCATTTTTGACCCACTTCCTAGAGAAATGGAAATAAAAACAAAAATAAACAAATGGGACGTAATGAAACTTCAAAGCTTTTGCACAGCAAAGGAAACCATAAACAAGGTGCAAAGACAACCCTCAGAATGGGAGAAAATATATGCAAATGAAGCAACTGACAAAGGATTAATCTCCAAAATATACAAGCAGCTCATGCAGCTCAATAACAAAAAAACAACCCGATCCAAAAATGGGCAGAAGACCTAAATAGATATTTCTCTAAAGAAGATATACAGATTGCCAACAAACACATGAAAGAATGCTCAACATCATTAATCATTAGAGAAATGCAAATCAAAACTACAATGAGATATCATCTCACACTGGTCAGAATGGCCATCATCAAAAAATCTAGAAACAATAAATGCTGGAGAGGGTGTGGAGAAAAGGGAACCCTCTTGAACTGTTGGTGGGAATGTAAAATGATACAGCCACTATGGAGAACAGTATGGAGGTTCCTTAAAAAACTAAAAATAGAACTACCATACGACCCAGCCATCCCACTACTGGGCATATACCCTGAGAAAACCATAATTCAAAAAGAGACATACCAAAATGTTCATTGCAGCTCTATTTACAATAGCCAGGACATGGAAGCAACCTAAGTGTCCATCAACAGATGAATGCATAAAGAAGATGTGGCACATATATGCAATGGAATATTACTCAGCCATAAGAAGAAACAAAACTGAGTTAAGTAAGTCAGAAAGAGAAAAATAAATACCGTATCTAACACATATATATGGAATCTAAAAAAAAAATGGTTATGAAGAACCTAGGCACAGGACATGAATAAAGATGCAGACATAGAGAATGGACTTGAGGACACAGGGAGGGGGAAGGGTAAGCTGGGATGATGTGAGAGAGTGGCATGGACTTATATACACTACCAAATGTAAAATAGATAGCTAGTGGGAAGCAGCCGCATAGCACAGGGAGATCAGCTCAGTGCTTTGTGACCACCTAGAGGGGTGGGATAGGGAGGGTGGGAGGGAGACACAAGAGGGAGGTGATATGGGGATATATGTGTGTGTATATATATATATATATATATATATATAGCTGATTTACTTTGTTACAAAGCAGAAACTAACACACCATTGCAAAGCAATTATACTCCAATAAAGATGTTAAAAAAAAAATAAGTTACTCTGCTGGATAATTAGGCCGAATGTAGATGGGAGCAGAACGAAGATCATCTGCATTATAATGTTTTAATAATGGCATATCCTTTACCCTACGTAGGCACAATACAGATGAGCTCTCCTAAGTTTTCAGGTCTGATGGGTCTATTCTCCTATTTTTAGGTCCAACATAAAGAGCACTTCCTGAGCCATCTGCAAACAAATTATTTCAGTATGCTTTTTATAAAGAGAAATATTAAAATATTGAGGCATTGCTACTAATTATCAATAATTAGTTTTTTAAAGTCTGAAAATTTTTTACAGTCTGCAAATGCCACAGATAAATGTAGGAAACACAAACATAGGTAGAAACCAGTATCTGATTTACACCTGCAATTCATAATCCTCGTGCAGTTTAATGACAGTGTTAATTTCCAAAGCTAAAGAGGAATTAGTCGATACTCTGTCTTCACTTAAAAGAAACCCCAGTGGAATCAAACAGAGCTTTTAACACAGGATATACGTTTTTCAGGATCACAAAGGAACTATCAATTCCATTTAGCAGAAGACACTAGCTGCAAACTTAAAACAAGTACATAAAAAGCTATGTTTTTTCTTCTAAGTTCCCAAAACAACTCTGCTGGTATTTTTGGAGCCTTGTTTTATGTTGAAGCTAATGCACCTCTCCTCATATATAAGCCAACCTCACTTTTGGTGGACAAAGGAGTAAGAGGCAGTTCAAAACTTTTCTCTCCCCATTTTCGGGGTTTTTTTGGATGAAACATGCGACTTAGGGATGAAAGCTTTATCGCCGTGTTCAGTAGAGGAGATTTTCAAGGAGGCATCAGATGGCTGAAGCGAAACAAAGAAAAGCTGTAGGAGAGGAACACTGCCACTCCGGCACACTCACACTCCAGCTCCCCGCTGAACACGCAGTAGACTGTCCACCTATCATTAGTGCAAGGTGAACCTGGACCAATGTAGGGATGCATTTAAGTACTGAGTCTACCTCAATGACAACAGCAGGGTAAGAAATGAGACTGTTGATGGCTTCCCCACTTCACCTAGATTCTGGAGTTTAATGTGATAAACACAATGGGAGAGGCATGCGCAAGGCACTTTGACAGCGTGGAGAAGGGGCACCTAATCCCTAAACATAATCAGTGTTAAGAATACGTGGGAAGAAGTTGACTCAAGGGGGACCCTGAAACGGGCCTTGGAAGTTTGGGAATGACACAGCCAAGTTCTTATGCTTGCGTTTCAGATATGAAGATTAATCTCAGTCACTCAGATAAATATAGAAGAGGGATCAGGAGAGATGGTAAGTTTGGCAAGCAGTTACTCAGGGGGGCCACTTAGTTTTAGGGAAAGCCCTGAGGGAGAGAGTGGCAGCGAGGATTTCAGCCCCTCTGTGCATGGCTGTCTAAAGGAGAAATCAGGGGTGGTGCATGGAGGCCTGAGGGCTTCCCCCTGGGTCTTCACATTTTATTCCTTCCGTACATGTCCTAACCGGTCCCAATGTTCTCTTATAAGAGCACCAGTCATGTTTTAGACCTCATTTTCATTTCACTACCTCTTTAAAGGCCCTATCTCTAAATATAGTCACATTCTCAGGGATTAAGACTTCAACACTCTATGATCTGGTGGAATACACAAATCATCCCAGAACAGACGATCAAATTCTGCCTGACTTCTAAGGGTGTTTATCCTGAGATTAAAACAGTACTCTCCCATAATTGTAAGTAAATTAACAAGAACAATAAAGTACAGGCATCTAAGTAGGTTGACTGGTGTAGACAAAATTACAGAGAAAATGAGATCTATATATTTTCATACCTATATATAGGAGATATATTTTTTCCCCAGAGGAAATAAAAAGATCTATGTATCTTCAAGAGAGAGGGAGTAAATCTCAGACAGAAGCTTCAAATAAAAGAACTCCAACTGAAAAAGACAGATGGACAGATTTGTGGCGAGCTCTGAATAAAAGTCTAAGAAACGTGGAATTGGTCTAAAGGAACGTATGAATGTTTTTTCCTTTTTAACAAAGGAGTACCAAGAACCAAACGGTTCTTTTCTAAGCTTAAATTGAATTGACAGGTGGGTTGGTGGGAGAAAGAACTGGAATTTCACAGAAAAGAGTAGAAACCAAGCAAAGAGAGCTTAAAGCAAATGGCAGCTGTGGAAATGGGGAGTGGGGCTAATGGAGAGAATAAAAGAAGAAATAGATCATATTTAGTAATGAGTTGGAACTCAGCAACTAGTGATAAGAATGAATAAAATTTATGCCAAAATTTAAGCCAACTTATTCATCACCTCCTTTCACAGCAAACAGTGTTTCTATTTTTCCACTTTAAATACCTAATTAAATTGTCACTTCAAAACTATGGAACAACTTGTCTGCTGTTAGACATCTGTTTATTAACTGATTGGCTTCTGAAGAGCAGTGAATCTTATTTAGAGAGGATACCTATTTTCCTCTCAGAACGGTCTTTCCTTCGGTGAAATGTTAAATTACTCACAAAAACTTACTAATTAAATTGGCCGTAACTGCCACTATTAAAATGTGATGGCCAACATAATTGGCCCGAAAGGGACTGCTAATGTCTCATTCATAGATGGTGTGCAAATTAATTGTATTGTTTCCAGTTCCAAAGCACAGTGCCTTTGTTACCATCTGTCAGTCCCTGTCTGCACAGACCCCCTGGCTAGGCTCACCACTTACGCCATGACTGAAACAATAGTGCTGTAGCAGGAAGTAACCCAACTGCCTCACCTGAACTAATGGGGGTTTATGATCTCACTGCCATAGATTTACGTTCTCAGGTCCCTCAGGTAAAACTCTCAAATCAGGGGTTGCCTCACTACTCATTCCTTTTACGTCCTCCTCGGCCAGACCTGCACAAGGGCACGCATGCACAGAGCCTTTCTGACAACTCTCTTCTCCTAAAAGCTGGAAACTGCACTTAATAATCCTAGACACGAATTAACGTCTTTCCAGGAACTAACCAGACCACAGCTACCCATCTGAAATTTAAGTATTTCTCTGGCTACGAGGGCTTAACTCAGGCGACCAGGCTTACCAAATTAGACATTCTTAAATGTCAAAACCAAGCTGATTTGATCGTACCCCTCTGATAAGCCCTTAGGAATTAGATCATATACCCCGTAGAGCCGACTTCCCCCTTCTTCCCCTTGAGTTTTTCTCTAAGGACTCTGAGCTGAGCCCATGTGAATTATGATACTGATTCAAGCTGAAATTTAAACACAGTTGACTTCACCAGAGAAGGGGTGAAGTTCACACTCCACCTAGACACAGCTCTAACTTATTCCAAAAATAGCCGCAAAGGTAGCATTATAGATAGTCAGGTAATCAAATGTAAGAAAATTATTACAAAATAGTAACAAGCCTAAAGAGTAGTTAGCAATTCTAAAACCCTTGGGGAATCCATAAATTAACTGTCTTCAAAAATATAATAAATAACATGGCAGACTTTAGTTAATGAAAAAAACAACTCAAATTTTTCATTATGGAAACAGTTTATTAGTTTTTTCACAATGGAATCATACAAATAACCAGTGACAACAATCCGATAAAATTGTCTTGACTCTAGAAATTAATTTAAAGCCTCCAAGGGTGAAAAACTTTAAAAATTAGTTGTCACAAAGTGTCCCCATGTACGCTGGAAGTCTGTTTTACTTAATCTTAGAAGTAAAACTTATGTGACTAATCAAACTCATTTGACTATGTATTTTTTTCTTGACAAGAAGTTGTAATAAAGTAGAAAGACTAGGAAATTGGAACCAGAAGATGCAGTGTATCTACCAGTGTTCAGTTGAAAATAACATAGTCCATTCTGGGAAATGTAATCAGACAGGGAATTTGTAAAAGAAGTTTGTAACCGACAGAATCTCTGTGGGTTCTGCAGAACCAAAGGTGCTTGCTACACACTCGGACACGCTGGAGCTTGTTATTGCATAGCCAAGAGAACAGCTAGCAGTTCCCCGTAGGTGTCACCACTGGGGCCTAACTCCAGAAGCTTGGCGGCCACCACTCTACACACTTAGATCGTCCACCACTGCACTTCCACCTTGCTCACAGTCACAGTGGTTCCTGTCTACCTCCAAGTTTTACACTGCTTCATTGGTTTGATAGAACCTAAGCCACTTCCCTGCGCTGTAAGCAGGAAGGGAATCAGAGAAACCGGTTCTCAGCTTACCAACCTTTGTAGTAGAGGAAAGCAAGCCAATGGAGTGAGAACAGATATTGAGTGAGCCAACCTAGAGTATCAGTCACAGTCTGTTCCTTTAACAGTTCAATGTCCTTTCACACTTTCTCATAATTCAGCTTCCAAATAACAACAAAGCAAAACAATGCACTTTTGCCTAACATTATGCAACTTTGCCTTAGATGAGTGAAAAGACTCTTACCTCTTGAACAGACCAATCACAAGTAATGAAATTGAAACTGTGATTAAAAATCTTCCAACAAACAGAAATCCAGGATCAGATGGCTTCACAGGCAAATTCTATCAAACATTTAGAGAAGAGCTAACACCTATCCTTCTCAAACTCTTCCAAAATATAGCAGAGGGAGGAACACTCCCCAACTCATTCTACGAGTCCACCATCATCCTGATACCAAAACCAGACAAAAATATCACAGAAAAAGAAAATTGCAGGCCAATAACACTGGTGAACATAGATGCAAAAATCCTCAACAAAATACTAGCAAACAAAATCCAACAGCACATTAAAAGGAACATATACCATGATCAAGTGGGATGTACCCCCAAGGATGCCAGGATTCTTCAATATATGCAAATCAATTAATGTGATACACCATATTAGCAAACTGAGGAATAAACCACATGATCATCTCAATAAATGCAGAAAAATCTTTCAACAAAATTCAACACCCATTTACAATAAAAACTCTCCAGAAAGTGGGCACAGAGGGAACATACCTCAACAAATAAAGGCCATGTATGACAAACCCACAGCAAACCTCATTCTCAATGTTGAAAAACTGAAAGCATTTCCTCTAAGATCAGGAACAAGACAAGGGTGCCCACTCTTGCCACTATTATTCAACATAGTCTTGGAAGTCCTAGCCACAGCAATCAGAGAAGAAAAAGAAATAAAAGGAATCCAAATCGAAAAAGAAGAAGTAAAACTGTCACCGTCTGCCGATAACATGATAGTATACACAGAAAATCCTAAAGATGCCACCAGAAAACTACCAGAGCTAATCAATGAATTTACTAAGGTCACAGAATACAAAATTAATGCACAGAAATCTCCTGCATTTCTATACACTGAATGTAAGGCCAGACACAATAAGACTCTTAGAGGAAAATATAGGCAGAACACCCTTTGACAAAAACTGCAGCAGCATCTTTTTCAACCCACCTGCTAGAATAATGAAAATAAAAACAAAAATTAACAAATGGGACCTAATGAAACTTAAAAGCTTTTGCACAGCAAGGAAAACCATAAACAAGAGGAAAAGAGAGCCCTCAGAATGCAAGAAAATATTTGCATGATGCAACTGACAAAGGATTAATCTCCAAAAATACAAACAGCTCATGCAGCTCAATATCAAAAAAAAGAAGAAAAATACCCAGTCCAAAAATGGGCAGAAGACCTAAATAGGCATTTCTCCAAAGAAGACATACAGATTGCCAGCAAACACATGAAAAGATGCTCAACATCACTTATTATTAGAGAAATGCAAATCAAAACTACAATGAGGTATCACCTCACACCATTCAGAATGGGCATCAGAAAATCTAAAAACAACAAATGCTGGAGAGGGTGTGGAGAAAAGGGAACCCTCTTGCACTGTTGGTGGGAATGTAAATTGATACAGCCACTATGGAAAACGTATCGAGTTTCCTTAAAAAGCTAAAAATAGAACTACCATGTGACCCAGCAGTCCCACTACTGGACATATACCCTGAGAAAACCATAATTCAAAAAGAGTCATGTACCACAATCTTCATTGCAGCTCTATTTACAATAGCCAGGACATGGAAGCAACCTAAATGTCCATCAACAGAGGAATGGATAAAGATGTGGTACATACATACAATGGAATATTACTCAGCCATAAAAAGGAATGAAATTTGGTCATTGGTAGAGACATAGATGGACCCAGAGACTGTCATACAGAGTCAAGTTAAAAATAGAAAAACAAATATCATATTAACACATATATATGGAATCTAGAAAAATGGTATAGACGATCTTATTTTCAAAACAGAAATAGAGACACAGACATAGAGAACAAATGTTGGACGCCAAGCGGGGTAAGGGAGCAGGTGGGATGAATTGGGAGATTGGGATTGACATATATGCACTATTGATACTATGTATAAAATAGATAACTAATGAGAACCTACTGTGTAGCTCAGGGATCTCAGTGCTCTGTAGTGACCTAAATCAGAAGGAAATCCAAAAAAAGACGTGATATATGTATACGTATAGCTGATTCACTTTGCTGTACAGTAGAAACACATTATAAACCAACTATACCCCAATAAAGATTAATTAAAAAAAATACTCTTACCATTCAAACTTTTTCAAAAAGAAGAGATCTATGGTCGGGGAAAGAGTGATAGCAATTAAAACTTTGAGATTGTACTTCTCTTCCTTTAAGCTTTGGACCCCAGGAAGGAGGAGCCAGCCCACTGGCCAGTATCCCTTGTGCATCAGGACTGCACTGTGAGAGATGCCTCCAGGCCTGCCCAAGCTAGCTCTTCATGGGCACCTCCCTCTAGATAACCTTAGGTGATCATTTCAGTAATCACCGCAACCCTGAACACCTGTGTCTCCCACTCTACTACTGCAGGACCTTCACTACCTTCAAACATGTCAGATCACCAATCCCATATTTCCAATTAATAATCCTGGCCCCAGTTACTAAGTTAACCCTTAGATTTGGACACACTGGTTCTTCCAGGTCCCCGGTCCATTCACCAATGCGGGTTTTTTGATAATAAAATGGGAATAGCACAATATGGTTTTCTGAGGATTAAAAAATATGTGAAAATGCCTACCACAATGACTTAGTAGTTGCTTAATATATGTGAAGTGAAATTTACCTGATGGGTTGCCATCAAAGTAATTGTTTTGGGTGGAGAACATGCACAATAGGCAGGGCAACAGGTGAGAGACAGGACTTGGGTACAAGGAATGCAACAGCAGAGGTTAAAAGAGGATAATCCTGAGGGAGATTGTTTTAGCCAGTTCAGGCTTCTAGAACAAAAAATACCATAGACTGAGTGGGATAAACAACAGTTCTGAGGCTAGAAGTCCAAAATCAAGGTGCTGGCCAATTTGGTTCCTTGCAAGAGCCCTCTTCCTGGCTTGCAGACAGTCACCTTCTGGCTATATACTCACATGACCGAAAGAGACAGCTCTTTTGTCTCTTCCTCTTCTTATGCGGCACTAATCCCATCATTGGGGCTCTACCCTCATCACCTCATCTAAACCTAATTACCTTCCAAAGACCCCACCTCCTAATACCATCCTACTGGGGTTAGGGCTTCAGTATATGAATTTCGAGAGGACAAACATGCAGTACATAACAGAGTTGATACGAGAAACCCCACGTGGAACGGCATAGCTGTTCAGGAAATCCAGTAAGAAATAAGCCAGCCTCAAACATCCCAGGAGCCCTTGAGAGAACCCATTTTACAGAATGGTACAATGACCACAATAAGCAGTGCTCTGGAGGCACTGCTGCATAGCAGAAACAGGCTGACCCCCTGGAGTCACACAGCAATGCAAACCCCAGCTCTGCAAGTTACTAGCTTTATGATCATGGGTAACTCAGTTTCCTCATCAGTAAATTATAGACATTTTAGCAAAGCTGCATGACAGTTGTAAGAGATAATGTATGTAAAACATAATGCCTGGCATGTGGTAGATGCTTAATAAATATTTTATTAGTATCCATATCGTGTTTTAGGCACCATGTTAAGTTCTTTACATGCCTTATCTCATAAGAGTCTAGGACAAGTCTGTGATGTTTTATTGTCACTGTCATGCCCATTTCTCAGATGAGGAAACTTAGGCTTAGAAAAGTTAAGTGACTTGCCCAAGACATCAGCTAATAAGTGGATAAATCAAGATTCACACACAAGTGGTCTTGCTCTGGAACTTGTACTAATTAATCTCTGTGTCCTCCATAAAAGGGCAGATATAAGAACTGGAATAGATTGTCTTGACCTCACTATCAATGATAACCTGAAATAACAAAAAATATTCACTTAACATTCTTTAAACAATAAAGATGGAAGTATATAAAACATTTTCAAAAAGTTTCTGTCAATACTAGATACAACATAAATATTTCCAGACCAAAAGGTAGACCCCTCACTTAACCCGGAGGACAAAAGCCACTAATCAAAGATGCTTAATTACCGAGGAAGACTAAGAAATACATAAAGAAGAAAGACAATTTTGAGGCACAAGATAACTGCAGAACAATCCCACAGGGGAGGAGCAGACACCTCCAAGCACAGGAAAATTCAGCATAAGGGTTTTCTAAACCTAGAGATTTCACAAAGGATAAAAACAATGATCACGATTTAAGAACCTGAGTGAGTAGAAGCAGACATAGTGAGTGAGTTTGGAAGCTCAGAAAGGTAGAGAAAACCATAACACAATCTCCTTACAGCAAATCAAGCCATTCCTAGGATGCAGTACTCAGCACAGGGACTGGCTGGCACTCATGGCAGCTCTCTCTGCCTCCGAGGAGCAATGAGGTTGAGGCTTGTAATGGAAATGCCCTAGGACGAGGGGTAGGTAAGTCTGGTTCCCAATGGCAACTCTCAGACAAATTGGCGGCGCAACACTGAGCAAGTGGCTATACGTCTTTGCCTACGTGGCCTTGGTGGCCTCCAGAGTAGATGATCTCAAGCAGAAGAAAATGGGTGATAACCTAGATCAGTGCAATTTACCTGGGTGAACGCATGCTAAAGGCAGGAGCAGCAAAGCAGTGAGATTGAAGCTGTCCCTTTAAACTAGGTAGCGGAAAAACCCTGATAAACTGTAAAAATCACGAGGAAGATGACCTCCTGGCTATGCCTGGAATTTGAAGACTGTAAGACTATAAATCAATTTTAAATAGGTTATGAAAAGTCATACTGGAGGAAAAAAATCAAATGTTCTTGTATGAAAGTTTATTTTAGATCAAAGGGCAGACACTAAGAATATGGAAGTGGGAGGAACCCTGGAGAAAAAAAGATTCATTTGCCAAAGATACTGGTTTGGGGAAGAAGAGTTGACTGTATGTTATCTCTCTTATTATCTTCAGGCAAAGTTCTCCACTGTACTTTGCAGTATTTTCTACCTCTGACTTTGATGCCTTAATCCCTGGGTTTCTGGTGGTAAGAAGAAGCAAAAACTGAAGTTGGACTCAGCAAGACTGGTTCCAATCATGGCTCTACCACATATTAGCCCAGTGAGGTGGAGGTGGAGATGAGCTTCCCAGTGCTTCAAGGAAGACCTTGAACCCCAGCTGCTGGGAGTAGTGGAGGCAAAAAACCATCAGCTATTAACAGAAGAAATTCACCTCATGGCTACACTCCTGCTAAAACCTTATAATTTCAGTTTACATTGAGATGAAGACAAAATTCATCTCCATAGCCTAAAAATCCTTACAAGGTATGTTGTGTACCCATCCCTTCAGCCTCATCTCTAATGATGCTGTAGCTAACCATCTTCACCCCATGCCTATCTAACGCTCCCTTCTTTCCAGGAACTTTGCGTATGCTGTTCCTTCTTCCTGAAAACTCAACACTCTCTTTAACTGGTTTCCTATGACTCATCCTTTAGACTTCAGCTCAAGCATTATTTCCTTAAGGAATTTCCTTTTTTTTTTTTTTAACCTTCCTGACTAGGTCAAATCACTTCATGATAAACATTAGAGTTTTTGTATCCTTTCTTCATAGCAATCATCATAGTTGCAATTTTACATTTTATGATTTGATACATGTCCCCCACCAGGCTATGAATTCCCTAAGAAAAAAGTTCAGTTTTACTCACCATTTATCCCCAGCACCTATCGTAGTGTACATGTATAATAAGGACTTGATAAATATTGAATTCATGAGTAAATTGAAACACTGGCAGTTCCTACATCAATATTTCAGGGATATTTTGGTGGTACTTATCAGTGTTACACTAATATCTTGTTCTTTTCCTCTGTTCACACAAAAGATCAAATTTTCCATTCCCTTTTAGTTGGATGATAACATGTAACTAGTTCTTGTTAATATGTTATAAACGAGGGGAGCATTTAACTGTCAGTGGGAGACCTTTAAGTATTCTTTTGCTTTTGATTTCTGTAGTGATCCTGAAATCACATTGAAATGAACTTTGCATCAGCCTGGATCCCTGAATGAGAACCACAGAGAGCTGAGCCTGCCGGTCAGCCTGATGGATGTGTAGCACAAGGGAGGATAAGCCATCACCATTTGAGCTGAGACTTCAGGCTTGTTACAGCAGCATAAACCACCCTGAACGAAAGCAGAAACTGGTACCAGGAATATGGTGATCCACATTGTTCAGTGATAACATTTAACAAAATAATTATCTGTGATTGTTTGGAAAGCTGATAAATATACTTAGTGAACATGTGTCTCCAGAAACGGTTAGAAGTCAGAACGGTGTAGTGTGTTCTTAACGTCGCTGGCTTCATTTACACGGTGTGTTAGTTTGCTAGGGCTGCTGCAACGAGCTATCACAAACTGGGCGGCTTAAACAACAGAAAGGTATTGTCTCAGTTCTGGAGGTTAGAAGTCCAGGATCAAGGTATTGACAGGGCTGGTTCCTCCTCAGTATTGAGAGGGAGAATCTTTTCCATGCCTCCGTGCTAACTTCTGGTGTCTCGTGGACAATCTGTGGTATTCCTTGACTGGTACATGCATCACTCTAAGCTCTGTCTTCATCCTCACGTGGTTTCTGTGTCTACATTTTCCCTTTTTATAAGGACACACGTTGGAGTGTATTAGAGTTCTTCCTAATGACTTTAACTCGATTACCTCTGTAAAGATGCTATTTCCAAATAAGGTACTTTGAGAGGGGGAGGTACTAGGGGGTTAGAACTTCAATGTATCCTTTGGGGAGAATACAACTCCACCCATTACGTAACTATTACAAGAAAGAGATGAAATCAGTAAAGAATAAGCCACACTGCAAGCAAAGTTATTAGGAAACGGAGAGAGTCCACAAATGCAGAAACTTCTAAGTCTGAAAGAGACCACCACTTCTCACGCCTAATGAATGAGGGAAAAAACTGAGAAATGTCTTTAGTAATAAATGTCAGCTAGAGCTCCACACTGCAGCAAGAATTAAACTGAGTTTAGCTGTCTCACCCATAGTTAAAATCTCTGAACAGATTTAGGTGGCGTCCAGTAAATTGTGAAAGTCGAGAAAAAACGGCTCAGCAAAAAGTAGGTTGAAGGAATGTGTCTGCCCAAGAAGCCCAGTAGGTCCATGGAATTCACAATTACACTAAGAGAGGCAGAGGAGTAAGAAAGCAGAGCTATACAGCAAATCCAGGGAAAATACCTAGAAAACAACCGTCAGTGTGGCTATTAGCACATTTTGGTGATTGGATTAAAATAAAAAACCTGAGCTATAAACAGAACTGGATTGCCAAAACAAACCAAGATCATGAAACCTAAAAGACTTGGGGTTTCAAACATCTATAGCAAAAAAAAAAAAAAAGGGCTGAGAAGGCTGCTCAGAGCACAAGAGGAGGTACCATCCAATCCCTACTTCCTACGTGATCAAAAAGGATATTAGAAAAACAAGAATCCCCCAGAGGCTGAAGCCAAGGGTTACGGAGAGCAACAGAGCAGGAGCTCCATTCAACAAGCCTAATTAGTAACAGTCTCCGTCCCCGTAACTCCACCCAGAGATGATGGCCATATCCCCAACTCCTGGTGTGGAGACGCCTATGCATAATCCAGCGATCCCGAGCTTTGAGTCTGATGCCATGAGTAAATGGGACTTTGGGGTTGTGATCCTAAGAGAGGGCTGAGTGTAACTCATATGTACTTAGAAGAGTAGACCAAATAGCTGATGGACAGACGGGCAGAACGTAGTAGTGATTACTGCTGCTCACCGAAATCCAGCTATCTGGATATTCAGCTGTCTTTCGGGAAATTGGAAAACTGAATTTCCTGGCTCCCTTTTGCGCAGGTGAGGCCATGTGACCAGTGAGCATAGATGATGCGGATCATTTCCAGGCTAGAGTACTGAACCACCAGTATTAAGACCCTCTAAAGCTCTTTCTCTGCTTCTTCTGCTGTGCTGATCGTGGAAACCCAGTGACCCCTGAGAGGTGCTTTTGAGCCTGAGCTGCTAAATGAGAAGAACACATCAGAGCCCCCAATCTAATTCAAGATGAACATGTAGTTTGAGCAAAAACTAAATTTTTTGCTCTGAAATTTGATCCTATGATCCAGCAATCATGCTCCTTGGTATTTACCCAAATGAGCTGAGAACACACATCCACACAAAAACCTGAACATGAATGTTTACAGCATCTTTAGTCCTAACTGCCAAATCTTGGGAGCAACCAATACGTCCTTCAGTAGGTGAATGGATAAACTGTGGTACGTCTGGACAATGAAATATTACTCAGCGCTAAAAAGAAATGAGCTATGAAGCCATGAAAAGACAATGAAGGAAACTTAAATGCACATTGCTAAGTGAAAGAAGCCAATGTGAAAAGGCTACGATCGACATGACATTCTGGAAAAGGCAAAACTATGGAGACAGTAAAAGATAAGTGGTTGTTAGGGGGTTGTGCGTGGGTGGGATGAATAAGTGAGCACACGGAATTTTAGGGCAGTTGAAACTATGCTGTACGACACTGTAATGATGGATATATGTCATTACGCACTTGCCAAAACCCACAGAATGAACAACACAGAGTGAACCCTAATGTAAACTATGGATTTTAGGTAATAATAATGTATCAATATTGGCTCATCAAAAAAATATTAGAGGTTGTTTGTTACTACAGTCTAACTTTCCCTATCCTAAGTGATACAACATCAATAAAATCAATTGATTAAATAATCTAACAACAAAGAAAGATATGTATGTGAATTCAGAATAGTCAAAATTCACATATATAGCATCAGATTTTTACATCAGAAGCAATAGCACGTGAATAAGAAATAAAGTAGTAGTAAGTAAATCAGTGTAAAAGCGATCAATCTTCCGAAGGTAAAAAGCCTCTCAAAAGCAATATCAGGGCTTCCCTGGTGGCGCAGTGGTTGAGGGTCCGCCTGACGATGCAGGGGACACGGGTTCGTGCCCGGGTCTGGGAAGATCCCACATGCCACGGAGTGGCTGGGCCCGTGAGCCATGGCCGCTGAGCCTGCG